>NC_084768.1:7125996-7460163 GCF_028858725.1 Colius striatus | reverse complement strand
TCTGTTCCAGAGCCTGAGCAAATCACACGCCTATGTTGTAACTAATTATTTCTATTGGCTGATTGTTTTTTAATGTGTCCATTCTGCAGGTAAACAGATTAATCTTAGGAAGGCAAAGGTAATAATGATGCTGAATTTTATTCATTGCTTTCCTTCAGAAACTGAAAGGCTGAATGCTGAAATAGGTGTAATTTAGCTGTGCAGTCACTTGATTTTTGTACCCAGGCAACTATGGGCATCTGGGATTGCTGGGCAAGATTGGGAAAGCCTGAAAAAACTGTGGAACCTCCTAACACGACTCTGTAAGCAGATAACATTAGTCATGGGTTCTCCAACCTCCAACTCCTCATGAACTTCTTCATTTAAAATAGGACCTTTTTTAGTTGGCAAATTCCTTGGAGAAGCTGATTTCTGGTGCAATCACATAGACTCCCACATTCAGAGAACACAAGAACGTCAGTCGTTTGTGATGTTCAACTCACCTTTACAATCTCAGGTGCAAATTTGAGCATGGACATGTCACAGACATCTCAGCAACTGCTTTGGCAACTGTGATATAGTCTTTGTACCTTGGTTGTATTCCAGAGGCACTCAGAACCGTCGCAGAGAATACAAGCCATGGATCAAGGAGACCCAAAAAAAAAACAATGCTTGACCCAAAATGCTTGTGACTGAAGCACCAGAAGGGTGATGGATAGAAGCATAGGAGACAGAAAAGCACTGCTCACTGCTACAATCCAGCTACACTCAGGGAATTGCAGGAATGGAACAGACTCTGAGAAACTCCTTCAGCCTTAGAAAATAAAGAATGGAAAGAAATTCACCCAGTTTAAACTCTTGGAGGGAGATGTCATGTGAATGCAGTGAGGTAAGGTCCAGAGCCACTAACCCTGCCTGAGGGATGTCCTCACCCATGACATTCCTGCAGGACTTTTTTAACTTGTTAAAGAAATCTGAGTCTTGAAAACCAAAAGCTATGGCTAGAGATACTCAGGAAGAGCAGTGGCTGCCTGTAATTTAGTAGGACCAACCTTGGAGACTTGAGCTGCTGTGAGTACCATCAAGATCTCAGCAGTCTCTTATGTCCATACATAATAGTCCTGCACAGGAAGAAAGTTTGTGTCCTTCATTCCAGGAGTTTTCTGTTTCAGAAGGACCTTTCTCCTGTTTGTTTGGTGTTTTTTTCCCCAGCACTGTGAAAAAGCTGCTTTTAGTGGAATTTTACCAGGGCCAGGTTTTCCTGCCTGCCCTCCCTGGGCTGGGAGAAGGAGGGAGACCTTTACCTGCTGCTTACTGCTGGGCAGGGACACCATGAAGCAAATGTTACCCAGGCATCTGGTGGCAGCTTTTTTGGGCTGGGTTTAGGTTTGCCTGCCGGGCTGGGGTTGCAGCTGGCTGGCCTCATCTCTTTCCCTCCCACCAGCTCTCGCCGAGAGCAGAACATGCCTTCTCCTGCTGATTTCTGCTTGCCATATTGATTGCAGCAGGGTATAATGGAGACAAGTCAGGCAGAAAGCCAGCCACCCTTGGGAATGATTAAAGAGCAAGCAGGAAAGGAGAGAAGTGAAGAAAAACAGTCTGACACTTAGGACGTGGCAGATTTGGAGCAAATCGGGCCCCTTTCTCCACCCCACCTCAGCGTGGTACCTGGGGCAGTGCAGTGGCACCTCTTCCCCATCTTTGCCCAAAAGAAACATGGCAGGGACCCACCGTGAAAGCTGGGAACAAAATCCCCAGGCCGTGTACAATATCCCTATTGTGCATGGATTTGCAGACTGATTATTCAGAGTGTAGCCAAGGAAAGGTAAGGCTATGACCCATTGTTTTCCCCGAGATCAATTGAATACTGTCATTTGCATTTAAAACGCTCCGAATTCGCACTGTCAATATGCCAAACAGCTGCTCAGGCTTTTCAGCATTCCATGGTGACAATCACACTATCGTACATCATTGGCACCAGGATTTGCAATACTCTCAGTGTCAAAATTTTGTGGGGTTTTTTTCTCTTTTCTTTTTTTTTTCTTATTTTTGTAAGAAGAAGAAGAGAAAAAAATCCTTCCTCCCCCCACCCTCCCCCCCCCCCCAAATACTCAAACCTGTGAAAAATCCACTTTTAAAACGCTGGTGTTCGTTGCTGCTAAGCAGGCCTTCACAGATGCCAACATATCAAAATTCATCTCTTTTCTTCCTCTCCTACAATTAAAAGGTAGTTAAGAAAGAGGCTGTTCCTGATAGATCCACCTTCTGTTTTCTCCTTTGTATGCATATTATTCATTAGCAGCCTAATAAGAGTTTCAAAATGCTCTGTGCCTCTGCCAGCAGGGCATATGTATGTAGACATGTGCTTGTGACAGATAAGTACATAAACAGCATATTGGCACCAGAAAGACATCTGTGCCTAGAAAAACGCTTGTGATATGTACATAAATGACATTTTAGCTCTAGTCAAGTCCTTGTGGCTTTGAGAGGAAATATGTGACTGTACTCTGTGAATACTGAAAAGGTGCGTCTCAGGAAGGAGAGTGTGCTGGAGGTTTGTGGGGAGTCGGGGGAGCTGAGGTTGCAGCCCTGGCTCTGCCAGGCTGCGGCAGACGGCAGCAGAGCCGTGCCAGGGGGACGGTGGGCGGCCGCCGGCGGCAGTGCCGGGAGCGTGGCCTCCTCGGCGGGAACCACCCGGCACCCCTCAAAGCTGATTCCAGACACCCGTGGGGCTGGCAAAGGCAATGCAGCTCCTGGCTGCCAAGGGAATAAAATCTTGGCCCAAAGACCAAAAAGTCACGGGAGGGGGTGATCCAGGGTCTGGAGGTGCACGCAGTGCTTCCCGCGGCACTTTCCGCTACCTGCAGTTAATTATCTGGCTGATAAATCTGAACGCAATCCCTTTGCCACAGCTGTCTCCTACAGCAGAGAAGGGACGCTTTGGTCTGGTTATGGAAGGGAACCAAGCATCCTATCCTCTGGGATTCCTCCCGGGTAACACAATGGGAAGCTTTGTAGGTCTACTCACACCGGCCAGCTGTGTGAGTGACACTTGCCTGCCTGCTAGCTTTAATTACTGCTGGAAACGTTGCTGTGACCAGGAGGTTATAGCTGAGAGATTTGTGGGAGTCCCACGAAAATCTGGAGAATATTTGCACCTAGCCTTAAGCAGGAGAGAGAAGATGCAAAATTGGAGGCACTTTAGTATTCACCATGCCTGCACAGCAGTAAATACAGACTTGACTCTCTGATTTTGGGGCTTGGAGTCAGAGTTCCAGAGACATTTGAGCCCTGAGTTCCCATGGGAGCACTTGTGTCCCAGTAAAATCACCCCAAGTGAGGAACTTAAGCTTAAGGACTGAGTTTAAGCGTGTCTTTCCTGAGCTTACTCTGGGAGGTACAGGTGGCCCAGCACTCTCTCTTCCTCACCTCCTGCAATTAGAAATCTCCTGTAGGTTTCATTTGATCCAGTAAAGCAAATCCTAAAATGAAATGAGTGTCCAGAGCTGCCATTGCCTTCTGGTCGTGGCTGGATCGTGAAATGGCAGCGACACCTGCGTGAAAGCCCTCTGGGACAGGGCCTGAACACACATATCGGGGTGGTTGCTGCAGTTCACCGACTTGCCCATGGCGAAAACAGCATCGCTCATTTGGGTCTGACATAAGGGGAAAAGGAGTAGCAAAATATTCCTTGCTGTAAGTCAGTGTGGGCCCTTGGACTCCGGTGGAGTCTGTCAGTTGACGTGACCTGAGCACATGGCTCCTGGAGTGCATGGGGGTCTCACACCTCCAACGTGGTGGATGGAACCACAGTGGAGGATGAGCTGTTGCTTGCCTGAAAAAAAACCCAGTGTTCAGGGGGGGGTGGGGGTGGGGAATTGTCTCCAGTCATTCTCATTTTGCACGCAATTTTTCCTACATATGTTTCTAATCATTAAGAAATCCTGTAGCTTAAATAATGCTCTGAAAGTACGGTAACTGTTGGACTACATTCTGTTGTAACCTTATTGAATTTCACTTCTCTGGAAAAAATAATGGGATACTATATCTTGAAAAACAAATGGTAATTGCATTTTTAACAGAATGTTTCTCTTTGTGTTTCAAAACCTTCTGCACACAGTTAGACATCTAGCCAGGGAAGAAGGTACAAAGCATATGGGCCAATTTCTGTCTGTTGGCTGTTCAAGATGCCTTAATATTCAGGCAGTGATGTCTCTGTGTGTCCATGCAATATGGCACAATTTATCCTCATGGTATCCACAAGCTCAGGTGATATAACGTCAAAAAGTTGTGCGCTGGGGTCAGAGGAGGGATTGGGGAAAGTGGGTTTGCATCCTGCACTCTATTAGACATGCGAGTGTACATCCTTATATGAATTGCCATTTTGGCTGTTTGAACCACAGGAGATGGTTGTTCCTGTGCTTGTGGTGCTGGCCAGAGACAGAGGTTCATCTTCCAGTTGACCAGGATGTTGTCGAGACTGCCAAAGCAGGAATAGTCCAACACCTCTGTAGTGCCCAGGTGCTGCAGTGACATGACTGCCTTGGTGCTTTGGGGATTTGCACGTTGCCACGTGCAGAGAACTGGTTTGATTAAAGCCCAGGACCCAAAATAGCATCGTCACAACAGCTTGTTAACGTGCTGCTGTTATTGTCTACCGAGGTTAGGAGAGCCCTGGTAATACTGGAATCCTCTCTCTTAATTTTTAGTAAATCTGGCGTGTTGAGGACTTTGTGAAGAGATGCGTTTGGACATGTGAAGCTTCAAGGCAAAGTAATAAGCTGGAGGTTTCTGACTGACAAGACACATGTGAGTACATGCAAAATGTGCTTCTCCTGCTAAAAATAACGTTTCTCCTGTCAACCACGATGCATCCACCCTCACAACACCACCCAGAAGAACACATTAACACCTTGGTTTTGCACGTAGCCCGATTCACAGCAGCCACAAGTGGTAGAGGGATCTGCACTCTGTGTGCACGCTGACAAATCATATGGCATAGCGAAGAACACAGGAGTGAAACTGGGCTAGCAGAAGTTGACGGCATATCATCGCAGTCCCTTTGAGCATGCTGTAGGCTGACACCTCCACCAACCGAGTCATCTCCTCGATGCCAGGATGAAGAGCACGAGCCCACTATCCTGATTTAGCCTCTGGTAAGATCTTGCCACACCAGGAAGGATGCAATAGGTATGTTAATGGAAAGTTGGGTATAGAGAATCACAGGTGCAAACTCACGGGGACAAGCAGGTCCAACCACGGCTGCTCACAGCCATGCTGTGGTGACACGTGAAATACGCTTCCTAGACCAGTGATGTGAGATGTTTCTCCCATCGCTGCTCCCCACCTGGCGCCTAATACCATCCAGAAACCTGTGAATAATATCTCAACCCAAGAAGCGTCAGGTTGCAGAGAGGCTGTAGCCTTACAAAGGGCTCTTGCAATAACTGAGGTCCAGTTCTGTCATGTAGCCTGTGCGTGCTTCTGTTGGCACTGCAGTCACCAAGGTAATGAAAGACACGGACAGCAAAGCTTATACAAGTGGTGACAGACCAGACAATACCAATGCTTTCTCCCCAGTTATTATTTACTATGAAAATTTGCTCTTTTTTTCCTGGAAAAACAAAGACAACAAATTTTTACTATTCTTCTAAACTTCTCATTTTAACCTCTAGGCAAATAATTTGGAAAATCATTCTTGATAGTTTTGCTTCAGCACAAATGTAAATGCTTTGCAAAGTAAAACTCTTCAAAGAAACAGGAAAACAGGCTCGTGCCTGTTGCACTGCCTTCTCCTCCCTACCTCTTCCATGTCAAACTCTTTTAAGCAACAGCAGGAGCCTGATCACTTTGCAAACACACAGTTTTTACTCTTTTTTTTTCATTTGAAAGTATTTACATTTTGCCTTCTTCACGTTTCACTCTGCCACACGGCGTAGGAGGACTCTCAGCTAACGTGTTCGCTCTCCTGGGCGTGCTCGCAGGCCTGGGTTTGCCGTGCTGAAACCTCACATTTCAAACTGCTACCTGCTTTCAAGAGCCACTACAGCAAACAGGGAGTCTTTCCAAGCAGTCTGTAGGGCATGAAATTCAATGACAGGAAGCAGTAGAAACGTCCAAGTCTCCAAGGTGGTGAATAATAAACCAGCAGCAGGACGTGAGTCGTGTGCAGTTGGTTTCGGGTTGGGTTTTTGAAAGCATCCCTCCTGAAGAAGAGCTGTCATTGTTTTTCTTTCCCCCCAAGTATAAAGGTGACACCAGCTCATGTTTCCATGAGGAAAACCTGCTGTGCTCCACCTTGGATCTCTTCTTGACCAGCACCATGATGTCAGCGACCACCATCCACTGGGCTCTGCTCTACATGGCTGCGAACCCCCACATTCAGGGTAGGGACACTGATGAGCCCTTTGTTTCCCTCAAAACTCACTAAGTGGAAAATGGAGTCACAGAATCATTGAATAGTTTTGGCTGGAAAAGACCTCCCGTGGTGCAACTTGAGGCTATTTCCTCTTGTTCTGTCACTCATTGTTTGGGAGAAGATACTTATCCCGACCTCGCTACAACCTCCTTTCAGATAGATCTAGAGAGCTCTGTCATGTGTTGGACTTGCCTGTGCTTCAAGTTTCGTACAGGGAAGCTTTTGAACATGGGTATCTTTTGTATCTTTGGCTTCCACCTGCCCAAAGTACATGATGACCATAGCAGGGGCTCCATGACCCAAGTCTCAAATCTCACCTGAAGGGGAACCAACTGGCAGCATCTGCTGGAGACATCAGAGTCACAAAGAAAACACAACCTATCCTGACCAACGCTGCAGGGCTCTTACGGGTCTCACCTCCCTCTGGAGCAGAATCATTAAATCCTACAGTGTTGTTCCTCATTTTCGGTTTTAAAAGATTTCTCCCTTAAATTTTATAGAGTGTCCTCCATGTATCATGGGAACAGGAACAGAGCAAAAGTAGTTTGGGATTGTTAACTTCATGAAGTGTTAAAGATCATCTATTCCTATGTTCCTATGCAATCTGATCTAGGTTGACCTGCTTCTGCTTGGGGGTTGGACTAGATGATCTCTAGAGGTCCCTTCCAACCCTACCATTCTATGAGTCTATGCTTCTATTCAAAGTAGCACTTGAGAAAAGCCAGGTAGCAAGTGTTGGTGCACACACACTGCTCTGCAATTAGGAAAGCAAATATGAGGGGTAGGCATAAGGTCCATTCCACATGTCCAACTGGTTGTGTTGAGTAAAAGACAAAAAAACCTGTGCATTTTGCTCCACACAGAACATTTTTCTCTTTCTGATGATGTGGGGTTGGACTAGATGATTTGGGGTTGGACTAGCTGTAGTTTATATGGTTTGCCTGGAGTAGAACTAATAATAAACCCGTCTGACAAGATGCCTGCTCAGCTCCGTCACCAGTCACCCATTTTCTCCCCGCCTTGCAGGGGAGAATGACCAATCTGACTTCGACAGGAACGTGTGGGAGACTCCAGACACCTTTGATGCTGAATGTTACCTGGAAAACGGCCACTACATGAGGCGGGAGGCTTTCCTGCCCTTCTCTGCAGGTAGGGTGAGGGATGGGGAGAGGGGTTGCGCTTTTTCTTGCAATGCTTTTTTTTTCCTTCTCTTTAACCCAACACACACCCTTCCCCAGCTTTCAAACCATCCCCACATTGAAAATCCCAGTGGCAGTTAATACTGACTGCTCAGGCCAGGAGGGGAATTGATTTGTTAACACAGGATGAAAAAAACCCCAAGGCTTTTCCCCCTTGCTTAAATTGTGTAGATGGTGGGTTTCTTTTTTCCCCAAGTTTCCCTTCTTCTTCTATCCCAGCAGCCGCCACTGTTTGCTCAGCAGCAAACTACAGGGAAGGTTTCTGCAAAATGTGTGGGTGAACATTGCCACCTAACCTTTCAAGGAAGAAAAGCTCTGTCAGCACTCACAAGTGGAGCCTGAGATTGGGTTGACACTGACTCTGTGGGGTTGTGGTTTCTTGCTCCTTTTTTCAGGCAAGCGGGCTTGTCCTGGAGAGCAGCTGGCCAGGACCGAGCTCTTCATCTTCTTCACAGCTCTCCTACAGAAGTTCTCCTTCCAGGCACCGGCGGGCAATCTCTTGCTGCTCTTCATCTCTTCCCTCCTCCTCCCTGTCAGTTGGACAAAATGCATCATTTTAAAAAGCTTATTACTTAATTTCTGCTATCAGCAGCTCCCAGGAAGGTGCCTGCCAGCGGCAGAGCCATGGGCATGCTTGAGTCCACACTGGCTCTTCCATGGGGGATATATCCACCACTCCAAGACCATTTAGCAATCCCTAGATCCCAATGCTGGTAGCACTCCAAACAGCCGTGGGCTGTGTTTTCTGAGGTGTTCCTGGGCAGTGGGGGCAACTGGCCTTGGATGTACAAGCTCTGGGTTCATGCCTTAGCACCAATTTGGGACTTCCAGGTGGCAGTGGCCTATCTGGAGCCTCAGGCAGGCTCGAGCTCAGGGTCGTATGTGCTCCCTGCATCACCACATTTCTGCTTTGTGATGGAAATATCTGAGCAGAGACCTTTGCAGCAGCAGCATGCACATTTTTTCTCTCATAAGCATACAGAAATTTTAACTAGGAGGCTACAGGGTGACGGAATCAGCTCCTACCAAAGGCCAAGAGAAGCGGGATGGCATGAGGGGCTCTGCTTTCAGCAGGTCTCAAATGGATATATAAACACAATTTTACAGTTGCATGTGCAGGGAAGTTTTCTTGAAAAAGGTTTGTGCTTGTAAGATACAAAATGGGGTAGAAAAAAAAATGTTGGGAGAAAAAAAATTCATAGAGCAGTTTAATAACTGCCCTGGGGCACTTTCTTGGCAGTTTTGCTTTGGCATAAATTTACATCATTTGAAAAGTAAAGTTCTTAAAAGAAAAAGGAAAAATAAGTAACTGAAAATAAGTTGTAGCAGCAGAGTAAGTTGATTCATGGTCACAGAGGTCACTGTGGGCACACTGAGGCCATCCCCCGGGACAGCATGGAGCTTTAGGCAAAGGGGATTTTTTTGAAAACCCAGGAGATTTAAATGCATAAATTCTAATCTCCCCTTGAGCCAACATTCTCACTCTCCAAATTAATCTCCTCTAACTCTTGTTTAAGTGGCTGGGTAGAGCCCTGGGCTCTCGCATTGCTTCCCCCATCTGAACGGCACCTGAGGGCTCTGGCAGAGCCAGGCAGGCTTTGATGGGCATTGAAGGCATCCAGCCCTTTGCAGATGGTGCTTAGCACTTAAACAGGATCAGACCCTTAGCTACTTGTGTGGTGCCCATCACCTCATGTGCCTGAGTGGTTTTTTTAAATTATGCAATGCCCACCATGTGTAATTAGCCAAGTAAGCTGCTTTCCCCTAACCCCAAACGTTTGTAATGCTCATAATCCCAGCTGGGTGTCTGTATAAAGGACAGACAGGGTAAAGGACAGAAGGGAGGAATATTCTTCCATAAGAAAATCAGGGAGTTGGCAGAGATGTAAAGCTAAAGGTTTGCAAGACTCATTTTCTTTGGCCAAATGTTTTGGGGTTGTTTCTGGAGATCCTGGCGTTTAAACTTACTTGTTCAGCAGGTGGCTGGCAGCAGCTGTACATGGGAGAGCAGCTTGCCCACAGCAAGTCCTGTCCCCAGTCAGCTACCTGCGTCTTACCTTCTTTTGTTCTAACAATTGTAAAACCAACATCAAGGCTCTTCCTGGGATGAAAACCCGTGAGATCACCAGCCAAGATGGAGCTTCAGCTGTGGCCCGACTTGGTTCCTCTCTTGGAGAAGCTCAATGGTCGAATGCTCTTGGTGCTTCTGGTCCTGGTCTTTTTGGCGATTGACCTTGCAAAAAAGAGACGTCCCAGGAATTTCCCCCCAGGGCCACAGCTCTTTCCTCTCGTGGGAACCTTTGTGGACTTTAAGCAGCCCCTCCATCTAGCACTGCAGAAGGTAAGAGCTCCATGGACAGTTCTCCTACTAACAATATTTTACCTCTTCATCGACTTTTGTCACCAAACCTGTGAAGCAAAGGCACCTTCTGAAGGACTAGCCATACAATAACCACTGGTGATAGCTGACCTTTCCTGGTTTTATCTCTTACTATCACTTCGTCTTCCATGAGAGTAGGAAGGTCTGATGGGAGAGAATCCGGTAACAGAGGAAGACTTGTGTGTTCCTCCTCTTTCTTCCCCTGTAACCATTTTCAGCTGGAGCCAAGGAAGGATTTGGAGGGGCTGGGCCAGGCTAGGGGACACATGGCAAGTGCTAAGTGAGAAGTGAACTGTTTGGACTTTTGAGGTCATCTCTGGAAATTGTCATTGCTCAGAGGACAATGATTTGCCCTATTTTATCTGAACGAAACCTCAAGACCCTGAGTTGAACATACCTGTGGCTGCTTCTGTGTCACAGAAAGAGGCAGTAATTGCTCTGGAAAGGTTTCCAGAGCTTGACTCCCACCAAGGCCAGCAAAAGAGAGGTACTTTATACAGGCTAAGTATGCTTCTCTGAAAAAGCAGAAAGAAGAATTCTGACTTGCTGGTTGCAAATATCTTTTGTGGTGACTATTTATCTCTTGCTTTTACTTAGACTGATCCCAGTCTGTCTACTTGGAATTTTCACAGGCCACTAGCATGAGTGTCCCCTAGGAAAACCTTTGGGGAAGGCTGAGGCAGCGTGCTCAGGATATTTTTTCAATACATACAATTATTATTAATAAAATTAATTGAACTAATTAGTACACATATGATGACTGAGACACTCATTTGGCCCTAGACTGCTTCCATAAGTCACCACAGCAGTTCAGGGTGACCATGTAGAGCCATACTAAGAAGAGAATGGCCTGAGTTTCTTGGCAGAGTGGGGCTTGAGAGATGTCATGATCACCCTTTGCTCTTATACATTGAGCTGGATGCTACACAGGACACACTAATGCTACCAAAGTCCCTGCAAGGAAAATGATTATAATTTGGCCATAAATGCATTCAGGCTTAAAATTAGGTTTCTAGCCATTAGCAGTTGGAGCTGCTTTCTAAATGGGAACAAAACACCACACTACTTTAGACACCAAGTTGATAAATGGGATTATTTGTGCTTTTCCCTCAGCAGCAAGAGCCTGGCCATAGTGACACAGGAGGTGCCTTGATCCCTCAAACCCTTCCTGTGCGGAAGAGGGATGGAGCAGGTGCCCACTACCTGTAAAATAATACCCTTGTTACAGGTGAAACTGATGCAACTGCCTGGTGAAACCCATGCCACAGCTGCTAACAAATACAAGCAAACCATCTCTCCCACACTACATCTTTCCCACACTACTACATCTTTCATACGAGGAAAGGCTGCGGGAACTGGGGCTGTTTAGTCTGGGGAAGAGGAGACTGAGGGGGGATCTTATTAACATTTACAAATATCTAAAGGGTGGGTGTCAGGAGGTTGGGACATCCCTTTTTTCTATAGTAGATAGTAACAGGACAAGGGGTGATGGGATGAAGCTGGAACACAAAAAGTTCCACTTAAATGTAAGAAAAAACTCTTTCAGTGTTTCAGTGAGGGAGCCCTGGCACAGGCTGCCCAGAGGGGTTGTGGAGGCTCCTTCCTTGGGGGTCTTCAAGACCCACCTGGACATGTTCCTATGCAACCTGATCTAGGTGACCCTGCTTCTGCAGGGAAGTTGGACTAGATCATCTATAAAGGTCCCTTCCAACCCTACCATTCTATGGTTCTATGATTCTATGATACAGCTCTTGAGCATGTTTCATGCCACTTCCAGCCTTCAGGGAATAGTTTAGATTGGATGGGATCTCTGGACTTGGTTTGGGATTTTTCTGAAGTCCTTTTGCTCCAAGCAGGGCTAAATTTAAAGTTAGATTCTGTTGCTTGAGGTCCTGTTCAGGTGTGTTTTGAAAAATCTCCACCTTCTTGCTCTCAGAGGGCTATGAACTCTCTTTCAGCTCACTGCTCGGTACGGCAATATCTTCAGCGTGCAGTTTGGAAGTCTGACGTTTGTGGTAGTCAACGGGTACCAGATGGTGAGAGAAGCTCTTGTCCACCAGGCTGAAATATTTTCAGATCGACCAAACATTCCACTCCTCCAAGAAATCTTTAGAGGCTTTGGTAAGCACAACGACCAGGATTTGCATACAAAGGTTTCATTTGTTTGCAAGGACAAAAATTACAGTGAAACAAAGAGACTGGATCCACCCCTTGCTAACTGCCCCCACAGAGGTTTGCACAGGGGAAGTGAGAACTGAATTCAGTTTGATAGTCTCACAGGTGTATGTCTTTGATTTAGGGATGATGATGGGGAAAAAAGTCCAGGTCTTGAAAGAAGAAAAAAAAAAGGCAAGCTGTCCAAAGATTGATATACTGCAAGAGTTTTCCCCCTGCTTTTAATTTCTCCTTTACTTTTTCTCCCCTGGTTGCATATAGCTGCAGAGATGGGATATGGTGTGCTCCTGCCTGCAACTCTGCCAACAGCGTGATAGTACTTATAGTATTTTGGCTTACACCTTTCTTTCCCACGCAAAGTGACAAAGTAGCAGATTAAAGCAAATCCATACAGCTAGATCTTTAGCATAAGCCAATTACTCTTGAATTTTAATTCCCAGGCAAAGCCATAGCTTTTTTCTATGTCTTGTGGGGTTCGTTTGCTTTGACTTGGGGATTTTTGGTGGAGGTGAAGAGCCATTTCTGAATCCCATCACTCATATGTGACCCAGAGTGAGGTTTGTTCACTTGGTTTTTGTGCCTACAGGGCTGATATCATCAAATGGGCACATATGGAGGCAGCAGAGAAAGTTTGTTTTGGCAACACTGAAAAGCATTTCTGTAAGTTTTGAGGAAAAAGTGCAAGAGGAGAGTCGGTACCTGGTGGAGACAATTGAGGAGGAGAAAGGTGAGTGGGGAAAGTACCACACTGTACCCAAAGCTTCCAGTCAGAAGTTAAGCTCTTTCTCAGACAAAGCTCCCAGCATGAAGAACAGCTCTTCAACAGCTCAAATCTCTCTCTTACACTTCCAGGCTGTGCCTTTTTTTGCTTATTTTAGACCTCAAGCCTATTATTTTAGTTATCCCACATTAATATTAACAAATACACACTAGATGTTTATGAAAACATGCACATTTCTATGGCTGAGAGAGTCTCTCCTGTATTCTGAGGAGGAGGAAATGCAGCTCTCCTGCTGTCAGGCACATCCACTCAGAGGCTTAGTTAACCTCTGCTTGTCCTTGGTTTTGCAAAGTATTTTAAAACTTGTTTAGTCAGGCTTTCCTTTTGTATTGTGCACAGATGAAGCCTGTGCCTTGCTCTTTTATGGTCCAGCTTTTACAAACTGCCAGAGGGATATTAGTAAGTATAATTTGTATGTTGGTACATGGGTGCTGTTGCACTTCAGCTTTAAATAGCAGCAGATGGGGTTTAGCAAATTCTATGGAGCTATATATAGTAAACAAGAAAGATCTAAATAGGAATTGTGAAATTATATACTGAACTTGCTCCAATTTAATTGCTGTTGCACTGAACAGGCCAAATATTTCATGTTGCCAATTGATTATAGTCCTTTACAGTCCTAATCAATAAACGAATTAAGCTGCTGCTTTGGGCCTTTCTTCCCATTAGTAATGACAAATAGTGATCATGTCCATCACTCTAATATCTGAGCACCAGCCTGCTTTAATTACTTTCTTGAAGAGTGGAGAGATCAACAGTCCTGTGCAGAGTGCCTTGCATTTCAAAGCGATGCTCCCCAGCATACTGACAGCAGCTCACGGCTGGGCTGGATTCTTTACTGATACTAGTGTCTCATTTTCATGGCAAGTAGCTCTCCAGGCTGCCTAAAAGGTTCCCTAAGAGATGATGATGTCTCCTTGATAGCTCTCCCAGGGAATGCAGACTTGACAAACATCACACCACACTTTGCTCTCGTAGGAACTGATGTGCATCACATCTATGGGCCTTATGGGCTACTGCTGGATTTTACAGGAGGGTGCAGGGACCTGCAACCCTCTCCCTCTCCCCCCCATCTCCTCCACCTCACTTGGTTTCTTTGTGGTGGACAGTTAAAGGCCAGCGCAATGGCATTGTTGCAGCATGGTTAGTCCTGAGCTTCCTGCTCTGTACTGAGCTTTAAGACTCCCTCTCCCAGTGTTCAAAATTGGCACCCAAACCATGTTGGAGCCCCTAAACCCCAACAGCCACAGCACAGCATGTCCTGGTTGTTTTCCCTGGAAAACAGCTCAAACCCTGTTTCAGCAGGTGTATGCTCACCTGGAGACAGGAGGGAATGTCCTTGGAGAAAAGACATCATGGCACACAAAACCCAACCTCCAGCTGGATGCTGGGAGTGATGGGAGTTGGGGGGGACCCCAGGACATGAGGTGAAGGCTTAGCACCACCATGGGTGAAAAGTAGATGAGATCTTACCCCAACATCACAATGCCTGACCTGGCAGAGTTTTGACTGAGATTTAAAAGGGAAAAAAAATCCAAACAAACCGGAACAACAAGCTGTCTTTCATTTTGTTTCCTCCAGGACAACCATTTGACCCTCATTACAAAATTAACGGAGCTGTTTCGAACATCATCTGTTCCATAACTTTTGGGAACCGCTTTGAGTACCATGACAACCGTTTCCAGGAATTGCTGCACTCCTTGGCTGAGACGCTGCTGCTCATCGGAAGCTTCTGGGGTCAGGTAAAGCCTGTCGGGTGCTTTTGTGCTTTCAGGTGCATGTAAGTGCCCAGAACACAGAGCTTCTAATGTGCTTTTGCCTGTGGAAAGTGAGCCATGTTATAAGGGAAATGGCCAGGAGTATTGTTTTGCATTAGACCGAGTTTATACACATAACCCATCAGGAAAGCAAGGAAACAAGTTAAAATTCTTAAGGCATGTGGAGAAAAAAAACACTACAGGATTTTAAACCCAGTCTTATGCCTGACATAACCAAGGGGCAGTGGAAAAAACCTTCAAAACAGCTGTTTCCATAAAAAGAAGAGCTAATTAGTTGCATTCTCTGAAAATCATCATCATTTCCCCCATCCCTTTCACAACCAGTTTCTCTTATTTATGACAAACCTGTCTGAGAGTCCAGGTTTATAACCAAAATGGGTGGGTTTGGGGACATAGCTTCTGTGTGGCCATACACCATTGGTCAGAGCTGATCTCTGTCCCCTCCAAGGATGCCAGCACTATGGGGCTCCTCTGCATCCACGCTGATTTCTGGCTCCAGCGGCCACCTTACACTCAACAACAGCTTTGGCCACCCAATATTAGAGAACTTTATCAGCAGAAAACATCTGGACAAGTCCTATCTTGTTTGTGCTTGTTTACATCTCTGTAACTAGATTGGCCTTTGTAGCAAAGTTGCTATTTTTTTCCTGGCAGAAAGGGGAGCTAATAAATTGTACTATCATCTCAACTCTGAAGCCTGCTCTTTTTTAACTCAAGAAATACTCTTTTGCTCTGCTTGATTTCTCACCAGCTGTATAATGCTTTTCCTGTGGTCATGAGATGGATGCCAGGACCCTTTAGGAAAATCTTCAGGCACTGGGAGAAGCTTCGATATTTTGTGAAAGGAATGATAGCAAAGCATAAGGAGGATTTGGACCAGTCTGAGGCAGGAGATTATATTGACTGTTACCTGAAGGAAATAGAAAAGGTAAGAGAGAGGTAGTTAAGGCCAATTAAAGCTGAACTCATAAAATAAGCAGACAAGACTCCAGGCTGTTTTGTCAGAGGAGCTCATGCCCGCTGTGTTGCCTTCCCTTCCCTATCTCTTCCATGTCAAGCTTTTTTAAGCAACAGCAGGAGCCTGATCACTTTGCAAACACACAGTTTTTACTCTTTTTTTTTCATTTGAAAGTATTTACATTTTGCCTTCTTCACGTTTCACTCTGCCACACGGCGTAGGAGGACTCTCAGCTAACGTGTTCGCTCTCCTGGGCGTGCTCGCAGGCCTGGGTTTGCCGTGCTGAAACCTCACATTTCAAACTGCTACCTGCTTTCAAGAGCCACTACAGCAAACAGGGAGTCTTTCCAAGCAGTCTGTAGGGCATGAAATTCAATGACAGGAAGCAGTAGAAACGTCCAAGTCTCCAAGGTGGTGGATAATAAACCAGCAGCAGGACGTGAGTCGTGTGCAGTTGGTTTTGGGTTGGGTTTTTGAAAGCATCCCTCCTGAAGAAGAGCTGTCATTGTTTTCTTCCCCCCAAGTATAAAGGTGACACCAGCTCATGTTTCCATGAGGAAAACCTGCTGTGCTCCACCCTGGATCTCTTCTTGACCGGCACCGAGACGTCAGCGACCGCCATCCGCTGGGCTCTGCTCTACATGGCTGCGAACCCCCACATTCAGGGTAGGGACACTGACGAGCCCTTTGTTTCCCTCAAAACTCAGTAAGTGGAACTTGGAAAATGGAGTCATAGAATCACTGAATAGTTTTGGCTGGAAAAGACCTTAAGATCAAGTCCCAGCCCTCCCATCACCCTGCCAAGCCCACCCATGGCCTTCAGCACCTCAGTTCCACGGCTTTGGGATCCCTTCAGGGCTGGGGACACCCCCACCTCCCTGGGCAGCCTGGCACAGGGGCTGACGACCCTCTCAGGGAAAAAAGCTCTGTCTCAGCTCCAATCTCAACCTCCCCTGGTGCAACTTGAGGCCACTCATTACTTGGGAGAATACACTGATCCCGACCTGGCTATTACTTCTTTTCAGGTAGTTCTAGAGAGCTCTGTCATACGATGGACTTGCCTGTGCCTCAGGTTTCTTACTGGGAAGCTTTTGAACACAGATATTTTTGTATTTTTGGCTTTTTGTAGAGAAAGTGCAGCTGGAAATCGACTCAGTGATGGGCCAGTCCCGGCAGCCCATGATGGCCGACAAGGAGAACATGCCCTACACCAGTGCGGTGCTGAGCGAGGTCCTGCGGATGGGCAACGTTGTGCCCCTGGGGGTGCCCAGGATGTCCACCAGCGACACCACCCTGGCTGGCTTCCACCTGCCCAAAGTACATGGTGACCATCAGCCTTTCCCTCATCCTACCAGAGCAGGGGCTCCATGACCCAAGTCTCAAATCTCACCTGGAGGGGAACCAACTGGCAGCATCTGCTGGAGACATCAGAGTCACAGAGAAAACACAAGCCATCCTGACCAACGCTGCAGGGCTCTTACGGGTCTCACCTCCCTCTGGAGCAGAATCATTAAATCCTACAGTGTTGGTCATCATTTTCAGTTTTAAAAGATTTATCCCTTAAATTTTATAGAGTGTCCTTCATGTATCATGGGAACAGGAACAGAGCAAAAGTAGTTTGGGATTGTTAAAGATCATCTATTCCTATGTTCCTATGTGACCTAATCTAGGTTGACCTGCTTCTGCATGGGGGTTGGACTAGATGATCTCTAGAGGTCCCTTCCAACCCTACCATTTTATGATTCTATGATTCTATGCTTCTATTCAAAGTAGCACTTGAGAAAAGCCAGGTAGCAAGTGTTGGTGCACACACACTGCTCTGCAATTAGGAAAGCAAACACGAGGGGTAGGCATATGGTCCCTTCCACGTGTCCAACTGGTTGCATCAAGGAAAAGGAAAGATAAAAAAATCTGGGAGTTTTCCTCTACACTGATTAGAATGTTTTTCTCTTTCTGATGGAGGATGTGGGGTTGGACTAGACGATCTCTGAAGGTCCCCTCCAACCCCTATCATTCTGTGGTAAACCAGATCCGGTGCTTTGTTGTTTCTTTTCAATTGCAAAATTAAGTGGGTCGATTGCAAATTACTTGGTTTAATTGCATCAGGTTCCAGCTCAAAGTTGGTTTGTAGCAACATCACCAGTGACTCGAGCACAAGGTGTGGATCACCACCGTGGTGGTACATCCAGGTGCACTGAAGTGAACAACCCTGTAGCTCCCCCCTTCATTTGATTACACAGCATAGGAAAAAACACCAAAAACCATTTTACCCTTTATAAAAAAAAGAGCTTACGTGGTGAGCTAAGAATACACCCGTCTGACAAGGTGCCTGCTCAGCTGTGTCACCAGTCACCCACTTTCTCCCCACCTCACAGGGCACAACCCTGATGACCAGCCTGACTTCCCTGATGTTCGACAGGAACGTGTGGGAGACTCCAGACACCTTTAATCCGGAACACTTCCTGGAAAACGGCCAGTACAGGAGGCGGGAGGCTTTCCTGCCCTTCTCTGCAGGTAGGGTGAGGGATGGGGAGAGGGGTGGTGCTTTTTCTGCAATGCTCTTTTTTTCTTCTCTTAACCCAACACGCTCCTTCCAGAGTAAGGGTTATGGCTCCTTGCCCAGCTTTCAAACCATCCCCACAGTGAAAACACCAGTGGCAGTTAATACTGACTGCTCAGGCCAGGAGGGGAATCAATTTGTTAACATAGGATGAAAAAACCCCACTGTTTTTCCCCCTTGCTTAAATTGTATAGATGGTGGGTTTCTTTTTTCCCCAAGTTTCCCTTCTTCTTCTATCCCAGCAGCCACCACTGTTTGCTCAGCAGCAAACTACAGGGAAGGTTTCTGCAAAATGTGTGGGTGAACATTGCCACCTAACCTTTCAAGGAAGAAAAGCTCCAGCAGTGTGTGCAAGGCACTGCGCGCGAGCGGCGCTGAGACGGGGTTGATGCTCAGGAATGTCGGGTTATGGGGGTTTGTTTGCTCCTTTTTTCAGGCAAGCGGGCTTGTCCTGGAGAGCAGCTGGCCAGGACCGAGCTCTTCATCTTCTTCACAGCTCTCCTACAGAAGTTCACCTTCCAGGCACCGGCGGGCAACGAGCTGAGCTTCGCCTTCACGCTCAGCCTCACGCGCTGCCCCAAGCCCTTCCAGATCCGCGCGCTGCCGCGCCACTGAGCCCGGCCTCAGCCCGCCACAGACACCTGCCCTTGAAATGATGGGCCACGGATGCCTGACACTCACCAACGTGCAGGACGCAGTGGGGAGGGCGGGAGGGTCACAGCCTGCACACTGTAACCAGCACATCTCTTGCAGCTCTTCGCTTTTCCCCTCCTCCTCCCTATCAGTTGGACAAAATGCATCATTTTAAAAGGCTTATTACTTAATTTCTGCTATCAGCAGCTCCCAGGAAGGTGCCTGCCAGCTGCAGAGCCATGGGCATGCTTGAGTCCACACTGGCTCTTCCATGGGGGATATAATCCCTAGATCCCAATGCTGGTAGCACTCCAAACAGCCGTGGGCTGTGTTTTCTGAGGTGTTCCTGGGCAGTGGGGGCAGCTGGCCTTGGTCGTACAAGCTCTGGGTTCATGCCTTAGCACCAATTTGGGACTTCCAGGTGGCCGTGGCCTATCTGGAGCCTCAGGCAGGCTCGAGCTCAGGGTCGTATGTGCTCCCTGCATCACCACATTTCTGCTTTGTGATGGAAATATCTGAGCAGAGACCTTTGCAGCAGCAGCATGCACATTTTTTCTCTCATAAGCATACAGAAATTTTAACTAGGAGGCTACAGGGTGATGGAATCAGCTCTTTCCAAAGGCCAAGAGAGGTGGGATGGCATGAGGGGCTCTGCTTTCAGCAGGTCTCAAATGGATATATAAACACAATTTCACAGTTGCATGTGCAGAGAAGTTTCCTTGAAAAAGATGTAGATGATTAGACTGTGTTGAGAGCACTGGGCAATGGGGCATGGAAGAAACGGGACATAAATTTAGCAGAAGACACTTGACTGGTTAACAGTAAAGGTTCTACTAGCCATCCTGGTCCTGCCCAAACAAAACCCCTACGTACTGTTGGAGGAAATAAGGTCCCTGGAGTGCACCCAGGGAAGTTACCGGGGAAGGCAGGATGGGTTGCAGCTCCCATGGGAAAGGGCAAACCCATGCATGGGATTGTCTTTGCTCAAGGGCCTGGGTGTACTTGGTGGGTGATGAGAAAGGATGGGGAAACTCGATGTGTGCCTCAAGGAGATTTAACCTTGGGAGGAAAATTATCTGTGATGTGAGTTGTGTGTTGTAGGAAGTAATGTAGCAGGAAGAAGCTGAGCTGGTGGAGAGTGAGCTTTGATGGATGAGACCCAAGTCGTGGCCTGCTCCAGTGAACATCTGGAGAGGACAGGAGATACAAGAATGTTGTTTGTCTGTTGGATGCAAGATGGAATGCAGGAGTGGTGCCTGTTGAAGAGTGGGGGATATTGGGTAATGAGAATGTATAAGAATGTCTATGGGTTGTTAAGATGGTTTGAGCATGAAGCAAATGATATGGAATAAGGGGTGGAGATTGTATTGGGTCTAGGATGATGGTGTTTTTCCACAGCAGCCCTTGTAGTGCTGTGCCTTCTGTTGGTAGCTGAAAACGTGTATTGACAGCACATCAATGCTTTGGCTGCTGCTCAGGCAGCATCATGGCTGTCCCTCCAGCATTCCTTCACCAGTAGCTGTGGGTGGGCAAGATCCCGGCAGGGACCACGGCCAGGACAGCTGACCCAGGCTGACCAAGGAGATATTCCATACCATATGACGTCAGCTCAGCAATATAAACTTTGGGAGAGGAGCAGGAAGGGAGAGGCATTTGTGATTCATGTTTGCCTTCCAAAGCAACGGTTCCACATGCTGCAGCCTGGCTTCTCGGGAAGGGGCCGGACAGCACTGCCAATGGGAGGCAGAGAGGAAGAGCTTGGTTGGCTTTGTTTTGCTTCTCTCGTGCATGGCTTTGCTATTTCTTTATTAAACTGCTTTTATCTCATCCCACAAGGCTCCCATCTTATTTTCTCCCCTCCCTGGCTTGCTGAGGAGGGGGGAGATAGAGTGGCACGGTGGGCACCTGGCATCCAGCCAGGGTCAAACCACCACAGCTTGAAAAACACAAAATGGGACAAAAAAAAAACATTAGAGAAGAAAAAAAATCGTAGACTAGTTTAATAACTGCCCAGAGACGCTTTAACTGAAACCCTCGAGAAGGAGAAGCAGCAGTGTCAGGAGGGTCGTGCCCCTGGCAGCTCGGCGCTGGCCCTCTGGAAGGAAACGTCTGCACAGAGGCTTGGCGGTGGGAAGTCACGAGCTCACCACTTCTGGGCTGTTCCTGGCAGGTTTGTGGCCATGCACGATGGGCATGTGCACAGCGTGGGGCTGGGGAGATGGCTCAGGGCATGGCACCCTCTGTGAGCTCTCTTTGGAGGAAGAGTTAATGAAATACACAGCTTGTAGAGAAGTTTTCCATTTCCAAGCATTGGTGCTTACAAGTGCTGTCTCCAGGGTGCTTTTGTTTGGAATGTAGTCACAGCAAAGATTTGGGAGGGAGTTTCCTCCTTTATTTTTTGCTTCTCATCTTTCATAAGTGACTTTTCCCTGGGCACCCATGTAGGATACTGAAGAGTGAAAAGAGGATTAAATCGGGTTTCGTTTGCACTGGCTGTAGCCTCCCGTCTCTGGCAGTAACCTCCTTCGCCTGGTTACAAAGCAATCGCTGTGCAGTGGCAGATTTGTGCCACATGGGAGAGTCCTTTGCACACCACATCCCTGCTACACCGGGGTTTTGTTATCCAGCCATCCTCTAACTCGGAGCTTTAATCCCATTGGGTTTTAATCAAGGTTTCGCAGTCACAGGCTCCCGTGGTTGAAGGGTTTTTTCTTTCTAATAGAAAACATAAAACACCTGTGGGCTTTTTTTCACTTGTGACGTTTCCAAAGCCACTCAGGAGTAGCCATTGGTTTCTCTCCATATTTTTATTGGCCCTGGTATAGGTCTGACCTCAGGTCTGTGGCTACAACTGGTGCTACTTGGACGGGTTTAGCAAACACATGCTGATCTCTTCCCTCTTCTGTTTCAGACTTGTTTTTCTCTGTTACTTGAGAGTTTCCTTCCCTACTCGTGGAGAGAATGAAGGACTGAAGTAATCTTTGTTTTCTTCTATGTTTTATTTTTAATTAGTCTGGGGGAAAGGAAAAGCCAAGCAGCCCCATTTTTAAAGGCAATGACTTTGTGTTGTAAAGGCAGGAGTGGAAGGTCTCGGGTGAGTGAAGTGGGACGTGTGCCATCTCCACGGGCTCATGACTAAGTGTGGTGAAATGCCACAGGTAGAAAGACATTCTCCTCTGAAATAAGTTTTCCCCTTTAAGCTCTATAACAAAACAGTGATTTAACTTTTCAAGTTGCTCAAGTGTAAAGGTCACGCAGCGGCCATGGCAGAGCTGCTGGCACAGTGGCCAGATGCTGCTCCACGTGCCCCTGCACGTGCCCCTGCTTCTTTCATAACAGAACACAAACACATCCAAATATAACGTGGTGTCTGTGTAGGAGCAGTTCCCTGCCCGAAAAACACTCCCAGATGAGAAAATCCAGCACAGCCTTCTACCGGCTCCCACGGAAGGGCTGGAGCCTGCAGAGCTGAGCGTCCGCTCCGTTTTTTCAGCCCACGTCACCCTGACACACGCAACCTTCAACTCAGGAGTCAGATGGTTTATGAAAGGTGTGTCTAACCTTATCTCAGCTGTCCCCTCTGACGTAGGACTCAGTCTGAGACTTTGTACCAGTGAATGAGCTTCTGCAAACAAGGGAAGTAGAAGGAGTGAGGAGCAGCTGGAGCCTCCCAGCACCACGGAGTCTCCCAGAAACAGCACGGTGAGGGCACCACGGGCAGAGAGGGGCTCATACTGAGCCTCAGCCTCATGGGGAGGGCAGGGAGAAACACCCAGAGGGCTTTAATCTCAGCCCCACAGAGCTCCTTCCTCTCCTTTAGACACAGTTGTGGCTCACTGGGGGTTTGTAAAGCAGCTGTGGGAAGAGGGAGTGGAAAGGGGGGAGCAGAGGGTGTTTGTTTGTCTGGGGTTTCTTTAACAAGATCAGAGGAAATGGTTGAGTTTAATCAAGGAGAGATTTAATCAAACAGATCTCTGTGCTGTCTTGTGTTTGTGCCCACAGCTGTGCCAGCACATTGCCCATCTTCCCTGTGCCTGGAGGTTTCAGGGGTGTCCTGTGAGGTCGGTCTGACCTGATCTGCCACAGAACACGTTCCCGTGGAGCCTCACCATCCAGCCATGCTGCACTTCCTCTGGGACAGCATCTCCTTCCAGACGTTCCTCATCTTCCTCACAGTCTTCCTGCTCATTGCCGACTACATGAAGCAGAGAAAGCCCAAGAACTATCCTCCCAGCCCTTTCTCCCTTCCTTTCGTGGGGCACATCTACCTGATGAACTTCAAAAACCCCTGGAGCACAGTAGAGAAGGTACAGGGGTGGTGGGTACTGCAAGGAAGGGGAGGGAGGGGATTGTGGCTACACAACCTTGGCAGTGTGAGGAAGGAATTAACCCAAATCCAGGAGGTTTCCAAGGATCCCACTCCAGGTTGGGCAGGAGATTTGTCCTCAGGCATCAGCAATGTGGATTTCAGTTTGCCCAGGTATAAAGAGGGGACAAGTGTGAAGTGACGCTCTGGGCAAAGGGCACGACACGATACCACAAATGCAGTCTCGGCTGTAAGAGCCCTGTAGGTCTGACCAGGGACTGGGAAAGGGCATTTGGGATGGGAATGAAACAAAAGCTGTAAAAACAGGGGACGGAAACATCAAATTTGGAGAGTTCTGCTTAGTTTATGGTAAATTAATACCCACTCCTGATCAGTGATTCAGGAAAAGGGGAAAGAGGAAAGAAAAAAGTCAAGCAGATACTTGTGCAAACACTCCATCTCCCCTCCCACTCTCAGTTTCCCTTACTTTCACCCATCTGCTGTCCCTGGCTTGAAAGACACATTCATTGCCAATGAAACCCCTTTTTTTTTTACTTCCCCCTCTACCCAGCTTGCTGAGAAGTATGGGAACATCTTCAGCATACAGATAGGTGGCATCTCCAATGTCTTCATCAATGGGCCACGGATGGTGAAGGAAGTTCTTGTAAACCAAGGGGAAAACTTCCTGGATCGCCCTGAGACTCCTCTCAGCGGGGATATGTTCAATAAGAAGGGTGAGTTATCCCTCAGGCCACAGTGTGAGGTCAAAACATTGACCCTGCAGAGGTCTGAGATAGCTGGGGATGAGGCAGAGCCCTGGAGGGCTGGCCCTTGGGCTCATGCTGGTATGTTTCTGCCAGGACTGATCTTCTCCAATGGGCTGTTGTGGAAGCAGCACAGGAGGTTCACCTTGACCACCCTCCGAAACTTGGGCCTGGGGAAGAGGGGCCAGGAGGAGTGCATCCAGGAGGAGTGCCAGTACCTCGTGGATGCCTTTGGGGAGGAGCAGGGTGAGTGCCACGGCCCTCTGAAGCTGTGCTAAAGGCATGAACCAGTACAGCCCGTTATCATTTCACCCATAATTCATTGCACATTGAAAGATACTTTGCCTTGCAAATGATGCCAGCACCCTGCCAGCATCCCAGCTCTCTTCTTTAAGCATTTTGCCTTCAAACTGACTGGTGAATGGAGCTTTAGATCCTATTCATAGCCTGCTCTCAGCCTACTACTCTCTTGGAGATCTCTGGTGTGCGTAAATACTGATGTTTCCCACAAATTCAAATGACTTCCACTCTTCTGCAGAGCCTGTTTTCCAAAGTGAACAAATATCTCCAGTTTGAACTGAGGCTGCTGAGGCTGCCCAGCCAAGCTGGCCCAGCTCGTGGGGGTGGTAAGGCATCCTGGGAGAGCAGCAACACGGGAGTGTTGTCCATCAGGGACCACTCAGTACACTCGTATTTGTCAAACATTTTACCCCTGACAGCTGTGTTTTCTTCTCCTTTTCTATGAAGGCTGGAAGAGAATTGACCATTCCCTTTTCCTTCCCCAGGGAATCCTTTCAACCCACACTTGAAAATCAATCACGCCGTTTCAAACATCATCTGCTGCTTCGTCTTTGGCAATCGGTTTGAGTACCACGATAAGGACTTCCAAAGACTGCTGCAGCTGGTGTACGAGACAGTTGAACTCCACGGGAACATCATGAGCCAGGTACAGCCCCCCTGCCACCACCAGAGATGAGATGCAGTGGCACAGGGCCACAGCTTCCTGTCTGGAGTCAACCTAGAAACATGTAGTGTTCTCATCACTGACATTCCCTCTTCCTTTGCATGGGGTAGAGCTGCCTGTCATTTCTTTCTGCCTCCTTTTCAAGCTGTGTAATGCTGCTACCGCTCTCTCTGTCTCCTACAACATCACCTTTCCTGCCCTTTGACTGCCAGCCTGCCTGCTGCAATCATAGAGTCATAGTAAGGTGGGGATGGAAGCAATGTATGAGTCACCCCAGAACAGGAACATTAATCTCTTGTAATGCTCTTCCTTGAGCTCGGCTAATTCCCCCAACTTCAGCCATTTAGCACTTGTGGCACTGCAAGCTTTGCAAACAGAAGGCTTTGACAGCCTTTTATTCAATTTCCCTTTCTCCTTTTTGTCTCCAAAGCTGTATGCTGCTTTACCATCTATCATAAAGTTCTTGCCTGGATCCCACCACACCATTATGAAAAACTGGAGGAGTGTGAGAAGTTTCATAGACGAGAAGATCGACAAACACAAGGAAAACCAGAACCCCTCGGAGAGCCAGGACTTCATCGATAGCTACCTGCAGGAGATAGCCAAGGTCAGCAACACAGAGCAAACCCTTCTCAGAGGGGCTTAGAGACCAGGAGAGATTATGAACAAGGCCACATCTTCCATTTGAGGTGTCTGTGTGGCCTTTTGTGAGCCCATGGTAGACATTAGGTTCAGGTCATGCATCAGCAGGTGGGAGGTGCAGGGAACCAGCAGCTTCTGACCATAGCTTTGGGGCTGACTTGGGCTCAGCCCGGTGCCAGGGCTGCCCTGGCTGTTTGAGCAGCACTAACACATCTTTCTGTGAAGGACAATGGCAGTGACACCTTCCAGGAGAACCATCTGGCAGCCTGTGTAATGGACCTGGTGTTCGCTGGGACCGAGACCACTTCCACAACCCTGCGCTGGGCTCTCCTCTATATGGCCATGTATCCAGAAATCCAAGGTAACGTTAGCAAAAGGTCAGTCTCTGTTCCTGGCCTTCAGTCCTCACAGCTTTGTGAGACTCTGTTTGGAGAGGAAACTTTGGGAATAGCCCTGTGATCCCACAAACAGGGGCTGGGGTCCCAGGTCGGTCCTTGAGGCACTCTCACAGCAACCACCTTGCTTCCAAGGGGCTTCTCCCTTGGTCCTGGGCTGATCCCAGCTCTCTCCCCCCAGCCCGTGTGCACGCTGAGATCGACAGGGTCATCGGCCAGGGGCGGCTGCCGGCACTGGAGGACAGGAACAACATGCCCTACACCAACGCTGTCATCCACGAAGTGCAGAGGAAAAGCAACATCATCCCTTTCAACGTGCCAAGAGAGGCAGTGAAAGACACGGTCTTGGATGGCTTCCATATACCAAAGGTAACCCTGTTGCTAAGCGCTGGAACTTTAGCAGGAATCCCAGTTCCTGAGGCAGGAATGGTCAGGCCACAGTCCTCCCACACCCCGGGGAGGGGCAGAGCCACAAGGTCTCATCCCTGTCCAGAGTTTGCTCCTCATAAACACCTATGTTTGCTACCCAAGCCACGTTATACAGCACACTGAGTGTTGCAGAGGGCTGCAGGACAGCACACACCCCACACACATCATCGAGGCACAGATCCACCACACACAGCTTCTGCAGGAACTTTGGCCCGAGATTACAGCAGATAAAAATGATGCTGACGAGGGGAAAATGCATGTACATAATCATTGCACCTCCAAACAGACAAGAAGTAGGAGAAATGGGTCGTGCCAAGGAGTGTTGGACAACTTAACTGCAGCAGAATTTCACTACGGCTGTTCCTCATGGGGAGGAGACTGGCAGATAAAAATGCTCCTTTTGCTGTCAGTAGCAGAGGAAACACAGTGTTTTTCTTTTTCTCCTCTTAGGGCACAACTGTGGTTGCAAATTTAACCTCTGTGATGTTTGACAAGGAGGAGTGGGAAACCCCCAACACTTTTAACCCTGGGCACTTCCTGAAGGATGGTCAGTTCTGCAAAAAGGAGTCTTTTGTGCCATTTTCTCTAGGTAAGGTTTGCTGGGTTCTGGTGCTTTTGTGCTTCCACGCAACCACACCGCAGCACTACAGCCACACTCAAGAGACCTTTCTCATCTCTTCTCATATACAGAAGAGAGATGAGGATGAGTAAGAGACCATAAGCATGCCAGAGACCCTAGAAACCCTAGAAACCAAGGCGAGACCATAACTCTTTACTCCTGCTGTCCCAAGGCTTAAGTCACTGGAGGCCTCACTGTTCCCACTACTGGGTACCTCAGCCATCAGCTTCCCTGGGGAGGTTGCTTTTAGCACCCTTATTTCCCATCCCAGCACCACACCTTCCCTGGTAGCTCTCTTTGCTGTAGGTCAAACCACCCAGCTCTGCCAGCATGAGCACATCCATGCCAGCACACCTTACCCAAGCAGGGCAGGGTCCAAGGTGTGTGCCCTCGGGGTGATTTCAGCCCATGCTGAAACACCAGTGCTGTTACTAGGGAGCTCTTTGGGCTGCAAACTCTTCCTGGGGAGGGTGTAGGACAGCTGGACCATGCTGCTAAGGGGAAGCATGTGGGCAGGCAGCAGAGCTGATGCCAGGGCTGGTTGTCTCCACAGGGAAGCGCGCCTGCCTGGGAGAGGTGCTGGCCCGCTCCGAGCTCTTCCTCTTCTTTGTGTCTCTGCTCCAAAAATTCACCTTCCAGCCACCCCCAGACACCACACTCACCCTGCAGTTCAGGATGTCCATGACCTTGGCCCCTCACCCCTACAAGATCTGTGCTGTGCCTCGGTAGTGAACGTCTTCCTCTGGCAGAGATGCCACAGAGGAGCTCTAACAGCTCCCCGGAGCCTGGCTGCAGGGAGAAGCTGGGCACTGTGTTTGTTTCTTTGAAAGCAGTTCTTCTTTTTCTTTTACAAGCAGACCTCCAACTCTGTATTATATAAGTAAAGAGTGGCCTGGGATGTGCCACTTAGGCTTGGTTACAGCCCTGTCCATGAATGAAGGGCTTGGGGCCTTCCTCAAATTGATGCTGGATGGCCACACTTCACAGTGGCAAGAGAATGAGCAACAATTTGGAGAGTATAGGCTGTGGCTGTGGAAGAGCAGAGCCACTAGCTCTTGTTTTAGAACATCAATACAGGTATTGCAAACATTTTCCTATCTTGTTATCCTTGAGATATAATCTGTTAAAAAAACCCACCCTGTAACATCTTTCTCATGCATCAATAAATCCTTACCCAGAGGTTTTTGTCATGAAGCGTTCTGCCAAGTAAGGACTCACACAGGTGCTCTCCAGCACTGACTGTAGCCTTCAGCTGTGCCCCATGTCCTGTGCTCCTGGCATGGGGCTCCCACATCTTCCTTTCACAGCAAAACCAAGAAGTTCATTTGACTTCCTTGATCTTTTCCTTCCTTGGGAGAAGCAGAAGGGGAAGGCTGGAAGGGGACTGTGTGCCTGGAATTGACTGGGAACTGGAGGAGAGGAGGCACTGATGAATTTCTGTTGTGTGCAGCACTACTCCCAAGGCATTTCCAGTTGGCAGGTGTCATCTGACTTTTTCCAGTCCTTGGCTCAGCAGTCCTGTTTCCTTTCCTAGGCTGCTGCTATATCCAAAAGCTTCCTCCCCGCTAGGTCTCCACTGGGTTAGTTGTGCTGTGAGCAGAGCACATTTCACACTAAAAACGTCCATCCACCAAAACCATTTTTTTCCAGGTGATCTCACCTCCTCCCATTCTTTGTGCTTGGGGCTGTGCTCCTGTGCCTCCTCTCCAGGGACAATCCTCACCTGAACATACAAACCACCTGCTGCAGCACTCACCCCTTAAGCAGCAACTAGAAAAGCTGTAAGTAAACAGGGTCACAGAGCAGGCTCTGCACAGGCAGTCTGCATTTGAACACAGCTTCTCACCACCAAGCACCTGGAAAAAAAGGCCCCCTTGCACACTGCCCTCTTGCTCACTCCTGTGCTCAGGAAGGTGGTGGTGGCTGCTGGTGCATGTCCCGTGATAGATCACACAGGCTGAGAACATCCTGCAACTCAGCTCAGGCTTCCTGCACAGCTGAGAGCCTCTTCCCTTCCCTTCTCCCCCAAACAAACACTTGCAGTTTTTGTTCTTCGATGTCTGACAATGCTTTTAAGGTCCAGTCTCAGAAAGAAGGAAAAATGGTTCTTCTGTCTCTGGCCATTTACTTCATGCTCACTGGGCAAAAGTAAGAACAGATCTGAAACAGAGCCCTGAAGGAAACTCCTGACACCTTCCTGCTGATCTTTACTCTGGAGGGCTGAGCAGCTGCCTGCTCACGTTCCCAGCCTCACTTCTGGTTGAGCTTAGTGCTCAGGGAATAAGAGAGCTGTCAACAAGGCTGAGAACTGGGCACACCAATTAGCTGTAAAGCAGATTATTCTTCTCCTGCCCTCTGTGTGTTCCCAGGTGGGGCTGAGGAGAGCAAGCAGGGAGCCTAACATTGCAGTAGCAATAAGCAATTCCTGAAGTCACTCACCAGTTGGATTTGTGGTTGGTTTTGTCCTTTTACCTTCCCCAGCTCTCAGATGAATGTCAGCAGACTGAGCAGAGGTAAGGAGCTTCAGGTGGGAGCAGAACTGTAAGCAGGAATGAACTGGAAAGAGGAGGGGAAAGGCAGCACAACTAGGCTCTGCTGTTGTTACAGCAAAACAGATGTACACTCACCAGACATACATGTTACATATCCTGTAACAGGCCATTTCAGATGGTGTAACTGCACCAACGTGCTGCAGTTCATATGCTGCACTGAGATACGGATGCTCACATCAGCCAGGGAACATTCGAAACAGTGCTTGGAATAAAGACACCGAGGAATTCATTTTAAAAATCTTTATGTGAATATAAAAGAATTCTTTCCAAAGGAAAATAAACCCAAAAGTTTAAAAAGTAGTGCAATTTTTCAAGTTCTAAGCAACACAGTGTTTACACTCGTTTCAAACAGAAGATGTAGACACTGATACACTGAAGACCTTAACTGTAGCTTGACTAGAGGGAGGGGAAGGGAAAAAAGCAAAACAAAGTTAAGAAAATTACTTTACTAGACATCACAAGCTTTCAAACAATTATTTTAATTTTCTAATTCCTAAACTACTCATGGCTACCTAAATAAAACATCAGTATTGCTTATATTTCTTATTTCCAAGTAGGTGTATACTGTAGAAAATAGAATACCTATATATATATATATGTTTAATGAACCAAAAAAAAGAATCAAGTTAGGTGACATTTTCTTCCCAGTGAGTGTTTCTTAATCCACTATAATACAGTTGCTGCAAAAGAATCTTCTCAAAACTGCTGCCTGATCCACCTCGAGGAAAAGAACCTACTAAGTCCAAAATTTGTATTATTGCTACAAAACATTTCTCTTCCTGATGGTTATTCTTAGGCTTATATAAAAAACAATATTAACAAGTGAGATGTCCATCAGAACACCTGTTTGTTTCTTTGGATTTACATTACCCGTTTTACTGGAAACTGGCTAAAGGCTCCTAATAACACTGAGTAACTTCAGCAATACTCAAAGATTTCATCTCACAGTTTGGATCTGGTCCTATCTGTGCTGTCTGGGCAGGGCACAAATTCATCCTGCAGCAGAGACAAGTGGCCTCTTTCTTTGTCCTGCCCCAGCAGTGGAACATGTTGCACCCAGGAGCATTGTACTGCCATACTGCCATTGCTCTGCTGCTCCGTGCTGGACACAGCCGAGCTGGAACTCAGCAACACTGGCAGTGTTGCTTTTGTTGGACATGAATGAAGTTTACATTCAAATGATCTTCACTCTAATGAGCCTTTCTGCACAGCCAGATGAGCTCAAGTGAACACAACACCATGGCTTATCATCAAATACATTTTAATACAGCTCACCTCCTCCTTCCCAGGATGTAACCCCAGTTTAACCAGTTATGAAACAGTTGCTCTTCAACAGGTTCTCAATTCCAAAGAAATGCTGCACTTACCTATACAGGCTTAACTTTTAACAGTTTGGAAAAGTCCCAAAGAAGTAACATTTCATCTAATACCTGACTCCCTTTCCCCAGAAAAGGCTGAGCCCTCTCTGCAGCTCTGTATTTAAGTTCTTCCATCATTAGTCATAGGACAACTTGTAATTCAACGACAGGGAGGTTCTTGGTCATTTTTGGTCCCAGGGTCTGCAGTTTTGAGAAGTGTACATCAAAGACATTTGCTCCACGTTTTTCACTATTCAGCACCTGATATAACTACCGATACAGCTCTACTACTGTGAGAAGTACAAATGCATCAAGCCTACTAACTAGATGAGTACTTGAAAGACGTCTATGAAAGTTTCCATGCTGTAAGGTTAAGAGACCCATTCAACACCATCAGTGACAGTTACACTTATCACGAGAACACACCAAAGTACCAGGCTTTAGAAACATAAGCATCTTTGCTAAGTCTCCTGTTCACTGCTTGCCACCATCTCCCACACCACTAGCTGATCAAACAAGCAATTCTATCTTAAAAAATACAAGTCCCAGTAGTACCACAAAAGACCTCAAAACCCAAGAGGTAGTCCAAAGAAGCACCGAGTCCTGCAGAACACAACTTGACTGACAAAACTGTCCAGCAGCAGCTTGTCTGGCGTGTTCTCTGCCCACACCACACGTAGCATGAGATTGGCTTTTACACAGTGCCTTGTGTAGACACAGGTTTTGAAAGAGGAAGTCTCTGTTGAACACCAAAGTATACAGCACTGTAAAACCACCGTCACAACCAAGCAGCAACGTCAAGCATGAGACATGAACGCTTCCCTTTTCTCGAGCATTGCATGCAATGCCAAACAAAGAAGTGAAGATGTTGGGGAAGGAAGAAAACAAATGACATGCAATACTGAGGGGGAAGCAAAATAGATGAATATTCATAGTTCACTATTCAAAGCAAAATAATTCTGCAAAGCTGAACCTGCTCTCGAGTAAAAAATGGCCTTAATGGTGTAGAGAGAGGCCTTCATTCCACTCGTGGTTGAGTTTCACATTAGATCATGGACTGCTGCAGCACCCTGAAATACTTCAGCGTACTTACTTTAAGGGCTGTAGTAGTTTTATTTTCTTTAACTGTGGGGACAATTAATTTGTTCTAGACAGTTTGTGTACAACAATGGACATGAGCAAGTTTCCTAAGAGCGCCACTGTTCACAGCAGAAGACATTAGCTAAAGGAAGGGACAAACGTTGCGAATGACAGCAACCTCCAACATGCAAGTTCCAGATATCAATCCCCATTTGATCATCTTCAATCTAGACACTGCAAAACTATTAGTGTTTATGCACTCTTCCCCCTGCCAATCAATCTTTGCTGCCAACAACTAGCAAAGCCATCTTTCGTTCATCTGCCTAGCACAGTTAGCTCACAGTACCTGAAGTGAAACTACATTTAAAGAAAGAGGCAAATGGATTTGTATGCACAGGGTTGTATAAATAGCTGGAAATATAAGGGGTTCCCTCCCACCTAACCCCCTTTCTGCAAACAAATGCAGTCTACCAATATGCCAGACTTTTAAAACATAGCCCAGACATTTGAATAATTATGACAGCTTTTTTTTCTTACACAGGAAAAGACGAGCTTATTTGGCTTATGTGAATTCAACATCCTAAAGACAGGCTTTCCTTAATGTATATACTCACAAACTTAAATCTGTTCTGTTTTCAATGAACTGAGTAATCCTGCTTCTCACTTGAGATGACAAAACAAATCCAGTCTTCTGTTTCATAACCAGTCAACTGGTTCTACACCTCTTTTATCTTCTTCTATAAATGCAAGTATTTCCTTGCTTTTAAAATTGTACTTTGTATTCTAAAAAAAGTATTATCTTAAAACCTGGTACCAATCTTTTAAATTTATTTGTAGAACAGCCCAGGAAAAATGTCCAATAGTACCATTTTCCTGAAGTACATTTTTGCATAACATCTTCCTTCCCATTACAAAAGTGAACTTTCTAGCCCAAACCCATTAAATAAAGTTTTAAATATATAGTGCCAATTTTAATATTTACAATATATTCTGAAGGCAAATATAAATCTTTAAGATGTGCTTGTAAATACATACTGCAGTTACTAAATCTACTTCTACTTGGAAAACTATGTGCTACCTTCTAGATAGGCCATTGATCCAACTTAATTACTTCTTGATAGGTTCTGATGTTGAATTCGCAGTTGTCCACCATTCTCACCTTTCTCTTCCACCAAGTAGCAGTTAGAGTGGAAGGTATAAACATTTAAGGACACTTTAGCATATAGGTTTTCTTTATTGGTCCTTGTGGTTCAATCAGATGTTGCACCTGGTACTTTAACAGTGAGGTTCCTTCTGGTGTTGGTGACATGACGTTGTTGAGCCAGGAAGGAGCGTCCGGGACCATCTCCGCAGACGTTGCTAACCAGTCGTGCTTCCATACCCAGCTTCTGAAGACTGAGGCTCTGCAAATAAATTCAACAACATTTACACTATAGCAGAAACAGAAGGAAAAAATTGGGCATGTTTTGAACACAAAGCTTAGGATGCACACAGTATTTCAGTTACTGTATCTCTTATACACCCTCTTGCTGCCATGAACTAAGGCTGAAGAAACTGAGTTTCATTCACATTCATATAGAATGTGCTCATTTTAGCTTGCTGTAAAGTTGTTCCTTTATGAAGTAAGCCATTTATTTTTCCTTTCTTTAAGAAGCTATTTAAACATTGCTTCATATGAACAACTTTCTCCAGTTCTTTTCCAAGAATCTAACATTCTAATCAATGAGAAGACAGCTCTAGCTTTACTGCAGAAATATGGTGCTAAAAGCACTGAAGATCTAAAGCAGGAGTCTGGAAACCTTTTAAACCTCCCTTTGTTTCAAGACCAAAAACTTCAACAACAAATGAATATTCAGGAATGTTGCCTGCTAAATCCAGAGGGAAACAAATAGTATGTGACTGACGTGGAAGTCATGGCCTATCCCAAGTTAAGTCTTCTGAGCTTTGGAACAGGAGATAACATTCACACACAGAGAAAACATGTAGCAAAATAATTTTACAGACTAGCTGAATGTTCAAATACTGCTATAAAGGAAAAAAAACACAGCGATGTAAGGCTTAACTGTCACATTTGTCTGGTTTTGGAGACAGCACCAACTGAAGCCGTGACCCACCTTGTTGTACCAGGCAGTTACAATCAGTTTCTCCTCATAATCACGTAACTTAGCAAGTTTGTATTCAGCCTGCAAGGAGACAACACAGGAGACAATCTCAATTCAATCACAAAACCAATCTGCATAAACTCACTGCAAGTCCACTGAGTGAAGGAAACACATGTAGCAGAAATTATTAAATATGCAAAATAACAGAAGGCTCAGAAGTGTAAATAAAGATGCTTCCACAAATGACTATGACAGAAGTTACAGACTACTGTAAGACGAGGCCAAGCATTATACAAGCTGCAGTTCAATTTAGAAACACACTTTCAAGGGTATGTTGAGGAAATGCATGAAAGTCTAGGCTGTAACTGAGTAATTTTTTCACCCAAAAGTCAAAGAGTAGAACATAGCTCAAGGGCTGAATATTCTTATCTGCTATTACACAATACACTTACCTAGTACATACGTGTAGAGGAAATCTGAGGCCATGGTATTTATACACTCAGACCTTTCAGCCTATTGACTTGTCTGGAGGAATTCTGTATTTGCACAGGTAACTAACCAGTCCCACCAACATGGCTGTAAAACCGCAACATTTCCCCTTTTTTTGCCACTTGGACTACTGTCAATAATCCTTTCAGGATTTCAGACAAGTAGATTTTACTGAATTAACAGATGCTACTCTTCTATTTAGTTTCAAGAACTCCAGTACCTGAAATCAGTGGTATCAGAGCTCTAGTAAATTGAACAAGTCACTGCTCAAATACCTAGTCCCTCACACAAACTGAGCTACATCACTACTGGAAAAAGTCAGGCTGTGCAGCTCTGTGAAAGTTACTGTAACACAGTACAATTATTCGTCTTACAAAGCATTTCACTTACAGCTTTTCAGAGGGTTCAGAAAGAACCTAAATTAGTGCTTCAGTTGTGCATTGAAAAACACCGTGGAAAAGCAAACTGCTCTGACAGGCTAGAACTAGGATACAAGATTAAGCCAAACTAGAAATCTCTAGGTGTGATGGTCTGTGCAGTTTCTAACTGAACGTAGCACTGAGGGTACTGGATCCCTTGGAAACAGTAACTTGAGTGTCTAATATCAGATAGAAGAAGATATTAGAAGCTATTATTAAATATATGTCATTTTTTCTTTACCTCTAGTGCTTCAATTTTTTTGTCTTTCTCCGTTATCTGTTTTCTGAGCAACATAATTTCTGCTGATGCTGGATTTAGCTTGGGGTCTAAGGTTTTTATCACCTGTACAAGGCAAAACAAAAGCATTGTAAGTCAGCTTTCTCAACAGCTCTGCATCTCATTTGCTTCATAGCAGAAACGTGAAAACAGACTGAGCACTAATCAGGCAATTGTGATGAAAACTAGGCTCTACACTGTACAACAGAAGATATCAAAAAAGGTACAAAGGAATCATTAACTCATCTCATGCTTTAGCCTAAACCCCATTCTCATAAACTTAACTGATGGCACTTGGGTAATTTGATCAAAAATGCCAATTTTAATCATGAGGTGGAAGGAGGGAGGGACACCTTATTGCATCTGTTTAACAATTTATGAGGGAGGAATGCATATGTTCAGAAACACGACACTCACGTTTCTGGCTTTCTCAAGGTACATTTTGTATCTTTCCTCCATTGCTTTCATATCCTCATCCTTCTTCCGCAAAGCTGCTTCCAGCTCTCCAATCTTCTGGGCTATTTACAAAGATTATCAACGAAGACATTCAAAATAAAAATAGACATGATCCTTTCAAGTCTTCTACATTCTGTTGATTCAAACACTCCTCAAACAACCTTTCTAGCTCCTATACAATTTCTCAAGTTGTTCTGTTTCAGTTGTACCGTAAGGTCACCTGGCCATGAATTCCCAGCTTGCTGAGTATTGCAAAACTAAGCCCACATGAACCCCTGCTCATGGTCACATGCAAAAGAAACCTCCTCCTACCTTAGCTTCAGGTTTTAAGCTAAGCTACAGCAGAAAGCCTTATCCAGACAAATATCCCATAGCCCAGTGGCTATTGGAATCATATCAGAAGAAATATAAAAACATTAAAATCCACCCCAAACCACAAACCCACAGAAACCAACGTACGGTTCTGGTTGACATCAGGCTGGAGTTCTGCAAGATCAGCCTCTTTCTTCTGCAACTCATCGTGAACTTCATTCAATTTTTCCCTACGAATGAATGGCTGGGCTAAGGATTAAGCTCACAAATAACTCCATTCAGAGTTTTAAGAGTTGAAAGCCAAAATTTGATGATTGAAGTGTTTCAACAACTATTTCAAATTCTGGCAATTCTTTTGAGTTTAAATAGGAATAGCAGTGTGTGTTCTTCAACAGGAAAAGTTGTGACTTATGAATTGAGTCTTATTTACTCAAAAGTACAAAGAAGAGAAAAGGAACAAAAAAGCCCTCCAGCATCTGCTTATCAGGAACTACCTCTGCTGAAAGGATGGAAGTATTTCAGAAGAATAAAGTAAGCTTTGAGTCCAAGAAGACTGATTGTTCTAGCAGGCTGCTGTAGAATCATAACAGTTAAAACACTACTGGTGATGAAGAGACAATGAAGTGGATGGTAGTATTACAAAATCACAATGATCAGACTAGACAAAACTAGAAAGCTAATACTCAATTTGATTCCCAAATCAGTGGCTTAGGGGAAAAAAAAGCCATCCCTGCAAAGACTTAGGCAGTTTCTATGCTCCACCAGTCAAATTATTTAGCATATATAAGATACCTTGGATGTATGTGCCTTACTTACATATGTGCTTCCAACTTCTGCTTCAGGTTGCTAGACTGTGAAAGGAAAGAGTTAAAATTCAGTTCTCTCTCAGTATTTCATACCATGCCATGTTAAAATACACTAAGCACATCTGAATAAGTCAAACCAAATACATGCCTTTCTGTAACTGCATTCATGGTTTTTGCATCACACAGATACCACCTCCAGCATGTTTCTTCTTTAAAGCTATCCTTCTCACCATACTAAACTAAAACTAAACTAAAGATTTTAAAAAGTGAAGTAGAAGGCAGAAGAGTTACAGTTCCTTAAGAAAGTTGAGGAGAACTAATCAAATAAACCATGAGATTTTCAACTGAAATGCAGTTGGTGGTGAGGAGGCCTCGTGGATTCTCATACTAGAGAGACTAAACTCATCAGCTTAGAATATACTGGAGGCAAGTTTGTGTCACCTTAACTGAAAGAGCAGTTTTCTGGTAGGAGAGACATATATAATACACGGAGCAGCCTCAATTGGTCAAGATCTTTGCATGTAAGGTCTTTTGAAAAGCATGTGTTTGAGTTAGGGGAGAGTTGGGTAACCCAGAGGTGGCTTACACTTCCTACTGCATAAACTAGTGCATTTCAAACTAACTTTAAAATAAACCAAACCACTATGCTGCTGCCTAACTTATCAGCACTAGCCACACTGAAAAAGAAAGGCACATCTAAACAAAGGATTTCATGTTACTGGAAGTATTTTAGACAAAACTGGCAAGATTTCTTCAAGGTCAACTTCCACTTACTCCTTCAGTCTTGGGTCCCTGCTCCTGTAAAGTCTTTTGCAGATCTTCAATCTGCTGCTGTAGCTCCCCAATGCGCTCTTCATTTAGCCTTTCAGGAAGAGAGACAGTTATTACCTATCTAAATAGATCACAAGAGGGAGATTTTTCTGGATGATATTCTTTCAGAGGCTCTAACCAGCAGGATTTAAGCAAAGAAACAGATTTCAAATGCTTTTAGTTTGACTTGTACTTCTGCTGAAATAAACACATGGCAGCTTTATTAAACATCCCATAATGAAAGACCCAGAATCATTTCAGTTTCTGAGAAAACTACCCAAAATTCTACTATCCTCATAAACTGCTTTCAGCATTCATTAACTGCTAGAGAAATTCAGACCACATCCCAGTATTACAACATGAATAGTTGAGCGTTCTAGAAATAGAGTTTACATCCATTCTTGGTCCATCAAGAATCATTCAGAGCTAAGAAGAGTGTCCTGTAAGCCACGGTTTCTTCAGAGTATGCTACAAACACATTTATCACTTTTGACACCACCAAATTTAAGCTACTTTCCCTTTGTTAACAATTATACTGTTAAAAGTAAGAGGAGGACTGGCTTCCTGCTAGACTACAGATGTAAGTCACAAGGCTACTCTGAAGGCCCAGAAATCACTTTTTGCTGTATTTGAAGATGTTGTTGCACACATCACCTTTTCTCAGTCTCCAGTTCGTTCACTGTCCGATGCTTTTGCTCCAGCTGTTCCTGGAGCTCTGTAATACGTTCATTTTCTGATCCTTCCTGTTTTAATAGGAGCATCTTATTTTCATGCTGCAGCCGAATAAACATTTCTCTGAATCAAAAAACAACATGAAAAGTCGCTGTTAATTAAGAAAAAAGTGACTAAGAGTAGAAGGTAATGTTCCCGTTTGCTCCCCTAAGCCAAAAGTGAGCAAAACAAGCTCTGCTTAAGCATACAGTCGGGGTTAACAATGCCACTTTTTATTAAAAGGTAACTTACAACTTTCAAACCTCACAAAAGCTTTGAAATTAAGTCACTCCAAAGGCAGATTTTATTGTGCCTTTATGTTTCACTCTGCCAAACTTTAACAGTAATATTAGCTAGCCTTCTGTGTTCTGCCTTGGATGCTGTGACTAAGTTATTGTTTGCCAGTGGCAAGATAAGAAATGTTTAATTCCTCAAAGAGCATGTTTCAAGCCTAACTTTATATAGGGGAATCTGATATGCTTCTAAGGAAGAATTCAAAGTCATTATTATTTCCCCAAAGTGCAATTAACAGCTACACAGGGGTCCAGGCAAGCAATGCAGAAGGAAAGGAAGCAAGGGGATACAATGTGTCTTGTTGCCAAAAGTACTGCACTTTCACAGGGACAATATTATGCCTCACGTATGAACATCCCAAAACAACCTCAACCTTGTGTCTTACCTATATTCCACTGGCAGAATTTCAGCAGCAAGATTCTCATGGCTTTTAACACTCGATGCACCTGAAATGGCATGGGAAGTTTAATTCAACAGACTTCCAGTAATCATTAATATACACAAAAAAGCCTCTCATGAAGATAAAGCAACACCTGTTTGACTCAAGTGGTCCTGCTGCATCTGTGAGTACCGGAGCTCTTCATTGGTCTCTTTTAATGTGTCACACTGTACTATCAGTCTCTATAAAGACAGATCAGAGGTGGAATCAAGTTATATTGCACTGCTTTAAGACCAAATAACATTAATCAGAAATAGTACTGACACACACATTAAGATATATTTTATGTTTCATATGTCTATACACACACACACACAAGGCAATAAACTTCATTTTTATGGTAGCACTACTTCTGGGAAGATTCTCCTTAAGTAAAGGATTTGAGAAAGTTTTACTAGGTGTTCAAATAAACTCTCGTTCAAGAGACTCACCTCTTTTTCTTTGATTAAAGCCTCATGTTTTTCTTCAAGTCGCTTCATTTCGAATGCTAGCTTATCAGCTCTTTTGGACTCATCAGACAGCTTGTTATGAAGCTCCTGGACCTTTTCATAAAACGAGAATATTCAGCATATGAACATTGCAAGATGCTACCTTGAAAAGCTAGGTTAAAATCTTCACTCCTGCCCAGTTCAGCCAAAATAAACAGCTGCTGCTTCAAAGCTTGGAGGTTAGGAGATAGCAAAGGGATCTGTGTGTTTGGGAGTCTTTTTTGTTGTGTTTTTTTTTGTTTGGTTGGTTTTGATTTTTGTTTTGTCTTTGTGGTTTTCTTAAAAAAAATATTTAACTCCTGCATCTCTTAACTAAGTGAAACTGAAACAAAACTGCTACAGTTAAACACCCACAAAGAAGTTTCAGAACATTATATACAAGTGATCTCAGTAATAGCTGAACAGTCTCTCCCAGGCACACAGATTACCTCAGTTAAAGTGAGGAAGAAAAGCCTCCAAAACCATGGACAACCAATTAGTTGAGAGGACAACTACAGATAAGCTTGTAATAGAATCATAGAATCATGGAATGGTAGGGGTTGGAAGGGACCTTTAGAGATCATTCAGTCCAAGCCCCCTGCAGAAGCAGGTTCACCTAGATCAGGTCAAATAAGAACACGTCCAGGCAAATAATAAACAAGGAAAATCACAAAGTGAATGGCAGGGTATGAAGGAGTTTTCATAAACAAGAAATTCTAAAGGGGACAAACAGCTTGAGCACAATTGAAACACAATTAAAATAACTTCATTTAGCTAAGACAATCTGAGGGAAACAGTAACATCTTAAGTCTAGGTACAGCCTTACCTGCCTTTTGTAGGTTTCTAGCTGGGCACGTGCTGCATTGGCTTTCTTCAGCTCATCTTCCAGACTGACTGTATTGTGCATATACATCATGTTGGTTTCCTGCAGCGATTTGACTTGTCTGCGAAAGTCATTCAGATCCTGCAGCTTTTTACGATATACTTCCACAGTTGATTCCAGTTTGCTCACCTTGTCAGCAGTAGTCCTGGGAAAAAAAAGGGAATTAGAAGAAAGAGTAAGTTCCTTCAAAAGATTAAAGAAGATAGATTCTGCTTTCACGTGCACCCAAGCTGTTTTCAAAGGTAGATGCAACGTGCTCAACAGCAGAGTTAAATCTTTATGCATTCAAGAATAAAGTAGTATCAATGCAAACTTGCATGATGCAAAGACTGCTTGTAAAAACTGAAATCAGCTCAGGGTTTATTTGAGTGGGATTAAGACTGCCAGCCATAGTACAAGTAAAGGATAGTATGGCAAGTATCTCTAGGGAATTCCATGGGGTGCAATGTAAATGCACAACAATGTCCTGTGCTACATGTACAGGTACCTGGTAAGGAAAAACCACACAGATGTTCTCACTGCTGAGCTATACTTAGCTAGAACATAACCACACTATGAACAGGATCATTAGCAGGTATGACCAAGAATTACCAGCTGATCATAAACAAAAATCTACACAGAATCACGGAATAGCAGGGGTCAGGAGGGATCTTTAGAGATCATCTAGTGCAACCCCTCTGCCAAAGCAGGTCCCACCTAGATCATGGAATGAAAATATTTAGAGCACAAATACACAAATTAATATCTGTGCTTAATATTTGCATTTAACATCTGCCATCTCATACAACTAGAAGCTAGTACAAGAAAAATCATGGAAGAAAATCTGTATTAAAGATTTGTTGCAGATGTTATTTAAGAACCACTCTAAGTTAAACACCTGAAACCACTTTACTTTCCATGTTTTATTCATGCTATTTTATGAATAGCAGACCTGCTTTTGCTTTGGTTATTTCTTGGGTGGTCTGGTATTTAATTTAGTCTACACAAGCTGCAACGTTACATTAAATTCTTATCAAGGTTATTGAGTATTTCATCTTCATTTTGTTAATCTGTTGCTAACCTAAATCTAGCCTAGAATGGAGACACCAAAAGTTGTGTCAAAGTTCTAGCAGCATTTATACTTTTCTATGGCAGAAGAGGCAGCCTCTTGCCAACAGAAACGTACTCTTAATAGGAATGGAATCTCCCTAAAAACTTCTTAATTCTTGAAGAACTTCAACTTTCTATCCCACATGAAGAATCATTTCTGTATTCGTTAATTCTCCTTCACAGAAAAAATCCATGTTTCTTAAGCAAACAACAGAGGCCATGCCTGGAAGCTTGGACTCCATCTCTGCTTTGTCAAAGAGCTCTTTTCCAATGTTTATTTTAGATCTCATTGTGATAAGATCCATCTGCAGAAGTAACACTTCAGAGAAAAAGCTTGTTCAATACAAAGCCCTGGATTCGGTCATTAAATCCTCCTAATGTGTGTGCGGGGAGCTCACTCTATTACATACCTCAGAATATCATTTTCATCTTTCAAGGCTCTAGATTCCTCTGCCAAAGAGGTTAACTCATTGTTTCTATGCTGCAGTTCAATCAGTTGTTTTTCTAGATCTTCACAATGGACACGATAATCATCTTTTGCAGCTTCCAGCCTGTCAGATCAAAAACAGGAACTCTGTTAAGAACTCCTTATATAACACTACATATAGATACAAAAAATAGATATGTAAACATCCACAGTATCTGTTTATTGCGTATATTACACATACTTCATTTAGTGCTAGAACTGCTAGAAATAGACAAGACAAAGGAAATTATTGTTTTAGGTAGCCAGAAACATGGTGCTGTAAGCACAGAACATTTTATTGCCTACCTGTTAAATCACAAGAGATTGCAAACCTCAAACTTGCCACAACCTCCAGTTTACCAAACAACATGAAAAGTGATTTTTTTTTCCTCCTCATAAGGATCACAAGGAGAAAGACTACTGTGTAATAGAACACTAAAGAGATACGGTGAGTTTTGAGGAGATTTAGAGGTTTTTTGTTTTCTTCACACACAAACCAAGCCCATCACTGCTTTTGAAGTGTCAAATGGCTACAATATGGCAATCATAAGGTAATATTTTCTTCAACAAGTAACACTTTCTTTTGAAAAGGAAGGTCTTGCTTTAAAACATGTTCATACAGTACTCAGACAGCTTTTATAGTGAAAAAAAATGGATGGAAAAACGCAGAAGAGCACTAGAAATTCTCACCACATACCTGGTGTGACAAGTGAGGGATTTTTGAGAGAAATCATTTCATACCTGAAGTTTTCCTCTTGCAGTTGTTCCAGCTGCAGCTGTGCATGAAAATACTTTTTTGCAACCGCAGTATTTGGATCATCAGGGGAGTCATCTAATTGCTCCAGCCTGTCATTCATAATCTCATTTTCTGACATCAAGCTGTTTTTTTCATCCTGGAGGGCAGCCACCTAGAGCGAATGAAACAGCATCGACATTGTAAGACCTGTCCAGCCGGAAAGAACTAAAACAAGACAGCGGTACATCACCAAATTAGTTTAGAAATTTTAGGATGTAATTTACACAGCATACTTGAGCATACAGATGCTTTAGTGTGTGACAGTTATGAAGCGCTAAAGGAAAAATCCCCCTTAAACAAAACAGAGACACATTTTTGGGACTGAAACCACGGTAAAGGCAGACAACATGACATGGAGAGAAATCAGTGCTTTTATTAAAAAGGATACCATGGATGCCATACCAAAAAAAACCAAAAAGACCTAAGTATTGGTGTAAAGGTACTCTCCATCTTGCTTGTAGTTAACAATAGGAAGCAGGATGGCAGTGGTAGCACATTAACACAGCACTGCCGTGCGCTCAGCAGCGAGGGGCTGCGCAAGAAGCGGGCTCAGGCGCCGGAAGCTGGAAAGCACACACGCAAAAGGAACAACCTGGACAGCTTCATAGACAGCATGCATTTGGGGGTTTTTTTTGCAACAACCAAACAGGTTTGGTACTGGAAGTGTTCACAGCTAAGCAAATGCAAATACAACACTGGATTGAAACAGTAAGTATATTAACAGCCATAAAATGGGGAAGGATTAAGAGGATAGAACCTTCAACGTTTTTTCTAGTGAAAGCTGTTGGGTTAATTTTAACATCCTGTCAAACATAAGAGCATGTAGTATGTGTTAGTTAACTGGCATTTAAACAGTGACAATATGCTTTTTGGGTTATTGTTTCCTGAATCATAAAGAAAACCTACCTTTCTTATACTCTTGGAAAATATCAAGGAAGACTGAGACCTTACAAGTGAATTTATTAAGAATTAGTTTAAATGAGAAGTGTCAGTCAACATAATGGATTCAAATAAAGAAAATTTTAAAAGAGCACATCATGGTGACATTATTAAACATCAGATACAACCTAGAGTATGCAATATTAAGAAACAGTTTGTTTGTGATCATAATTTAACAGCCTATCAGTCAAAGAGATGTAACAAACAAAACAGTAACTCATTTACCACTTATCAGGTGCTGGCTTTCTAGGTTCACTCCTTTGATGTCACTTTATACATGCACACAAAACACTTGTGAGTAGGGAGCATACCTGAGCCTTGCTCAGCACAATACTTCCTGTTCAAGGTACAGCCACTCCTTAAACATGCACAACATTCATACTTTTAGAGTAATGTTCAAAGAACACCCATCTCAGACAACAAAAAACCTATCACACAACACAGAGCAAGGTTTTCATCTTTTCTCAGTTCCCTCCTGATGGCTTTCTCTGCTATAATTTCAACATAACAGAAATGGTGTTGAAGTCAACATAAAGTATGAAGAGATATTTTTAGCACATGACAATATTGAAGAGCTCCAGTGTCATTAACTCTTATATTTATACTCGGTATCTTTCCCTCTAACACCTTTCATGCCTCCAGCTGGCCCATGCTATGTTATGAGCAGCTGGTTTTGTATAACCTATCAAATAATAGCGAAATCTTAACAGAGAAGTTTGTGGGAGGCCAGAGAATGCTGGAGACTTCTCCAGGGAGACACACTACAACTCCTAATGGAAGCAGAAAGTGCAAGTGAACTGTTACCCCAGCACCTCTATAAATGAGAGCTTTTGAAGAGTGAACACACTTTCTGAGGTTTAACAACTGTAATCAATCCTCTTGCCCATTTAAAAGAAATCATGTTCTCCTGCAGATTCTGCTCACAAGCATTATTAGATCTCTGCTTCCTGGGCCTGGCAGTTATATATAAAGTAGCTCATAGCCAAGTATTCTACTTTTTCAGTTGTCATTACCCGTTGGAAATACAAAACTGGCCTCTGGTTTTGTGGGCTGGGTTTTTTATTACTTTTCAGCAGCTCATACAGTCAGTATAGAGCTTTGGCTCCTATAAGAAGACGCCACTGAAATGTTCTTTTTGTACAAAAGCAAATCTGAGATCAACTGTCTTACCAGAGAAACCTCTTTCTATTCTCTAGGTTACTGTACTGTAAAAGAAGAATTTGACTTGGGGCTAACAAATGGATTTTCTTTTTTTCCTTTACACAGTAGATGGAAATGCAAGTTCCTATTTGCTGTTATGAAGTCTTCTCTTCTTTCTCCAAAGAGTGACTTCATTAACTTCTATACCCATTAAAACCAAAAGTAAGCCTACTAGCAGTGTGGTTTGAAAACATCTGCAAGAATCTATTAGTTTTCCACTCTTTTTATTTCATGAAATATCCTCCATGTTGCAACTGTGTACCATAAAAAGACAGTAAATTTTAGATACACTTCAAATGTTAGCCTTTCATCTACTCCTGTTGAAAACAGTATCATTTTTCTTATGATTAAATCTCATGACTGATTATTACAGGAACTGTATTTTTTGGGCACACCAAAACACTAGTGACTGGAAATGAAGTCGGGACATTTTTTAAGTCACGATAACACTGTTTTGACACTACCTGCTACTAAGAGTAAATGTAAAACTAGCAGATCAAACAACCTTTCAGTTAACAGTTGGCAAAGGGCCTCAGCTTACACTTGCATCAGAAAACTATTTCCAGTAATTGCATTCTGGAGTACAGAATGATTGCTTTTCCCCCCACAAACAGCTAAGAATTCCCATAGAAACTTAAATCCTAAAGTCACTTTTCACTTCAGAATTTCTACATCTTAACAGCAGCAACACTACATATAAAAGAAACAGGTGACTTGCTGTTTCTTACCTGCAAATCTAACTCTTGACATCTTTGTGCCAACTCCTCTTTTTCTGCTAGTGCTTCCTGAAGATCTTCCAAAGCTTTTTTAAGCTTTAAAAAAAAATGAGACAATCAATCATTTGGCCCACATCCAAAATAATCACAGTTCCAGCTACCAAAATATCTCAGTTGCTTATACCAGTTGTTTTTAAGAAGGAGGTTAGATGCATGCAACTGACACAGAAACCTATATACACACTGTTAGGTCAGAATCTCTGTTCATTTCACCTGCGTTTTCTCACAGTGACATCCAGATTCAATACAGCAACTTCAGAATGAAAGCATAACAAAACCAAACACGAGGACATTTGTGTTGTCACAGTTTCAGAATCCCTGCCTGTTATATCAAATGCCCTTCCTCTCAGAACACAAATACTGATGCTCCTTTATGGGCAGCTACTTTTAAGGACAACTGCATCATATGTACAACACCCTGTAGTGTTCAGGTTATCACGAATTTCCACAACCCCTTAAAAAATAACCTGCTCTTCGGGAACCAGAGTGGTTTAATCAGATCAGCTCTAAGCGGAAAACAGACCGAGAAGTTCGTGTAGATAAAAGACAAAATAAACCAATTTGTTGTTGAGTGTTTTGGGGTTTTTTTAACTTTTAGAATTGGAGAGAAAGAGCAGTTCTCCTCTTAGTATAAGGGATTTCAAGATACCAACTTAGTGTTCAAGTTTCAACTACAACAGCAACAAATATTAGGCAGTTACCTGCTGTTCCATTTCAGTTGATGCATCAGTTGTGGAAGGACTCGTTATTTCCTTGCTCATGAGCTACAGAAAGAGGTCACAGGAAAAGGTTACATTAGAGGTTAAATATCTGTACATTGACTGTCTAATGAGTACCAATTATATTTTCCTCCACATCATTGCATCCCTTCAATATATCAAAACAGACCAATAATAATTTAAAAACCCACCTCATGGTTGGCAAAGGATTTAAACAAATCTAGAATAAGGTGACTTTTTTTTACCTCCCCACTCTCCAAATTAGCCAAGTTAGCAGTAACATTTATTGGATATTGAAGTTACTGCTAGCTCCTAGTCAAGTTCAAATGGAGTGAACCAGAAGACAGGATTTCACTCAATTAGTTCAATAGTTATCACACTTTGTGTCACTTTAATAGTCATCAAACAAACAATGGGAACATTAACACAGCTCTCACTGATCTCCAGTACAAAGATGAACATGGCAGGTTTCTCAATAATTAAAGGGCCTTACTTCTTACTCAGGAACTACAGTATTACTTCTAGACCTTCTTCAGAAAGAAACTTTGATTAACCAGAATAAACAAACAGAAGTTTGATGGATTTATTTCTTCAAATAAGACACTTAGAGCTTTAAAGACTATCTGGTCAATCTAAATTTTAAAGCCTACTACTTTGATGAGGGTGCAATTACACACTACATTTTGCTCAAAGTCAGCATTTAGTTTCTGCCTCCCTCTGCACTCAGCTTCACAGCCCTGAAGCTCACAGATGCCAGTGGTAGAGCTATGTTGTGAGCTGCATCACTAAGACAATCCAACTAAAACCAAATTAAGATAGCAGGAGGAGCACATCATGACAAGAATAGAAGAGATGCAGCTGCAAGTTTGCAAATCAGATGCTGAAATGGTCTGTCAGAACAATGCAGCCTCACAAAGTTACAATCAGCTTAACTTTGGGTCCAAGACTGCAGCACTAAGACAGAAATTTCAGAACCTGGCTTCAGTGTGACTGGCAACTGGCAGACATTGTTTCTTGTGTGAAACGGGAAATTTTAAGCATTTATTGTCTCCACAAGTTGTATGTCTCTGCATACAAGACTAAACCAAAACCTTACAAATCAAACCATACAAAGACTAAAATCTCAACTGACAGGCTGTAAACTAGTACTCACCTCTTGAATGGCAGTCATGACAACATGCTGAACAGACTCTTCAAGGGTCATGATGTTTTGTATGTGTTCTGTGAAAAAGAGCTTGGAATGACTCATGAGTATATTCATCTTAATGGCTCAAGTAACATCATTTGCAGAAAGATCCAGAAGAAATCATTCTCTACAAAGCTTCTTCAAGTGTTTTTTATCTAGAGATCACTATCATTAAGCAACATTATTATCCAGTAAAGGGTGGGTAAAGCATAAGAGATTATAATCTCTTAAATGTACAAATTTATACTATGCACCATAGAGAAGATTAAGACAATCTGTATTTATATGTTTCTTTTTTTCATACATACATCCATGTATGTATATTCCTGAGCTTTTCCAAAGAAAAAACACAACTAATTCGGTCTTGATCCACTGCAGAAAAACAAAGGTCAATTTGAAGTTAATTTGCTTGGTTTGCATTTAAACGGGAAGTTTCAGGTCTTGGTACATATGAATAATCCACATACATTTCAGACTACTTTTTTTTACACCTATCCTGAGCAAAGTTTGAGGTTTATTCAAGTTCCCCACAGGTTTTCTGCTTTTAAGTGAACTCCAGTGTCGGAATAGACATGAAATTTATTAACAATGGAGACGTTTTGATCCTTAAGAAAGGTTTCTACATGTCTTTCACCTTAACAATCATCTGAGTCAGACTGCTGTTTGTTGAACTGATTAAGGCAGTGCATACCTTGTTTTCTTTCACAGTTGACTGCACAACCTAAAATAAGCTGCAGAAGCCTGCCCAGTTCAGTGGGGTCCGAGTTCTCAGATATCCTGTTTAAGTCTGGAATCAGCTCCTCTGAAATCTGCTGACCCAAGAACTGAAAAGGAAAAAAATGGAGAAAATAAGCTCTCACTTCTGTACAACATGAAAATCTGGTGTCATGTAAGAAACCTGAAATCAGTAGGTTATCCAGAGAACACAGTCTATTAGTAAGTTTGTTAATGTAAAACTTATGGAAAGATTGTAAACATTAAACTTGGAAATACACATTAAAAATAGTGGCTTAGGAGAGGTTACAGAGATAGTAGATTCGGATCTGGAAACATGAAGAGGCCTAGATAAAGCAAATGTTCTTAACTCATCTGTCACAGGGCTTCATACAGGAAACTCAGATGTGAAATACTGTGCCTCTCTCATACCAGCAAACACGACTCCAAACATCTGCCTCTGTCCCTGTGTGAATGTGGATTTAGGGGCAGGGTAATCAATCCACTGCTAGGCCAACAACTTCTACCATACCTGACACCCTGGATTTCTCTCTGAATAGGCCTAGTAATCTAAAGTAGATTGCACTAAAGAAAAACCCAACCATGCAAAACACGTAGCAATTATTTAGAGCAATGACGTTCTGCACTTGAGTAAGAATTCTGTAAAACTCTTCTGTCTTTTAAAGTCTGTTAACTGGGGGTTTAGTTAGCTGACCACTTAAAACAGCAACAAGCAACAGCAGCAAGTTACAAGTTCTTGAGCTAGACCTCAAATGAGAGAATGCATTTATTCTACTAACATAATAAAAGAGGGATTAAAAACACTTCCAGAATCAGTTGCTCCCTAATCCTTCAAAATGTTCCTTGTAAACCTACAGAAGTTCTAGTTCTGGACTTGCCAGAGAGCTTCAGCCCTAGTAATACAGCTGGGCTTGGCACTTGATATCACAATTAAGCTAAGGTGAGACCAGGAAACCATAAGATGATCTGGCAAGCTTTTCTACACCGTACCCATTACTGAACTGTAACTAAGCTCCATACAAAATTCAGTAATTTCTATTCTTTAAACTCCAAATACAGAACCCTTTATGGCTACAGTACTCATGTTACATGAGACATAACAAACTATAACCCTTATTATGCCGAGGACCACTTGTAACTTATCTCCCAGCTTCCAGAGTATCATAAGACCTAGACTAGGGTTGCCAAATCTGCTCTGTTGTATACAAACAGACTAAAACTTCACTAGAGCAAATTGTGATCGCACACACCAAAGTCAAAAGGATTTATCTAGGTCACTCTGCTTCTGCAGGGGGGTTGGACTAGATGATCTCTAAAGGTCCCTTCCAACACCTACCATTCTATGATTCTATGACTCTATGATTCTGCAGCTCAGTCAGGCTGATCATTACACAGAGATTTGGTTTCCAGATGATATTCCAAGAGTCTTATCCAAAATACACCTGCTCAAAATAACTTTTTATTGACTCAGACCTCCCACTTTGACAATTATTAGATGTTTTCTGCCAGAAAAAGTCCTCAAAATAACTTACTTTGCCAAAAAACCCAAACAGCTAGGTGAAGAAGGACAATAATCAGAGTTTAATGATTAGAACGACAAGAAATTGCTGCTTTTTCCATACCTCATGATAGTAGTCCATAATTCCTTGCAGTATCTTCTTCAGGTTACTGGACTAGTTGGTGTACGTGAAAGAGAAGGTTACAGGCTTTTAAGAAAATTCTTATTTTTGCTGAAATTAAGTAGTAATTTATAATAAAATATTTACAAAGCAGGTCTATGAGAGGAATCTATAATGACAGGGAAAGGGAAATATCACAACAGTTCAAGTTCACTTAAAATAAGTGAAAAAGTCTGAGCTTAATTCTACAGTTTTTAGACTGCTAAATATTCTCAGGACAGATGTGATATCCAACCCTACCAGCTTTCACTGCCTTCAGCATACCTTTATTCTCCAGTTGTCACCAACATCATCTTTAATGCGATTTAGCCAAGATGCATCAAACCAAGCAACATCTCTGAAACAAAATTAAACTGTTAAACACCAATAAGCACAGACTTCAATAAGTAAGATCTCAGATCCCTAGCACTAAATCATCAGACGTTTGACTAAATGAGGGATGAATTCCTGGAGAGTGCAAGCTATATCTCTGTCACAAGAAATTTACATCCTAATGGATGACATCACCTTCCAGGGCAGGAGGAATTTCATAGAGTCATAGAATCACAAAATGGTAGAGGTTGGAAGGGACCTTTAGAGATCACCTAGTCCAACCCCCCTGCAGAAGCAGGTTCACCTAGATCAGGTCGTATAGGAACATGTCCAGGCGGGTCTTGAAGACCTCCAGAGAAGGAGACTCCACAACCCCTCTGGGTAGCCTGTGCCACTGCTCTGTCACCCTCACGGTGAAATAGTTTTTTCTGTGTTCCAGCTTCATCCCATCATCCCTTGTCCTGTTGCTAGCTACCATAGAAAAAAAGGGATGTTCCAACCTCCTGATACCCACCCTTTAGATATTTATAAATGTTAATAAGATCTCCCCTCAGTCTCCTCTTCTCCAGACTAAACAGCCCCAGTTCCTGCAGCCTTTCCTCATATGAAAATGTTCCAGTCCCCTGATCATCTTGGTGGCCCTGTGCTGGACTCTCTCCAGCACTTCCCTGTCCCTCTTGAGCTGAGGAGCCCAGAACTGGACACAGGACTCCAGATGAGGCCTCACCAGGGCAGAGTAGAGAGGGAGAAGAACCTCCCTTGACCTGCTGGCCACACTCTTCTTGATGCCCCCAGGCTGCCATTGGCCTTCTTGGCCACGAGGGCACGTTGTTGGCTCATATTTAGCTTATTATCAACCAGGACTCCCAGGTGTCTCTCTGCAGAGATGCTCTTCAACAGTTCGACCCCCAGCCTATACCGGTCCATGGAGTTAATTGTACAGAAATGTACAATTTCTGTACATGCTTTAGTTGGCTACAGCTGGGAACACAAGGATGTGAAGGCCTTTGTCAGGCTGAAATTTATACCTGACAAAGTGATCATAATGACAAAAAGAAACATCCTCTTTTCACCAGTACCTTATCTTGCACCTTTGGATTTTTTCAACATTCACTACAATTTGTTAAAGGCACTTACCAAGATTAAAAACACATCATGAACTAGGGGCATTTTGTATTTTTTGCATGACTTTGGTTCCCCTCCCTAGGAAGAAGCACATTCACTTCCTAGCACAAATAAGGATGTGTTTACACACACTCTGCTGCCAAGCAGTACAATCACAGCATATCTAACAATATCTTAACTTTTACACTGTGCTGTTTATTCACTGGTCTCAAAGCCCCTAACAACAGACAACCATTTTGCATATCAAGCAGGTTGTTGTAAAGAAGTTTGCTCAAAGCCTGTGGCAATCTAGTACAAAAACACATGCAAAGTGACCCTCAGTGAAGCTTCACTAAGCAACCTTAAATCATTTTTTGCCATGCTGTAGGAAAGAGTGAGCTCTGTCTTTACACAGCATACTTTTCAAGCAGACAGGTGGGTTTCTGGGTTTGGGGTTTTTTTTGGTTGGTTTGGATTTTTTGGAGGTGGTGGTGGTGGGGATTTTTAAGGAATTTCTTAGTAATGTAAAATACAGTTTAAGCAGGAGATGGTAATTCAGACTTCACTATCTGAGTCAACAACAACAAAATTGCCTTGATGACTTGTAGTATGATGTATTCAATAAAAGGCCTGTGTTGCAATCCTCTGAAGTAAATACAAATTTCAAAACAAGAGTGTCACCCAGCCCAGTCCATTTGTCATCACTATAAAACAGGAATGATTTTGATTAGAAAACTACTATTTTTAAAAAATATTTTTTTAACTGTCATTGAAGTTTTACTATTTCTTTCTCCCCATAAAGAGTAAATTTTAATTTTAATCCTAGAACTCCAATCTAAACTAAATGAGCAATCCTAAGAGAGGACAAAGATATGCCTTTTGAACTTTCAGTTCCTCATTCCAAAGAGGAAATACTGCCTGAAGCATGGATACCCATGGAAATAGTCATGATGGGAAAAGTGAAAAATCATATCATTCTTGCCCAATTACCTTTGAGTGTTAATTTACTGCAGTAATTCAGTAAAATACTGCAGTATGTAAAATATCTCATCACCTTCTCCATTCTATCACAATTATTGAACTATTATATCATTTCCAAAACAATACAATAATTTATCTTCTGCTATGAACTGTGCACTCTAAGCTTCTGTCTCCTTTAAAAGCAACTATGCATGTCAAACAAAAACCTTAAGAAACTGAATACCTCTTATTTGAACTTAAGTATCAACTTACATTTGGTGAAGCACCTGTGCCATGGCAACCCCATTAGTCAAGTCCTGAACGTCTCTGCAAGGTGCAGCAGTATTGAATGTCTGCAACTGAAACAGGGAAAAACATTGTGGTTCTTGCTCAGCAGACAGAAGGATGCAAAATTAGTTACCATTTTCCTTTTCCTCTTGATGGCATCAGCAGTTAGCAAGATGTCTGTCTACCTGAGGCAGCTGAAACCCTTACTGAACTCCATGGTTTTTAAGCCAATCCGAATTACCTCAATACTTGTGTCTGTTGATTATGACTAGTAGCTTAAAAGTTTCTAATGCCACGCTTTGCTTTTTCATGCCAGTCTTCTTATTGCAAATCAGATTATGCATAAAAACTTGGTTATCTATCCTTTAAATTATGTTGCAGTGCTTATCTGGACACTTACCTACCTAAAAAAAATGGCATCAGAATAAGGGGCAAAAGCTGAGGTGGGGGAAAAAAATCCAGTCTTTTACTACAAGGATTTAGTAATAGAATGACTTCTATTAATAATAATGGTTGGACTCCATGGTCTTAAAGGTCTTTTCCAACCTAAACAACTCTATGATTCTGTCATGCCACTGTTTATAAGTTGACTGATCTACTCTACAGGAATTGTTACATGCAATCTTTGCATCCTAACTGGTGCCTCCAGGCCCAAGTACAATTAAATTTCCTTTGTAGCAGCACTTTACAAACGAGATGCAGCTCCCATCCTAAAGCAAAAAAAAAAAAGGTAACAGCTGAAGTGTTCTGCAGCTAGCTTTTTCCAAAAGCAACTCAAATTACATCAATACCTTCAAAATGCCTACATCCTTCCAGAGCACGGCGATAAAGATCCAGCAGACAGGTCTACACACAAGAACCCCATCAGCAGCCTAACATATAATACTAGTTTATGACACATCCATGAAGTTCTCTTCCATGAACTTGGCTGAGGCATATTTGCAGCCACTAACTTAAGACATTCTGCAGGATATCCCCTCTTTTCAATTTGTCATCTGCTAGTTTCCCCTCATCTCCCCCTTTTCTTGTCCAGATGGTCAACAGACTCTTCCCCAGTTTCCTTCTCCAGGAGTTCCAGTCTGTAGTGACCTCTAACATATCTCACCGTGTCTTTCCAGGACCAACAGCCCTCACCTAGTGAGTCAATTCTCACATGGAAGCTCTTCCGTATTTCCCATGAGGAAGGTCATTTTTTTAATCTTAGTTTTACGGTATTCCTGCATTTAAGATCTGTAGGATGGGATGACCTCAGTATTAAAAATGTTTCTCCATTTTGGACAGTGTAAAGAAAAAAAGGCAACACAAAAACTATCCTCAAGCTTATATCTAATATTTTGACAGATTTAGCTATTTATAATTGCAAATTTTATTCCTCAACTCTGCTCCCTGAAAAAAAAAAAAAACCAAACTCAATCAATGAGTTTGGAACAAACTATTCTAAGTGAAAGAGTTGTTTCCACATGGGTCAGTCCATCACATTGCAACTCAGGGAAATAAGAGATCATCAGTAATTCCTTTCAGTTCAGCCTTCTTTAGTTTGATAAATAAAACAGAAAGGAGTTTGCTGTTAATACTAACAAAAGACGTATATGTGGAATAGAGTGGATGCAGGGATTGATCTCTATAATCTCCATCCACTGCAAAAATCAACTTCTTAAACTTACCGTGTTTATTATGTGCTAAATTACCTGTGAGAGGGCTTTCCCAAGCAGACTGTGAAATGTAAGCTTCTTCAGAGGTCCCTGCTGAATGACCTCACCAAGACTGTTTGGGAAATGGAGCTATTTGGCCCCGAGTGGCAGAAAAGTGCAGTTTCCAGGTGTAAGAATTTGAGGCAGTTGTGATCCACTGTATGGTTTTATAAAGAGTTGACTACATACTCACAATATTCGTTTGTTTGTTTGCTTCAGAAAAAGTCTAATCAAGCCAAGAAGTGGTAAATACACGGGGGCGGGGGGAGCAGTATTTGTATTTCAATTAAGTAAACGTTTACTAAATCCTGTATTACACTGAGAAGTCAGTAAGCCCTGGCAGGTTACATAAAACATTAAGTAGAACACCAGAAGCTGAAGCAGCAGTGATTGACAGCTCTGGTTTCTAATACTATAGAAGACTTACTGCCAACACAAGAACAGGCATGCAAGCTTACAAGGCAAGACTGAGCATGCCAGAATTCAGTTTTGAGGCACAAGCTCCTGATGCTGCCATTTAGGTATCCACCCCTGTGAACTCAAGAAAATGCTAAGTATAGGTAACACCATTTCACCCAAGCCTGTTAGTGCAGGTAAACAAAGCCTTAGAAACCCCCATGACCTGCAACATGTGTACCAGTATCTCCCAGAATAGAAACAGCTAATTAAAATTAAGCAAAAAACAGGGCTCAAGAGTTTTAGTTTCTCCATATATTTAAAAGTTACGTAAGCACTTAGAAATAATATGAGAGTAGAAGTGATAATTATGGGCTCTCCAAACCCTATGCCAGCCCAATCATTTCCTTAAAACAGATTTTTACCAGTGCTTGCAAAAGCAAGGAAAGCAACAGGCATGGGGAAGAGGTTGGTAGAATCTGCCATAGACTTCAGCACTGTAGCGGTACTCTTAGTTTTATTAAATAGAGCTCCAAGGACATGCTGCTAGTCAAGCTGAAAACCATTTAGTGTATGTCACTTCCATGTGCCCTGACACTTGGTGCTACAACAGAAGCACGTCTTTTTCTCTCTGACATACAGACATCAAGCTCAAAACACACATCTGAGAACTGAATTTTGTTGTACATAACATTTAATGCCTTTGTTGACAGCTCTACCACCAAAAAGCTGTAGCTGAAACAAAAGAGTTTACAGCATCCAGTAGAAATCAACCCATCCAGTCCTTGGGATGGTTTGCCTTCAAATTCATCCAGCCAATGCAGGGTTTAGGGTCTCCATTTTATACCCAGATTATACATACTCAGGATAAAAGTTGTCCAGAGTTAAGTTAAAGAGATTTTAAAGTAACAACAAACATTTCAATTTTTCATTCAGAATATTAACAGACACATCTATTGTGGAAAAGCTTTCTGTTTAAGATGTTACCGTTTTGAAGACAAAGACAGAAGCAGTCTCAGAGCACAACACTCAAAGACATTCAACTAAATTCTTCTCCACTACAGTAAATGCCTACTTTAATGGCATCTAAATTCAGAAGATGTTACTGCATTGCTAGGCCTACTGCTGCTATACTCACTGCTCCACTCCCAATCACAGGTGGAAAACACTACGGTTTATTTCACATAAACTAATGAAAGTTTGTTTTTCTGACTTAGGAAATCCTTTCTGTAACCGGCTTGTAAACTGAATCTTAACAGATTACTACTTAAGTCAATTTTCCTTGGAAACTCACATGTCCCCTATAATTTAATGTAACTCACACAGAACCACAGAACGGTCAGGGCTGGAAGGGATCTCTAGAGATCATCTAGTTCAACCTCCCTGCTAACTTTCATCACGTTTTTCACGTAACATGCTCAAAACTTTAACTTCAATGACACTTGGGTTGCAGAACCAATAGATTTTTTTGTTTGAATTTTCTCTTTCTTTCCTGGACATTGCATGCTTTCTAACCTACAGTTTGCTAAAATCAAAAAACTCTCAAAACCAAACTCAAGACCACAATCATGAGCTTCTTTTTTCTACGTTATTGTGTAAATAAACTGAGAAACCTTTAGAACCACAAAGAGCTACAGAACTCATTTCTCTTCAGATAAACAGCACTTCATTTCCCCCCTCCCCAGATCATTTCTATCACTCAGACTGAAGTTCAAGTTGAAAGGATGTTTGAAACATACCTTAGTGTCAACAACTGCTTTCTACAGAGTTGTAAATTATGTCTGAGAACTAGGGTGTTACACCTAAAAAACATGGATCTGCCAGTTGCTGTAGAGAAAACCTGACTGGAGTTTGATGTTCATTTACACTAATAACAGTACAGAAAGCTCTTTCAGTTTAAGGCTAAAATTCTATTAGCATTCCCTTTAAGATTCATGATGTAATTACAGATATGCACTGTGAAGATACTAAAAGTGAACATTAAGCAGGAAATGTAAGAGTTCAGCACTGCTGACAGAGTTTTGAGTCAGAGTTCAGGAATGTATTGATTTATTTTGCAACCGAATCACAATGGAGTTATTATTACCTGACCTGAGAGAAAAACACAAAGCTAAAGAGCCCCAAAAAGAGAAAGAAAAATATGCATAGATCAAGTGACAAAAGATAGCCAACTCCAGAGAGGGAAGCGTAAGACAATTGAAACCCTTATGACCAACAAAAGGTTGGAAGGATTCAAGGTCACTAAAAGGAAAAAAGAGGGAGGAAAAGATGGCTGAAATTTGGGTTTTGGTGTTTTACTAGACTTTAATTCATTAGAACATCTGTACTGTCACGTAGAAAGTAAAAAGAACATCTATTCTGGTAGCTGCTGCTGTCACTTTTGTCAGTTTCATTCCCGTGTCTCCACAATGCTTCTACAACACTCCCTTCTCTCCCTGATTTACACTTCACATAGGCAAAACACCTGCTATTTCTAAAGAAACCATTCATACCAGGTAATTGTGGCTTTCCCTGCCAAGGCTTCGTGCAAAAGCTCTATTTAGGAGAGCTCACTCACGCCAAAAATACTGCAACTGCGAGACCAGAACTGCTGACTAGGAAGCAAAAGAAACCTGGAAAGAACAAGGGATAAAACAAGGCCACGCTTGATTGACGAATGGAACAAATATGGTTGGACTCGATCATCATGAAGGTCTTTTCCAAACTAAATGTCGCTGTGACTCTAAATATGAGCTTCTTGCATAGGCAACACCACACATTTGTGTGCTGCACCTGACTAATAAACGCTGCAACCAACTCAAAGCTGGCATGAAATGTTCTGAGGTTTCTCCTCCTGTCAAGTCAAATTAGCTGCATATACTCATTATTACTGTTAATTACTGAGCAGTTTCCGCATCGAAGCCACTGCTGGAGAACCACTACTTGGATCAAGGATACCCAAACATCTACACTCCGAGCGCGTTTGCAAGAACGTTGTAGTGGCTGGAAGCGCACTTGCTCGTCACGCAGGCCGCATGACCGCGGCCATGCTCCCGCCCCCACCGCCTCCCGCTGCCGCTCGCTCAGCGCTCGGCCGGCTCGCCTGCTTCTCAGCGCGGGCTGCGCACCTCCGAGCCGGGCCGCTCCCCCGGCCCCGCCGCCGCGGAGCCACCGGCCACCCACGGACCCGCCTTCCCCGGCCTGTGGCCGTCGCCCCCGCCACCACGGCAACGGCGCGGGGCCAACAGGTGCCCTCGTACCGCTCCCGCCCGCCGCCGCGCTCCGAGGCTCTGATGGCAAACGCGCCGCGGGAGGCCGCTCCTGCGGGAGCTGCCCCACTACTCCGCCGCCGCCCCCTCGGGGGCAGCGAGGACACGCGAGGGCGGCGATACCGCGCGGTGCGCAGGGGGCAAGGCGCCCTGTCTCCCCCGGCGGCACTCACCCAGAGGATGAGGCTGTCGCAGAGCAGGAGATCCGCCGGCTTGGCCTCCATGGCGCCGGCCGCCCCCGCTCAGGGCTGCGCGTAACCAGCCGATGCGCCCCGCGCGCGCCTGACGTGCGGTGACAGCGCGGCGCCCCCCTCCGCGCGCGGCGGAGGCGGTGTCAGGGCGGCGCAGTCACAGCGCCCGCCCCTGCCTTCAAACGCCGGGAGTGGCAGCGGGCGCGACCAATCACCGGGAAGGGGGTGTAGCTGCTGGCGCCAATCGCGGCCGGCACTCGCTGGGGGCGGGGCCGCGGCCGCGCCTTGCCTCCCATAGCCTCCAGCGCCGCGCTCGCTCCATTGCTCGGGGCTGTCCCGGCTGTGTTCCGATGGTGTCTCCTCGGCCCGGGCTGGATCGATCCGAGCCGTTGGCCGGTCGCTCCGCGGTACAGCTGCTGCCTAGCTGCCGCCGGCCCGCACGGCAGGAGACGCCGCTCCGTCCCAACATGGCGGCCGCTGCCGTGGGACGGGGACGTCAGGGGGTGAAGAGCTGCTGGCGCCGTTCCGGCCGAGCCGTGCCTCAGGCGTAGCCGTACCAGCCACAAATGCTGCTTTCAGAGCAGGACAGGGAGTTGCTTAAAACATGGCATTGTGAAATGAGGCCAAAATATCAATTCCTTGTTTTAGGGAGGTGAAGGATGGAAAGCGTTGAATCAGGAGGCTGAAGAGGAATGTTCTTAACCCGACAGCACAGGTGGGATTCAGAAGGGTTACAGCAGTTTTGCCTGTTTTTAACTATCACTGGTTTGCCCTCAGCCTCAGAGGCTGGTGTGAGCACTGCCCAAACCCCGCCAGGTGCCAGTGTCTCGGGGGCAGCAGCCAGAGGGGCCCTGGCAAATGCCACCAGACAGGCACCATACCTCTTCTCAACTATTTCCCTAAGTCATACCTAAAGTGTTTGAATCTTTTTTTAGGTTTGATGTCCTTTTTTTTTCAGAAAATAAAAACCCCATACGCTAAAATTCTTCAACTGGCTTTCCTCTACTATATTTGTTTCACAGGACAAAGCTGATGGTGTTTGGTCAGATCTTGGGTATGCCTGGCTCAGGATTTTATACATCTTCTATAATACCCTGCCACAGACACTCCCAAGAAAAGTCCAAGTACCTTACACTAAGATGGGATTACTCTGTCCCTCTGGTGTCTCAGCACAAGAAATTAAGTAACTCTTCTCTCCAACAGCCTCTTTTACTGATTGATTTGAACCATTACTTTTTGTTAGCTGGTTCTGTTTTTATGGAGATTCTTACATCACCTGTTGTTACTGGGATGTGCAGGGTGGCATTAAACACATCAGTGCTTAGGTCAGCCTAAGAGTGGACTAAATAACTTGAGTGAATAACAGCTATTGTAGGCACCATGTGCTCTTCTCTTTTGGCTGTTCTGCTTTAAGATAGATGCTTTAACTTTCTGTTGTTGTTTCTACTTGGACTCACAAAGATAAACATTGTGGTGGATGATGTGGACAATATTTACATGACTAATTTACCTCATAGTCCTGACTAGAATTGATAAAGGCTCAAGAGTGGACTTGGATTTCTGGAAATCCTTTGACTGTTCCCTTCCTCAAAAGCTCTTAAAAAGATTTGGTTGCCATGGAAGATTATCAGAAATCCTTATTAAAACTAGAATGAGGAATAAAAGGGTTTTACAGTAAAATCCCACAGAGTCCTGTGACAGGATTTGTACTGTTGAACATGCTCCTATTAGGCTTTCAATAGCTTTGCTCTATTAGTAAAGCTCTTGTTAATTTTATCCCAGTTCCCTTGCTTACTGTTTCTCCTTTCTACAGTTTTCTGTCCCTACTTGGGAAGTATCACATCCTAGCTTCTGTCACGTCCTACCAACCTTTACCCAGTTTCATGCAACCAGAAGCATAATTCTGCCTTCCAACTTCCTGATTTCACATGCTCTTTCTCTGCCAGTTTGACCTCTCACACTTTATTTACACAGTTTCTGCAGACAGCTCTTTTTTTGTTTTTCCTAGGTTTGTGCTACATAAGCCAGGGAGCAGCAAAAGCCAGCTGCTTTCCAGGGAACACTGAGCCAAGAGCAAGAACACAGCTGGCAGGGCAAGGGATTCTCTCACTGTGTGTGAGCAAGGCAAGCAGGCCAGGGCCAGGGATGTTCAACCAGGAGTTCACATGGTCAGGCGTGTTCATGGTGATGAGGCAACTACATGGTAAAGCCCAGAGGGCAACCTGTGGGTGAGGGGCAGGCCCAGTCCCGTGACCAGCAGGCAGGAGCACAGTGACGAGGCAGTTTGAGATCAAGCTGGGAGTTCAGTCCGTGGGTCACAGTGGAGCCCGTGGGCAGGCATGTGACTGCTGAAGGCCTTGGTCTGAGCTTCAGTAGAGTGGCCCATGGGCAGAGGGTGCTGATGGAGGCACCAAGTCCAGACATTCAAGTCTATTTGTGCACTCAGAGCCTTGGCCACACGCTCTTGTTTCAGTGCGGTCATCTTCCATACATGCAAAAAGTCTTGCAGAGGAGAGTTTTGCACTGGAGGGCTAGTTCTCCTGTTTCAAGGTTGCTCCTCAGCCAAAAGCATCTAGAAGTTATTATTCATAAGAGATGGCTATGCAGCATTACAGGCTGTCAAACAATGCAGGGAGCTTGGCTGGGATCTATGTGAGAGGCACTTGTCTAAAAGAAGGCAGGCTGCACAGGCTGGGTGATCTGCACAGAGATTGGCTCAGCTGTGCACTCCTGGCTATTGCATCCACATCAAACACTGACTCCAAATAACCAAGTGATCACCCAGATAAACCACTGTTAGCACACAGCAAGGATCTTTGTAAGGAACATTAACTTAGAGCATACTGAATTCTACAGAGAAATAAAATACACCAGGAAATCTGTACAGCTATTTCACATCTTTCAGGTTGTAGCTACATGGGGCACACCAGGAACCCCGCAGCTCTGGCCAGCTGTGCTCACAGTTCGGTAGAGACAAAGGGAAGCTCTGTAATTTATGTAGAGTAAGGTGGCTTGGTTTATTTTTTAAGCCTGGTTAGAAATTTCTTCCTGAGCTGCAGCTCACATGAGTGTCTGTCAGCAAATTCTGATTTGGTGTAATCAAAGATTCTGACCTCTATTAACAGTCTAGAAACAGGGAAGGCTGGCTTGGCACCTCACACCTGGATTGCAGTTCAATCTCCTGCTGGCTGCTGTTACTACATTTTAAAGTCAAGTGAAGTTACTTCTCACAGTAAGATCTTACTTACAATATGTTCACTCTTTTTGACAGTGCATCTCTTTCCTTCTTGACAAGGCATTTTACAATCTCTCTCTAAAGCTTGTCTGCCATTCTTAAAAAAGAATGGCACTTGCTACAATAACTTAAATTGCTAAGCTTAAGAATAAAGCCCAGTTCCTAAGGTTTCCCTCTAAATTTTATTTTCAATTGGACTTACTATGTTATGATATCAAGTAATATGAACAATATTTAGTTCAGACATTACTTGGTGTCTTGCTCCAGAAGGACACACCTTCAGACACTTGTTGTTTTTCTGTACCCATGTGGCAGATATGCACGGCTCTTGTAGATGAAAAAGCTTGTCATTCTTGTTGGAAAATGCGCATTTAAAGGACTGCATCTCAACGGGATTTTCTAAGCACTTTGGGAACAAAGACGTCAGGACATAAAGCCACGGAACAGTGACACTTGGTGGTTAGTTCTGTAACTTGCACCTTTCTGACCGTCGGAATGCGTGAAAGACCATCCTCAGCTTCTAACATTTAGTAGCCTGATGCACGCGGTTGTTGGAAATCTGCACTTCTCCAGCATCATTAAAAAAACTTTACAGGCATCAAATGTTCTGTGGTGCTGAGGCATATCTGAGCTTTTAGATGCAGAAATTAGCAGCTAACCAATTGTCAAAATGGATGCAGTTAATTAGTATATGCTACAAACTGATTTGGTTCCATGCTGTGTTCCCTGGGGCCTTCACCTCCTGTCATAAGCTCTTACATCTTCCTGGCATATACACTCCCACTTCCTTTGGAGTCAAGCTGTATGTGTACTGGAAATTATTCTGTTTTCATTAAAAAGGCATTGGCTACCTGTTTGGTCTCCAAATGTGGCCACTTTAGAAGTTATTATAATCAGATAAAGATTATTCAGCATAGCTGAACACCTGCAAGTCATAGAATAGGAAGAAAACTCCCACTGCTGTGAACCTGAGCTGTTTGGCTAGCTGAGGATTGGCAGCGCCTTGCTGGTCATATAATCATAATGGTTGGAAAAGACCTTTCAGCTCATTGAGTCTAACCACTCCCCTGACACAGCCAAGCCCACCACTAACCCATGGCCCCCAGCAGGTAGCACACAGCTTGTTTCCTGATGGCCAGGCTCCCAAAGCCAGCAGGTCACTAGCACTCACCCTCTTGTGAGTCCTGCTGTACTCCAGGGCCTTGATGGCTCCTTAGGATGTTACCCAAGACACCTGTATAAGCCACACTAATCCCTCCTTTACTCCATTTGGGTGTAAAAACAGGGGGAATGGCTTATTTCATTAGTGCTTTCCAACCTCGCCAAGAGTAGTTAACTCCCTGAGAAGGGAGTGGCTGAGGTACAGAGAAAAACTTTACCATAAGCTGAAAGCTCTTTGGGCACATGATACTGACTTCCCTCCTGATTTCCCCCTGAGAAACACAGCTTGAGCAGGTGGAAAGGAAGAACGAAACCAGAAACAGTAAAAAGATACAGTCCTGATGACCGAAATGCTACTGGGGTCACTGATTTTCACAGCAGATAGAGCCCCATGCTCTTGTATCATTTTGGGTGAAGGCAGAACGTGCTGGTGGTGTGGGTCAGAGAAGAGTAGGAAGATAGAAGGTATACAGGTTATGTCTATATTGCACAGTTAGCCAACAGGCCTGACACCTGTGCCATGCTGTGCTTGAAGGACATCCCAGTTCTTCTTCTCTGAAGATGCTCTGCGGTACTTTCCAGGTCAGTTACACCCTGGGGGAAACAGAAGCAATGTTAGGATGATGACTGTCAAATTTTTCACTATTTAAATTAAGTATCTATTTTGTAAAATACTCTGAAGTATTTTGTATGGCTGCTGTAGGAAGTGAAAGCCATTCAAATCCATTAATTATCAAAATAGTATGAATTCTGGATAGTCTGTATATTAATTCTGGAAATGGATACCCTGTATAAGAGTATATTCATTAAAGGAGCCCTGTAGTCAGGCTTTTCTGAAAGGTAGAAACACTTTCACAAAGAATAAGCATCTTTCAAGTATTTTCACATTAGATGGCAATACTTTCATCACTTGAGGCCCTTTTGGAAGTCATTCAACTATGAGAAGGCTTTGTTTTTAATAAAAGGCCAGTTGGATTCCTGGAATTCCTGAGACATTTATGCTCTTCTTTACACGTAGCACATCTTAGCTCAATGAACGTTTTCTTTGATTCCCCACAGACTTAACGGTGGTAAGAAAGAGTCATCTTGTTAAACCTCTGAGGATTTGGACTGGCATTCTCAGTCTGTTTTACAATTAATTTAGTTTAGACTGGAGTAACTTCTGGGGTCCTAGCTCACAAACTTTCAGGTATAGTTATCTCAGCCCAGGAGATACAGTACTCTGTATACAGAGTACAAATGCATCTGCACCTGGTACACAAGAGTAATTATAGTAGTTTCGGGGGCGGGGGGGGGGAAGCAAGTACTTTTACAAATATTAGTTAAAGGTTTATCATATGTCAGTGAAGCAGGCATTGAAAAAAACAGACATGTTACTTTAACAGTATTGCCAACATGTGCTCTGCAGGTCACACTTTATGGCAAGAGAATACTCAGTTGCAGTAGGACTCCATTGCTAATCTCACATGTAAGACAAAGAAACTAAACCCAGTAGGATTCCCATAGACAGTTTCATAGCTCTTACAAGAGAAGGAAAGGGAAAGGAGCTGACTGGACTGAGAGGCTGCTTCGACTTGATTTGAAGGAGCTGTTATGTTACTTGCTTCAGTACTCTGAAGAGCCATAGGCTCTGCAGAGATGTGGCTTCTTTTTACGTGCTTCTGGGGAAATTCATGGTACAGGGTCAAAAAGACAAAGACGAGATGGGCTATATGAGGACTGCCTTACCTGGTCACTCTGTAAAGGACCAGAAAAGATGAATGCAGAGAATGATGGATTAGCTCTGCTTTAATAGAATGTAATTCCTGTGGGGTAGGGAAAAGATGTAAATAACGCCACAGAGACAAAAGTTGTGATATCTCATTAAATTCCGTAAAAAGCTATACTGAAAACAAAGCAGGTCAGAGGTGGAAAACTACCTACTTTGATAAAAAAGGCAGTGACCAGATCTTTGTTGTTGTACCTTTTGGTGTTATATGGGAGGAAAATAAATGGTTCACATCTTTAAGGAGTGATCTGCCTCAATTACCTCAGAGAAACATCTCAGAATTGGGAACTTTTATGAACAGTGACTTGAGCAGGATTGAATATTTACACCTCTATGCCATATTTTTTCCTCAGTGAGACCTGACTTTGCTGTGGTAACCTTCCCTCCACATGTGCTGTCTTACTGCCTCCAGAGAGCTTTCCTAACGTTTGTCAATCTTATATTGATGCTTGTCTATTTCTGGCTTTTTGTTTACTTTCTCGCAGATTTTGCACTTCAGTTATAGTACTCTTATCTGCTTCTCAGGGAACAAGGTCACAAGTGGAAGTGAGCTTTAGCAATTCCAGTATTAGCTAGCTGACGTTAATTGCCATCATGGAACTGTTTGCACTGTCATGGTAGCAGCTCCTGGCTTTAGACGTTCACATACTAAATTTCTCAAGGTACAATTTCAGTTGATGTCTATGGCAAAAAATTCAGTGCATGTGACAGGGACGTATTTGTCACATTCCCACCTTCAAAAGCTGGTTCCACAGGCACGTTGGAAAGTCAGGCAATGCTGTGAGATGCAAGACACGGGCTTGGTGGGTGGTTTTGTGTCCATACAAGACCATTTCATTTGCAGATTCTGATCCTGAGAATATCCTTGCAAGTATTTAATATTGTGCACCGAATACCTCCAGTTTTCATCACAATCTGAGACTACCCCATGGGTAAAATCACAAGAATGGGGGGTTTTCAGGATCAGGGAAACCACAAACTTAGTTTCCCAAAAGAGGTAATCCCTTTAGATTGATTCTGTGCCAGAGGACTGGGATGCAGTCTTGCCCAGATAAACTAATTCTGTTAATGTCTCTAATCTCCCTAAACAAGAGTAATTTTCAAAACTGTGTTCCATTGTGCCTATTATACACCATCATCTTATTACTCAGAAACATTATGATCAGTATAGAAGAATCACTGAATAAAATGATAACAACTTGTTCATTATTTTTAAGTGGAAATTTAACAGCTAAGTTACTGAAGAGTATTTCCTTCCTCAACAACTATGGGTTGGTGTGAAAAATTAGTAAATGACATGGTTTTAAATAAATGACATGTCATGTTTAAACAGTATTCTCCAATTGAAGAAGAAAGGTCTGTGCTCAAAAATAGAAACACTAGGTGAAAATGTCAGAGCTGTCACTTGCTATTAAATGACATAGCAACATCTAAACCCCACCCGTGGCCAGAGTAGGGTATAGTAGTTACAGGGATGTAAAGCAGAAGATGAATTGTTCTGATACTCACTGTAACACTTCTATATTATGACAGAATCATTTCAGCTGAAAGAGACCTTTAAGGTCATTGAGTCCAGCCTTTTTCCCAGCCCTATCAACCACTAGACCATTTCCCTAAGTGCAACATCCAACCGTCTCTTTCACATGCACCTGTCAAATCTGAGCTCAGATTTCCCAACACTTTTATGTCAACGTCATTTTTCTTTCTTTTTTTTTTTTCTTTGAAAAGAAGCTTCAATTTGCCTACAAAATTGACCACATTTTCTTTCATATTTTACAGTCCTCTTGCTCTAGTGTATTGCAGAGAGTGAAAGCCAACTTCTGCAGCAGGGTGGGGTGAGCCTCTTCTGGACAGATTGCTTGATCTGAGTAGTGCCAGGGAGGTTACAATTATTTTTATTGGCATTTCTAGCAAAATCGCATTTTGCACTTGTATCATTTTTTAAGATAAAAGTTAGGATTGTCCAATTTGACTTGCCATTCACTTCTGCCTCCATTTAAAGAGGTTTCCCTCTCGCTTCCCTGGTGCTCTTCACTGACAGCTGGCCTGACATGGTCTGCTCTCACAGAGGAGCTGGGTTCTTAGCTCCTCAGTTCAGCAGCACGCTGTGGAGCCTGCCTACATCTCCAGCAGCCAGCCCTCTTATAGCCCAAGATGGAATTAGGTCACAGCTGGGACACACTGAGGGTACATAATGCACAACTGCATCTCAGCTGAACCCCCCCCGGTTTGTGTCAAAAGCCATTACACAGGCTCTGCTCCAAAACACTGCCAGGAAGTGTTATTGCACAGCTTCATGCTTCCCCATCCCATCTTTATACTTCCCAGGCCCAATTTTTGTTTAGGGAGGCTTTTGTGGAGTAGAATAAGAAGGTTTATTTATAAAATTGTGAATTAATAATGCAGTAATACGAGTGGTTGGCATGAACAGACCTGTTGGCTTTGATGGGACTATTCAACTACACAAAATAACTCGGGAACGCCAGAGTTTGCCAGCCCAAACTCCAAAGCCAAAATGACATGCTTATTATCAGTAAACAGTATTACTTGCACTGTAGTTATGCCAAACATCTAGCACCAAAGAAGCCCAACCTACCATTAGGCACATGGATCCAGGATTGCAACTTTCAGGCCTGTACTGAGACCAAAAAAGATGTCAAGGCAATATGAAGGGCTGGCCTTGGGCAGCCACATTTGTACTGATTTAACACAGAGATGCATAGAAGTTTAGGAGATTTTCTTGTGCCCATTATCTGTCTCAATATATTCTGAAACTATGTGAAGGAAACCTTGCTATTATTTAACAGTCTTTCTCTGGCAAACAGGTATGGTAACATTCAATGAGTTAAACCTAATAAAATCTCTGTTAAAGACTGGGCATTGATCTAAGTGTGAGAAGGCCCCTGATTCCATGCTGTCCTGCACCTCGCTGTGCCTGGGACAGGGGGAATTGCTCTGAACTGGAATGAGAACCAAACCAAATGGAACCAAAACCCTGCTTATTGAAACATGCAGAATTTAGCATCCAGTTCCCAAGACTACTATGTCTGTTAGGTGTAAGTGACCACAAAGGGGCCATGGCACTGTGCATAAAGCTCATTTCACCTTTATGAAACATCTGTAATCTTTTTGCTTAGTTAAGGTAGGTTCACCTCTGTATTAAAACAGTTCAGGTCCTTTTTTTGAGTTAAGTCTAATCAAATGCTCAAGTGGCCTTGCTAAGAGATTTAATGTGTTCAAACCCTCTTTCCAGTGTATAAACATTCCTTTCTAAAAATCCCAGGAATAACTGACGTCTTTGTTAGCAGCTTTTATGAATATAACATGTTGAGCACAGTAGCTGGGAAAAGGTTGGAGAGAAAGAGCTATGCTCAGATATTTGGGGAGAAGCATTTTGCTAGAACAGCCCAAAGAGTATGCCACTGCTTATGCTGTCTCAGTTCTCTGGATAAAGGGCTCCAGTTTCTGCATCTGTCACTCTGGCACCTTTAATAAGTAATTAAATCACACTGTAGATTTGTATATGTACTTGGATAAATAATAAATGACAGCTATCCTACTGGCATTCAAGCACATATGCATACCCAACCCAGGAAATCACAGACACTATTTCATTTGTTGCCAATTTGTCTGTAACAAACTGAGGAAGATGCCCTGGGGACTGGGGACTAACAAGGCACATTGTTTATCCTACAAAGCCCATCCCATATTAGTCTTTGAAAAGTGCTTTGTTTAGCTTATCAGTGCTTCAGCAGGAATGCCACAGGCACTGGTGTTGTTCTAAGTGTTTTCTATTCCATTACTGACTCCCACTCCACTGCTTAGTAGCTCAGTAAGAGGTTGTGTGTTACCTGAGGGCTGAAAATTAGGCCTGTGCTTCAATGCCTTGTTGAATCAGGATCAGGGGTTTAACACTGCACAAAACTAAGCCCTGGGAAGGTTTCCTTATTAATTTTCCTCCATCAAATTGGAGAGCATCTTTACAGAAATCAAGCCTTTCTTAAGGACCACAGAATCAATGATAGGGGTTGTTAGGGACCGTTAGAGATCAACCCCCCTGCCAAAGCAGGTCCTCCTAGATCAGGTCACACAGGAATGTGTCCAGGCAGGTTTTGAAGACCTCCAGAGAAGGAGCCTCCAAACCCTCCCTGGGCAGCAAATAAATACCCTATGAAGCATATATGCCCATCAATTACAATTATTGTAGCACATTAAGACTTTCTGGTTAAATTTCATACTTTACTTGACAATTGGACCATATTGTGTTGCACAATCTAATTCTGCAGTTACACAATTCCAAAGTATCACAAGTGTCTGGCAACTTTTAAGCCTGTTTCACAACCAGGCTGATAAGCTGCTACTCTATCAGATAATCAAGATGCCTGTAGGTTCCCTTGATCAAGTCAATATTTAGAAATAGTAATGTGGTTTTTTTATTAGGTTCAGGTATCCTTTCCATTACTTTAAACATCTTTTGAGGGAAGAGGATTTATTTAGATGTTTTGGAAAGGGAGGGCTGTTGGGTTTATTTTTTAACCAGGAGTTTTCTGCTTAATTCTTTTTAGCAGAGTTTGTTTATTTGAGGGAAAAAGAAACCCCTCCCCGTGGTGTTTCTTTCATAAGCCTAATTTAGAAAACCTGACAGCCCCTTGCCTTTGGGCAACTTAGTTAATAATTGACAAAGACACATAGGTGACCTTAATGAAGGATTCCACCCCAACACTGCCAATGGGTGTAACTTACTCAGCTCCTCTCCAGTGTTTCTGGCAAGAGGAATGGTAAGCCAAACTTTCCATAGGCCTTCTGAACGATGATAGGAACTGATCATTAGAATGGTTATGGATAGATAATTGAAGGATGTATTTATACTTTTAATCATTACTTTTTGGAAATTTGCATGAATCAATCATTCCCTTGAAAACACATGATATTTTTAATTTGCTTGTGAGTAGGTTAAATATGTGTTGTCAAATAATGAACTTGTCAGTGTATCCTCCCCGAGCATCTTCATTGGCCTTGTAATGAGACATGGAGCAGCTGCTCACCTATCAAAGGAACCCAACCAAGAGGTCAGACAGTATCACGCCTTTCTAACAAATTTAAATCTCAAAGCAAGGTCTGTTTAACTTCTAAATAATGGCACATGTCCTTGGGAAAAAGAATTAATGTTTGTTAGCACCTGAATTTGTTATTGAATTCCTTGTTGTCAAAAGTGCTGATGAGAATGGACTCATCCCTGATTTCCTTGTGGTAAAACTGAAGAATGTTGTGAACTGAGCTCACAACACCTAGTATTAGGTGTTCAGAATAATATTAAGAAAACTGTAGGGAAATCTTGATTTGTGTGTCTTCCTTCATGTAACACATGAAGTTCTGTGGTTATAAACTATGAGGAATTCTTCAGCTTCCTTCTGTGTCTTAGACTTGGGAACAGGCTCATTTAAAAACTGATTTCAAACTTGATTTTCTGTGCTATCTTAGTGGCCCTCCCTAATTTGACTGCAGCAATTCAGTTCCTAGAACATGATTTTTCTGATGAGAAATGGTACAAGTTTTCCCCACTTCTCCTACAGCAGAGATGTTTCTGACAGAGGAGCCAAATTTCAGTATACTGGCTAAAAAACTACTTCCATGGCCCCCTTTTCATTCATCAAAGCTGCTTTCAGTATTCACATGGCATCGACCAGGCCTTGGATTTTCAACGGTGAGATAGCACCAAGATCCATATACAAGGCTATGAAATAGTAGCTTATACAGGCACTTTCAAGCTTTCCAGCCTTAAATGTTAACAGGAATGGCAACTTTAATTCTGCTGTTTGTAATTACATGTACAATTGCTCTATGAGGGTAAACTCCCTAAAAATCTGCCCTTTTAGGCAAAGTCACACTACATATTTTATTTTGTTAAGACTATTTAATGCTACCAAAAACTTGGAGCTTCATGACACAAAATGCTAACTGCCATAATCAGCACTTCAATCTCTAATTCAATCTGCTATTTCAAATGTTCAAAGGCTGGCTCAAGATTTTGGAAGGGGTAAATTAATTCTGGCAGACTTACAGCTATGTCAGATATCATCTGTCTTTCTGTCAGATCCAGCTGGGTGGCCTTTATAGCAGGATAAAGCCAGCTCAAACACCATTTTGAGGGCTTGGACTCAATAAATCAGAAATTTGATTATGTGCACATAATCTATTAAAAATAAATGAAAGACTTGGCATGTTTTTCCTAGTCTATCTACTCAGGACAAGATTAAACCACAGACATCTTTGCTGAAGGTGACCTCAAGCCTCTTTTTTCCCCAAATGCTCTATCCATGTAAGAATAGCTATACCAGGTCAAACCAGGGCCATCTGTTCCTCTCTGCAGCAATGGATGCCTATAGGAGATTAAAAAAAAATATTAATGGTGATTCCCCAGAATCCTCTTTCATTCTGTAGCAATTTATGGTTCAGGAACTTCCTCAGCCAGAGGTACTACCTTTGCATTTAAGAATTGGTGCCCAGTACCTGTTGAACTCAGGAATTTCGAGCATCCCTAAGGAAGTCCACTGTTCAACTGTATTTGTAAAGAACTGCCTGTTTGTTTTCCCTCTGAATCTGCCAGTCATGCTGCAGGAGCTGGCCAAGTTTCCCACCTTGCTTCCTTCAGTAAGGAAGAGACAATTAAAAAATGATATTCCATGATACTACGTTTGAATGATTTTGCTTCATTGTATACATGCACATCACTCTTCACCTAGTGTCAGTGTTTCAGGATCACTACCACATTCTTTAAGTTACACTCCTAATGCAGAGCTTCAGCATTTTCAAGGTCTCAACATGAACTTGCCCTCACCTGACAAGTTCCCAGCCCCTTCAGTGGTCGCTTACCTCAGCAGCCAGAATTGGTATCTCTCAGCCACACAGCAATGTTCCATTTTCTGCAGAGTTACTCATGTAAGTCAACAGAGGATGAGTCATCTGGAAAAAAATCCCTATCATCACTTGTCCACTAGAAGTCATATAGTAAGTTAGTTATTGTACACACACTCTAATACAAAATACACAAGCAGTTTCAACTTCTTGAGGTTGCAGAAGGTAAGAGAGCTTTTCCAAATTTCTGTCAGTTATGGTCTGGGAATGCTGAGTTTCCCTTGACTTGCAATCTATTGCATAATCAGAAATATATTTGCTTCCTTCTGTTGAATGAGACAAAGCTAAAGAAATGTGTGTGTTATTAATTTGCAAAAATAGTGAGTAGGTACCTAATCAGGTCATGTCATGTCTGCAGTGTTTATAAACACTGGGGCAGTTCCTCAGCTGACAAAAGCTATTACAGCTTCTATCAGGTGAAATAATGCTCTTCTGCATCTGAAAATACCCCACCAGGGCTGCACCTTTTTTTGATCAAAACACAAAATAACACTGTAATTGATGCCATCGCTGGTTGAAACTCTCTAAACATGCGTAGGCAGTGGAGGACAGTCCACAACCTTCAAGACTCTGCCTTAAAGTTGAGGAACTTCCTTGGAAGCTCTCTCACAATTTCAGAAGTGTCTCTGCTTTGCACCTGCTGTGAAGGTAGCAGGATGAGGCCACTCACATACTTGGGCTGAACAGGTTTCTCTCAGGCCTCTGAGACACACCGTCCAGTGAATTTACAGGTGAAGTTTACACCCTCACTGCTCCAGCTGCTTATTGGGTCCCTCACTGAGTGCTGTCACCATCAGAAGATACTGGTCAGAAGCATAAAGCTCCTTTCTAGCACTCTGGTATTTTAGAGAGACCTTAAAGCAAGCACAAGTTACATTTACAAGCGATTTACACTTCTTTCACCGTATAAAAGTGTTCTAGAAAGACCCAAGCATGACTGAGAACAAGGGACTGTGTCATTAATGCAATAAAAGCCCGTTTTTACCTTTAGGAAGTGTGATTTTTCTCTAGACTGAAATGATGCTTATAGGGCAGAACTCTGCATCACCACTGCCACTACCTCTGTCCTCTGAATCCACAACAAATCACCAACACCTTGTAGGGCTCACCTACCTCATGAGTGACACCATTTAATACTTTAGGTTGTTTCATGTTTTTATATTGCTGTTTTCTAACATAGAGGAAAAGGATGCTTTGAGTATAACTCACTCCAGGACAAACAATACTCATGGGGACTCCAAACATGTTTCAAATCCCAGTTGATTACAAGACACCAGAACTGCTCATGACTGAAAACTGTATTTGCAAAAGTGTATTTATGTAAGGAGACCAATGCACATAATCTCAGCATATGGTAGTCTGGTTCTAATTTAAAACAATTGATATTTAAGACTGGACAGAAAACCTGTAACTGGGGCTACTTTTTCTAGAGAAGAGGAGACTGAGGGGAGATCTCATTAATATTTACAAATATCTAAATGGTGGGTGTCAGGAGGTTGGGACATCCCTTTTTTCTATTGTATCTAGCAACAGGACAAGGGGTGATGGGATGAAGCTGGGACACAAAAAGTTCCACTTAAACATAAGAAAAAGCTATTTCACTGTTCAGGTGAGGGAGCCCGGGCACAGGCTGCCCAGAGAGGGTGTGGAGGCTCCTTCTTTGGAGGTCTTCAACACCCACCTGGATGTGTTCCTGTGCGACCTGATCTAGGTGAACCTGCTTCTGCAGGGGGATTGGACTAGATCGTGTAAAACAGGTGAAGTAAACAGAACCACAACTTTTGTGCAACTTATGTGCCTCATCCTTGTACCCATAATGAATACCTTAATAGTTAAATTTATATCAACACAACATGTTATAAAGCTCCATATCACTCTTCTATTTTTGTTTCCTTTCTTCGTTTGGAATGGAAGGATATTAATTTCTCATTGAGGAAAAGTTATGTGCCCAATATCTACCACACACCTTGATGATGAGTTTATAATTGTATTTTGGATGTTAAAAAATGTTGGCATTGCCTGCACTAAGCAAGAGTTAATCCTGTTTTCAGAAGTAAAAATAAAAAGCATAAAAGAATAACAGGAAATTCCCCCTGCCTAAAACCAGTTTTTACAGTGATATATTTAGAGTGTTTTACAATTCATTTTGTAATTTCATTTTACTCATATTCAGAGTCTGATTAAAGTTATATTGTGCTCTGACCACTAGGTTGTACCCTATATCCAGTAAACAGTGTAATACTGGTTAAATAAGATGCTTGAGTTTATGTTTCTGTTACCTTTCTTCACCAAAACTAGCATTAGCAGAAGGATCAGAATGGCAATTTGTTATTTTGTGGGAGAGGAGGAGAGTTTTTGGAGTTTGTTTTTGTTGTTGTTGTTTCATATACAGGAAGAAAATATTTCCTTAAAACTGTAGGGGAGATCTACACAACTGTAAACAAAGACTTCATAGCACACAAAAATGGTGCCATAAATTAATCACATTCAAAGGTATAAGCGCAGTACATTTGAAAGCAATGCATCTCATACCTCTTAGTGTGTAGCCATATAAAGTTAATGCCATTTTCTGCTTAAAGTTGAATTTCCTTTTGTATGGTGGTTTAGTGACAGCAGGGTATTGGTGGTTTGGGGTTTTTTGTTTGGTTTTTTTTCATTTGGTATAAGCTAAGTAACAGAGCAAATGCAGCTAGCCAAGTAAGACTAGACAGTCAGCGTGTATCACCACATTGTTTAAAGAGATTGTTGCTCTGTGGAAATTCTGGGATTGTTTCCCTGCTTAGTGTAGAATTTCTATTTGTTCTGCCAAAAGTGGTGATTCTCCAGCAATTCTTGTAGGTATTGTTTAATTGTCAATACTATCGTGGAAGAATTCAACATGAAATACAAGGTTTGTAGTTTTAAAAAACAGATTCCTAATGAAGCTGTTAAAGAGTTTTGAAAACAAATTCCTTTATGACAGCAAAATTAAAGTCTGTGGCTGACTTAGAAATGTATGAACAATAAAACAGATATTTGTCCACAGTTTTACTAACGTACTAAGCAGCTAGCTGAGTTTTCCTTTTATCTCTCTAAACATCGTATGCCTTTCATGCTGACCATTTTGCAATCTGAAAGTACTTGCTTAAAGCAAACCAGCAAATGAAAGATTTCAGAGGCTGACTTTGCCCTCACCTCACATAAGAACGTTCCCTGTGGCTTTAACATGACTCAAAAAAATCTTTTGTGATATGTGCATTAAATACTGAGATTTTGGAATTGAAGTTACTCCACATGAATTTTGTTACTGTCATACCACCATTCTTTAGATATATTTGTCATCCATAGCATTCAATATTTTCGTGATAATTAAAAAAATCTTGCAAAAAACCAAGTAATATAGCAGAGTCTTCCAGGGGAGGATAGAAAGATTACTGTGAGGGTGAGGGAGCAGTGGCACAGGTTGCCCAGAGGGGTTGTGGAGTCTCCTTCCTTGGAGTCTTCAAGACCCGCCTGGACATGTTCCTATGCTGCCTGATCTAGGTGAACCTGCTTCTGCAGGGGGGTTGGACTAGATGATCTCTAAAGATCCCTTCCAACCCCGACCATTCTATGATTCTATGAAGCACTTTTCTGTAGGTGTTACTTAATCAAAATTTCTTCTTTATTGTCCATTTGATTTTTCAGTTCTTAACCACATACAAATGTATTTTCATTTGCATACTATATAGTCAATTCAATGCCTCTTTGACATGTTTTAATTCTGGCTAAGAAAATGAGTGTAAAAAAATACAACTGAATATTCTCATCGACTTAAAATATCCTTGGATTGACTTTTAAACAATTTTGTTAACTTTTTTTTGTTACTAATAAAAATTTCATGAAGTGGCACTGAAGTAGATTTAAAATTGGCTTCTGAGTCACATCTGGCTGCTTGTATACTAGAGTTCTTCATAAGTGTCATGGCAATCTCATAATCCAAGCAAAATGAAAATGAAAGGATTTTAAAGACAAGTAGAATGTCATAAATAGGAAAAGGAGAGTATTTTCTGCTTTCCCAAATGAACTCAGTAAACCTTAGAAGCATGTTGGAAAATCTTATGGGATTTACACTACCACTCTAACACAGCAAACAGTAATATAGAACCATGGGACAGCTAGCTTGACAATCAACAAACGAACGAAAACAACAGCAGCAACAACTTTACAGCTTACAGAATGAAAAGAGCCACAGAAGTGCCTGTGAAAAGCTTTTGCTGAAGTGCAACATTTAAAAATAGGCTTAATGCATCATTCTAGATACAATAGACTTTTTTTGAAGTTCAAAGCCACGAGTCAGAATATCAGTTGTGCAATATCTGCAGATAACAGATGTTACATCATTTCCCCCGGCAAAATGACTGTTTTCCCAAAACAAACGTTTGAGAAAACGCCTGACCTACCCTGACTTCACCTACTTACTAACCTGCTTAATACCAGGCATACACTTAAGAACCATGATGAACCAAGCTTCTAAGTTCTTAAAAGCCTAAGTAGTTGCCTTTGATGTCTTCTACTTTCATAAATGTTTGCTAATAACTATTTACACTGGGGTTTTTTTATCTGTACAGTAGAAGGTATGATTATATGAATTTTGCTGAGGAGGGCAGTGATGTATAGTTTCTTGAATAAATTCTTCTTAGCAAAGTAGTAAATTCATGGCAGTAGAAGACAGAATTCTTAGGTTTCAGTCCACTCTGGACAGTTCTTTATCAAGACCAGAAAGAGTTTATGATCTTGACTGAAGAAAGAAAACTTCAAGGCTGCAGACTGTTCTACCTGACAAAATTTCTACATGTTGATGTGTCTGCTGCAAAATGCAGCAAGTCATTTATAGCTATTGAAAAAAAAATACCACCAGAATATGTCTACCATGAAGCTCCTACTGTGTTACACTGTTCAGTACTGGAGTTAACAACCACCTCTTCTGTGTTTCTCTTAACTTGTTTTTTGCTAAAAGTCGAAGAGTGGGAATATTGTATTTTAACTGCTTTGTGTATTGTTTTTTCTTGGAGGAATATTTTAGAGGGAGTGTGTTGGGGTTCTTTGAGAGAAGCAGAGGAATCCTCTGTCACTGTTGCCAAAGCTGAAAAATCCTTTCAACTGAAATGTGAATTCATCATTAGCATCAATTTTTGCATGTGAGTAAATGTAGAAAGGGACAGAGTAATAATTATTCGACTCATTTAATTGGAGTCATTAGATACATATGAGGTATCATTTGAGAAACCCTTAATATGATGTTTTCAGGCACAGCTCAATTTCCCTAACAGCTTTTGAAATGGTTACAGATAGTAACATAAATTAAGGCTTTCAGCAATTAGTCTAAATAAAAGACTGTCATGCTTTTGCAGTAGTTTTAGATTTCCTGAAAGATTTTTAAATGACAGTTTCAAAACCAGTGGCTCACTTAAGAGTAGAAATTCCATGTCAACAGTCACAGTGAAACAATGTGATTGCTCCAACTTGTGATTGTTCAGCTTCAGATATGTTGAGCTAAATCTAACCTTGCTGTACTTTTTGAGATCTCAGTGAATTTGAATCAAACATTATATCTCCAAAATGGAATGTCTCTATTTTTTGACTTCTGGACATAGGTCTTGCAAGGTGAGGGCATGATGCCATTTGTTTTGGCTTGGGTTTTTTAGCAATTAAGTATTTGAATTCCTTAAGCTAAATTCTAGTAAAAGTACTGGTGTTCACACTTTTATGGTGAGCAATGTTTTTGTTCACTCTCTGATTTTGGCTAATGAAAATATAGTGTGTGCTTGAAATTTAATTATGTGCTTGAAAAAACAGAGCCAAATTGATCTCTGGGTTGTTTTGTTTATACTAGGATATTTAGACCACTCCATAGCTTTGCCTATTGTATTAAAGAATTGTGGGGAGACTGCAAAACAGAACGGTTCAGTCAGTCATACATGAGTGTAGACTGTTTTGTTTTCACAGTAGGGACCAATAGTTGTTATCTAGTCTCCAGCCTAATACGACATGCTTTTGTTTTCTGTCTGTCTTTGAAGTACTGTGTCTAGGAGCAAAGTGCATAATCGGTGACACTGAACTGCTTGTTTCTCATCACTGAGCTGTACTGAAGTCAAACATTAGAAAAAAACAGTTTTAAAAAAACATCTTCCATTGCATTAAATAAACACTAATGTCCTGCTCTGTACTTAGCAGCACAGAGTAAAAGATATATGATTCCGTTTGCTGCTCTTTTGAGCTCTAAATTGCAGCACTGTATCTGCTGCTGGTTCAACAGTTTCCAGACAGTGCTTAATGTGATAAATAACTTTAACATGTAAGCATTTTCACAATATTAACATTATAGACTAAGCATTTCCTTGTACAGTGAAGTTAAGCTTTGGAAAAAATTGTCAAAACATTTTCTGTTTTCTAAAATATCATCTGTTTCTGAAACTACTTTGACTAGAACACGTCTCAATACTCCAAGGTTTGGATTCATCCCGTCTAGCTCTAGCTACTTGGGCTGTGTTTCCAAATTAATTAACACCAAGATCTGTGCATTGACATAACACTCAGCAACACATATGATCTGGATCAAATAGACGCATGTGATCACATATCTGTTGAATGAGGCAGAGTACACAATACAAAGGTCACTACCTTTATGCTTTTACACTATCTTTATGCCAGCCAATGGTAGGGAAGTGACTAGAATAACTGGATTGAGTAGTATTAGCTAATCAGTAGAAAAATAACTCTTCAAAATTGCTAAACCACTTCAGTAGAATGAATTTTATAGAGTGCTTTGAATAATCTGGGTTTGATATTTTTGGTCATTAGAGAATTGAATGGCTGCTGTGCCATTGACTCCTGACTCTAAGCCAACCAAAATGTCTATGTCCTCTTCAGCTTTCCTTTAGCTGCTTTTTCCCATCTGTGTATATTTCATAATTTGCCAGTAAACTATCCCCCAGCTGCATGATGAGCCCATTGGGAAATTTATCTGACTGATAAGCAACATTTTTTTCCCCTCATGTTCATCTAGATCAAGTCCCCATGGCAGTCCACCATTCAGCTGCACAAACACTTGTGCAAGTATGAATGGCCAAGGAAGAGACAGCAGAGGTGAGCCATGGTGACTAAAATAGCTCCACCATCTAAACTGAAACCACAGCTAGAGGTGGTCATTATGTTCTACTGCTAGGTATCAAAAAAGGCAGATTAATTCAGCAGGTAATTCCATTTTCAATTTGAAGTACCTTAAGTAATAGACACCTTATGTGTCTACATTTTTTTGTTGATTGTACAGATATCCCAGGATAGCTGACTTCCTGGCAGATCACTCAGCAAGTGCTGACAGCTGCTGAAATTAATTTTGGCCTAAAAGCTAAAACTGCAGTTGGCCTGGTACATCTCCTCTCTTTTTTTTTGAGTGTAGCCTTCCAAGGTTCAAGAAAGCTTTTGTTTCCTTTTCTCTAAATCCTGATGATCTCAAATATTTGCTTAGGGCTTATTTCATTTCCTGCAAATCAAAGTACACTGTGCAAAAATGTTTCCAATTTCTGCAAACTATCTTACAAAGTGCAAAACTGTTACCTGCTCTAACATACTTCCTACCACTACTTCATGAACAGAAGGGCACATGGCTGTGTACTGAGTCAAACTGATAGTTGCTCAAGTCCAGGATCTTGTATCATGTAGTGCCTAAGCAGATGTCAAGTGAAATGCGAAAGGACACACCAATTGATAATGAATAATTTCTCAACCTCTAGGCATTTAATCTAACAAATTCTGTTTCCGAAAGGTATGAATATGAAAACCCATAAATATTTTTCCACAATCCTTTTGCCTATATCTTATCTTTTGATGTGCACTGTGGCAGATTCTGGATCTTGGTGTCCTTTCATCTAGAGTAGTACCCATTCATGTACTCATAGCATGCTGTGACTCCTTCAAGATGTACCTTTTACTTTCTGCTCCAGGGAAATTGCAGAGTCAGAGGGTGGGGCCTGCAGCTTGCATGGGCTTGTCCCAGTAGAGAATTAAGATGCATCAAAAAATCTGGTACTAAACCACTCTTAAGTAAAGCAAAATATAGGTTATGCTTCTGACTGTGCTTATAGGAATGTTCTCACTAGGTATCTAGCACCTTTTTGTAGTCTTAGAAATCATTGTTTGGAATTGCAAAGAAGTCAGGATTATTTCCTCTTCTAGAAGTAGCTGCTTCTGGCATGAGATAAACTGACACATTGGGTGTAATCTGACTCCTGTATTACACAAAAATGTCTCCCTTCCCAGAGGATAAGGTAGAGCATTCTATTCTGTATCAATCAGCAGTTCAGGACAGGCATCCTGAAAGCTAAAGCCCATTACTTGTAGAGTAGTGTTCCAGGAGGAAACTGTGGTTTTCTCAGTATCCTCTAATACAACTGAAACAGGATTTGATGCTTATTTGAGACTGAGACAGAGTGCTGTTTAATCTTACTACCATCTCATGCTACAGTCTTTAGGAGTATGGTTTTATTATGACCTATAGACAGGTCATAATAGACAGGTAAAAATTTCTCTTCAGAGGGTAATTTAAATATATACATGCAAATGTCTATTTTGATATAATAAAAAAATACCTTGGATTTTGTCAGAGATGGAAGATGTTTCTTGGTTCACTTATAACCATGGATTTAAAGATAGAATTATTTTGGAAAGCTTTGAATCATTTGACTATTAAAATGTTTGTGTACATTTGTAAGTATTCATGATGTACTTTTGTATATATCATTGGTTGTAAGTGGAAAGATATATAGCAAGCTAAGTGATGAGAAGCTTTATTTTATGAGACGTTCTGAGAGCTAAAATTTTGGTTTGCCTGTACCTTCTTTTACTAAACCATATTCTGATCAATAGCATTTTATGGCTTAATGTGATTTCATTAACATCTTACAGTGTTTTCCTTTAAGAGGTTAAAAGATGTTCTGCATTTTATCATTGCAGTTGCACAGCAGTGCTTTTAGGGTGGTGTATTTTCTCCTAGTTATTTTAGGAAGATTGGAATTCTGATGTTTAAGGTCAAACTGAAAAGTTCCAATAAATCTTCTTCTCTTGTCCCATCATCTCTTTTTGTTACTGTAAGCAAGGCACACTTTGAAAATGATCTCTCAAGAACTGGCAAGTACTCAACTCTTGGCGCATTAAGGTACACATCTTAGGTCTTGGAACCCAGGTCCTAGTCATGTTCCTCCTCACTCATGTGTTCAGATAGCTCTTTCTACAGGTATCTTTGCACTACATGGAAAGATACACTTGTACATAACTCTTTTCAAAATGCAGAAGGGCGACCACAGAAGGCCAGAGCAGTGTGTGAGGTGTGGCCAGTGATGGCCAGCACACTGCTGGCTTCTCAGCCTCCCCTAGGTTGATGTCACAAAGGACAGAACTTCACCACTAACAGCAAGGTGATAATAGACAGCATGATGTCATGTAGATAAACAGATGGCTAAGAGGTATGGCAGGTCAACAATGCTGATGGGAAGGGCCTGTGTTGTGCTTGTTTCAGGACATTCGTGCTTCCAGGCTTCCACATCTCAGTAAATCCATTTCCAAAGCAGATGTCAAGTATGAAAACAAAAAAACATTTGCAACTAGGAATCTAATCTAGCTTAATTCATAGTAACTCACAACTAATGTAGCTAGTGTAGGCAGTCCTGCAAATTCTTCATATTTGCAGCTTGCAAGCCTGTTCTCTTTACCAGCTTTGTGTCAAGTATGTACAAAGATGGGTTGTATAAATTGTCATATATGAAGACAAAGACCAATTTTTAATTTCATCTGAAGACACAATAAAACTCCTAGGAAACGGATGTAGTGACTCATGCAAGAGTAACCATAGTTTATGTAGGGCTGCCCAGCTACCAGTCCCATGACTTCGCATGCAGTCATGTTACTAAGGAAATTACTACTCATTTTCTCGTTCTTATTCATCAAACATGACAATGAAGCATGATATTACTTCCTGTGGAATTACAGTGCCTGAAAATTTTGTTCATTTTCAGAATCAGTCGATAGAGACTGTGTCTTTTACCCAAATTGTGGAACATGTGGGTTCTACCATCTTCCACTTGATAAGCTGATAAAGTACTATACAGTGTGAAAAATATTTGAGGCATGTTACAAAAATTAAAGTATGTGTCATATGGTAAATAACCTGGTTAGAATACTGGAACTGAAAGTGAAATCCAAGTATCTCAACTCCTCTTTCTGTATTCTTACCACAATTCCATTATTTCTTGCACAGGATGTATTAGAGAGTCATTTTTGTCTGCAAGACGGGATCACAGTCAGTTGATTTTTGGTTCCTTTCTCCTACCCCTGTTCTTCCCCTTCTTTCCCCAGCTGTATTTTGAAGAAAGATCATGCCTGAAATGTCCTATGGGAAATCTCCATACATTGCTACTTGTGGCAGTGAAGTCCTGGAATCTTTTACTGTGCCTGAAACAATTCTGGTACTTCCCTGTCCTCAATATTTACTTGATTTTGCACAACTGGCAATGACAAAAGCAAAGTACCATCAGTTCTTCAAGATTTGCTACATTTCCTAGTTCATCAGTAACTCAAATGTCATTGCATTTGAGGAAACATTTGAAAAAAGACTGAGGTGAGTTTTGGTTGTGCATTTAGGCCTCATTTTACTTGAAATTGATTTGAATTTAGATCTTAACTTAAAGGTTCTGTTCAGTATCAGTATGATATTTACGTAAGCGTAGAAGCCTCTGTCCATCAGCATGCCACAAGTGGTGACATATGTCCTAGTATGAGTGACTGAATCTTTTCAGAAACTGTTGTCTTTTATAGTTACCTCACCTTTTCTGTTTTGGAAGTTAATGCAAAAGGTGTGTGGCAATAAAAACAGTGAAAATTATCTCCTACTACGTGTGTCTGTCTTAAGGAACCAAAGTATGGTTGCTACTCTACCTGTCTGTTGATTATCAACTTTCCTCTCCCAGTATCTACTCCTGAAACAAACAAGATGGCTAAAGAATCTTGATGAGTTAAATGTTTCTTAAACTGTAGCTACATTTCAAAGGACAGTCCAGTGCTCTTTCAGTTTTGAATTGCTTCATCTGTAAAATAAGTAAATAAATAAATAAATGAATAAATAAATAATTCTTCTGTAAGATACATTTAGATTGCAAAAGTCAGTGTTCTGGACAATGCATAAACCCCAAACTACAAGAGGAAGATGTCATCATGATGGTAAATCACCAATGTGGAATTTTAGTCCTGCTATTGTCACCACTGGGTGTAGCTTAACTTGGATTGGACTGAGAGTACCATCATATCATTTGGTTTTGATAATTCATTTTGGTAATACACAGAGGTCCTGGAAGATGAATAATCTGTTCCTTAATGACAGTTATCATTTAGATAGTTGAGGACCATAACTTTGTCAACATCATGTAGCCAGGCTCAGAAGCAGATATATCAGAAGAGGCTTATTAAAGCTAGTTCTACAAAAAACGGAGAAAGAGAGCAAAAGGATTGAACATTAGAGTTAAATGGATCTCCCAAACCAGAAGAACAATTCAACTAGGGATCAATGGATTTTTAATGTAATAATCAATTAAATGTTTGGTTAGGCAGAGAAATATTTGCTTCTGGAAAGTTAATGCCAACAGGATAGCTGTGAAGAGGTTTGCGGAATGTTGGCTTATGAATGAATTCTGCTAAGAGGGAAACAATAGTGTCATCAAAATTGCTTTCTAAAACTGGAATAACTGTGGCAAAACCACAGGACTGGTGGTTGAGCAGCCAACAAGAAAGAGACAATTACAATACTTAAGAAAACTTTGATCTAGCCAGTCCTTTAAAAGTCAGCAAGTCAGCGGAGTGTGCCTTGATTTCCATTTATGCATAAGCCCTTGGGCTGAGCCAGTGGTGCCGCTGAAGGTGCCTGATGTAATTAGATAGAACGTTATGGTTGTCTTAAAGGACACACTTTAAGAAAGGAAATTAACTAGCCCTCTGTCGCTCGTTCTCGACCTTTTAGAGCTATTTAGCCTTTGTTTTAGACAGTGCATTTTATTCCACAAACCTGTTCGACAGAGAACTTCGTATGACACGGTGGGATGAGGAGGAAGTCTGCTCATGTAAGAAAATGGTGTGTGTAAAGCGTGTGTGAAGCAACAGGCTCTGAAGTGTCCGCAAACTCGGAGGATTTAGGAAGGGTCATTTCTGCTGTAGCGCTGATCTGGGAGACAAAATTTCACAAGTCAAGTTCTTAAATCCACGGAAAAGGGCACGGACAGGTCACTACTCTTGAGTGCGCGTACGCCAAAACCACGGCGAGACGTGGTCTGAAACACCTGTGGAGGATGCGGCGGGCTGCCGTAAACCCGGACGGGCGCGAGCCGCGCCGCCCACAGCCCGCGGCCACTCTGTCGCGCGGAGCGGAGCGTCGCGCGGAGCTGAGGGCCGCGGGGAGCGGAGGGCCACACGGTGCTGAGCACTGCGGGGAGCGGAGGGCGGCGGGGAGCGGAGCGCCGCGGGGAGCTGCTGCCCTGAGCTGAGGGCGCCGCCGCACAGCGCATGGCGCTGTCGGAGCTGCAGGGGCCGCCCCGACGTCACCCCCACCCCCGCCCCTGCCCGTCAGCCCCGCGCCCGCCAGGTGAGTGGCGCCCGGGAGTCGTCTCGTTTGCCGGGGTGGGAAGAGGAGAGTCACGATACCAGGTCTGTACCTTCGCGGTCCGGGCGAGTGAGCGATAAAGTGTTCTGGGACGGCGCCGGTTGAGTCAGCCTTACTGTAGTTACAGCGAAACGCTCCTTTTTTAGGGCGGGCTGGTACAAGTGTACGTGCGGGTTCCTGCCGCGGCACGGCCGCACCGTGGGCTTTCTCGGGAACGCCCCAGTTCGTGTGCTGGAAGCGCTCCGGCGCGTTGGTGTTGCGAGTACGGCCTGCGGCTACCCCTTTCCTCTTACCCGCTCGTCCCGGCTCCGCAGCCCCGAGGGACCTGGACGGCACTCGGTGGCCGGAGATCGCTTGGCCAGGACGAAACCTCCGACTTATCTCCAGGAGCCTTGGAAAGAAGCAGCAGTGATCAGACTGGTAACTGCGGGAACAGCGGAGTCCTCTCGGGTGGAGAATCAAAAGCTGTCTTTGTGTGTGTATGAGCGTGTCTGTCTCTCTCGGGACAGGGAACGACAGAGCAGGGTGGCCCCTGGCGCTGGCGGCGGTTGGCATGCGAAATGCTGGAAGTGCCGTAGCTGGGACAGTAACCACCGAGACGTTTAATCCAATGCTTAGGCTTTGCGGGAATAGATACCATGGAAATCTATCAAGTATTCTTCAAGTATAAAACACTGATGTACTCAAGATACCAAAATACCTCACAGAGTAGAAACGTTTGGAGTGGTTTGGGTTTTTTTGTCAATTAAAGAGAAGCACATATGAAAGCACCTCTTTCTGTCCAGATTTGACATTTCCTAAGTTGGTGATTAAGTTCAAAATAACTAAATGCATAATTATTGCTGAAAAGGGTTTTTAAAAATACTTCATTGTCAGTTACAGTGGGTTTTGTGGGGTTTTTTTCCTGTCTTCCCTCATGGGAAGACAGGAGCGGGCAAAACAATAAATTACTTCCTATATTGGAGGAACAAAAGCTTATATTTGAAGGAATAGCTGGAAAACACTTAATTTGACTGTAACTTTGGGGAAGCCCTCTGTTTCTGCCAGCAAAATGGGGAGAGAATGTTTATTTCAAGTCAATATCATTCAGGATTACTGAGCTGATCGTGCACTTCAGTTTCTGAGGTAATTTCATAGTATAACTCAGATGAAGAAGTCTCTACTTATTATTGAATCCCCTTCAGTGATCACTTTTTCATGGCATTTTCTATAGATCAAGGCTTTCTATGTGTGAAAACTCAGGAAGTGAGGGGTTTATTTGTTTCTCTATTGTCAAAACAGAAAAAAAATCAAAGGTAACTAATGTTGGTCTGTGTGCTTTCTGTTACCTGAGAATAATAGTTAAAATAACATTTGAAATAGATTGGCAGGTTACAGTGAGAGTAGAAATTGTGTCATGTATATAAGGAGAGAGAGAGAAAGAAAGCATGAGCATTTTGATAGCACTTCAAGACCGTTTGGAACCACTGACCTGGGTGTAATCTTGTGGAGAGTTTTTGATGTTCAGCAGGCTCATGTTTGTTCTGATAGCAGTTTAAAGCCTTTGAACTGTTGCATAGCCTTTCTCTATCTATTTCTCCCTATCATAACAAGCTGTAGATTCTTGAACCTTACTGTTCTTCTCAAAGTCCTGTGACCTGTTTGCTAGTAGCAGCTACTGCATCAATTCATCTTTTTTTTTTTTTTTTTAAAGCAGAAATTGCAGATTGTAGAGGCTGCTTCTAAGCCATTTTGAGATCAGATCCTCTCTTGTTTTACTCATGAAGAACAATATATTGCTTCTAGACAGTGTGAAATCTGCTTTGAAATTATAGTGGCTATAGTTTTAACTGTATTTCTTCCTATGATATGTTAACTTCAGTGGCTTTTCAGTCATATTTTTTCTGCTTCCCTATTTTTTCTATCTTACTGCACAAAATCAATCCAAGGAAATTGATCTGGTTTTTGTCCTGAACCTGACTTTCTTCACTATTAAGGTTGATCACTTTATTTCTTCTGAGCATCTGCATAGTGGCTGCAACTATGCCAAGTAATGTAGCAAGGAGAAAAAAAGTAGTAAATCTCCCACTTGGTGTAGTTTACTGTTACTGGTTTGGAGGCAGGGAGGGCAGGTGAGTGGGTAGGAGGTTGTGAAGAGATTTACTGTGTCAAAACTAAATAGGGATTTCACAAAAGTGGACTCCATCTTGTAAAGACCTGTTGTTCTTCAGTTGGATATAGTAAACCATGTTCAAGCCCTCTTAGCTTTGTAGCATTTATAGTGATGAAGACATGGTAAGACCTTGAGTAAAATATTGTACTATTGGTGATATGCTAACGCCCAGCATAGATTTCAGAGACTTTGATCTAGTAGGAAATACTACCCATACTAAAATAAGACTGAGAGAAGTTTGACTCTTAATGTCTGAAACTGGTTTAGTGTTAAGTCAGAGCTTTGAGGTCGCTTGAGAGTCTGATTTTAAACTGAGATTTCTGTTTCCTTTTACGAGGCATATACAGCCTTGGACTATTTGTTAGGCCATTCATGAATCTTTGAGGCTGAACTGGAGATTTTCCTTTCCCTTGCTGCCCCTCCTCCAATGTATTGAGAAACCAAAGTAGTAACTGTTGCCTCTGGTTGTGTTGTGTTGTGTTAATCTTGTACGTGCATCAAGTTGAGTGAACTGTCAGAACACTTCTTCAGACCACGTGAACACTGGAAATTTTTCATGAAAACAAGCTGAGCCAGAAAGTTTGTATTTGCATCCCAAAGCTAGAAGGGCCCAAGTAGAAGGACATTTTGTATATTGTTTTGGGAAAGCGAAGGTTATTTGTTTCGTTGTTCTTACGGTTCTTTTTTTGTTTTGAGCAATGGCACCAAAAGATGCAAACACCATTGGGTTAGAGCTTGCATCAGTTTGGTTTTGCCTACCAGAAACATACCTTATTCTGTCAAATCTCATACTGTTTTCCAAAATGCCATATTGATTTTAAAGACTTCTTCATTTGTGTTCCCTCACTCTCACTGATAATAAAAAACCCAGAACATATCAGACCTTATCTGGAAACTTTTCATTCGCTCCAGTTCTCCAAATTCACAATCTGACTCCTGCCATTTCTGTTCACATATACTTTCCTAACTTACAGACTGAAGAAGATAAATGCCACTCTCCATATAGATACAAATTCGCCTAGCATTTTTAACACTGTGTTGGCATGAGTCAATCTTGTTTGCATCTAGTTAGGGGAAACTTGTATGACTTCTGAACCGCTCTGTTTTGTTGATGCTGCATTTTGACAAATGAGAATGTATACAATTAAATTTCAGTTCCTTTTGTGCTGTTTTTCTACCATAATTTCTACCATTTCCATTGTTGTTTGCATGATGGCAGATGTTCAAAGCACACTGTCTCTTAGGGAGTAAAACTTTCAGTATTTCTGTATCTACCAAAGTCAAAGATTCTTTGAATCATATGCTAAAGTATTTGAGACATTCCAGAGTCTTCATGTTTACATTCAATATAAAAAAAGAGCTGTAGATAGTTTGGTGAGACTTTTGTTACTGAGCTTAGATGTCATTCTTAGTTTACATTTATGAAGAATACACAGTGCAGCAGCATACAGGGAAGGAGATAAATCTGTGGATAGAAGTTATGACAGGACATGAAATGGAGAGCGCTGTACTTGAATGAGTCTTCATTATTTGAAAAGTTCTCAAGACTGTTGGATTGGAAACCTACTGGATTGCTATAATAATTACCCTGTGATTTGGTTAGGAATGGGAATTCTTAGCTTTCTTTATGGATCCTCAGGAAGTAGTTGACAGTTTGTCACTGTAAGCCTGTTGTGGACTTACCAACTATTAAATAGAAACTTGTGCTGGTTATGTTTATACCTGCTTGGTTTTGATACCCGTTTGCCCTGTGTTCCATTTCAGCATAGCAGTGGTAATCCTGCAGGAAAGCCTAAGGAAAATTTCTGACTGGATAAGCTGTATTAAATAGTCAGGAATCAGGGGACTGGAACGTCTTTCATATGAGGAAAGGCTGAGGGAACTGGGGCTGTTTAGTCTGGAGAAGAGGAGACTGAGGGGGGATCTTATTAACATTTACAAATATCGAAATGGTGGGTGTCAGGAGGTTGGGACATCCCTTTTTTCTATGATATCTAGCAACAGGACAAGGGGTGATGGGATGAAGCTGGAACACAAAAAGTTCCATTTAAACATAAGAAAAAACTCTTTCAGTGTTTCAGTGAGGGAGCCCTGGCACAGGCTGCCCAGAGGGGTTGTGGAGGCTCCTTTCTTGGAGGTCTTCAGTACCCGCCTGGACATGTTCCTCTGCAACCTGATCTAGGTGAACCTGCTTCTGCAGGGGGGTTGGACTAGATCATCTATAAAGCTGCCTTCCAACTCTACCCTATGAATCAGAGGTTTGGAGGGGTTTTTTTATAAACCAATAAGAAAGTATGATTATTGAATCCAGGCTCTCAGCAGCTCCCAGGTGGAATAACAACATGCTTGTGTAATAAGCTAGCCTCCAATTTTTCAGACTCTCTAAGTGATATTTGTTGCCTTACTACAGTAAAAACGTAAATTTGAGTTTTCAAATGATCATGTGAGTTCTAGGAAACTTTTTTAAATCTCTAATGTTTTGGGGTAATTTTTATCATTCTTTTCTAATAGTCAAGTTTCATTTACTAGAAGCAAGCTCTGTTGATTTATTTTAGCCATAGGAGGTTGTACCTTTATGGCAAGTATTTGCATTTTAGATTTCTGTATCTCTGTTTTGCATACAGAACATTTCAATTATTACTTTGAAAATGATTATGTGATATTTTTAATATTAGCCAGCAGAAGCTGTGTCCTTAGATCACATATTAAATTAAGTGATATGGTATTTCACATCAGAGGACCATAGGATAATTTATACCAGATTTTTTGTGAGTGTGGTTTGGTTTCTGTGGGATATTGAATTCTGTTTAGGTCTGTGTAACTTGAACTTATAAAACCTTAAAATGTCATTTTATTTACTCTTCAACAAGAAACCTGACTAAATCAAATAGATTCTGTTTAGACAGAGGTGCTATTTCCAGAGGCTTTTCTGCTCTAGGATGTAGTAGCTGTGCTCAAACAGAGCCTTGGCAAATTGCAGATTTTTTTTAAAGAAAATCAAAATACTATTTATTGTCTGTAACTAATGAGGATTTATTGTAGGGCCTTCCATAAGGGAGAAATGCTAAGGCGTTTGTTGTTGATATCTAGAAACCTTATCCAGCCTATGAATCTCTCTAATCCAGCTGAGAGGAAATAGCAGAGTTCTTTGCTAAATTTGGCATCGGCTTTAGTGTTACTGTAAAAGTAAACTTGTTATGATAACCTCTATAAGTAACAATAGCTTCAGTGCAGCAGTACTTTGACAGTACCTGTGATGCTGAGGCTGGAGAAGGGAGCGGGAGGACTATAGAGAGGCAGCTCTGTCTTCTTTGCAATACCTGTGCTTTCCCCAAAACCAGGGGAGTTCTTGTGCAGCTCTAGGCAGGTGACATCCAGGCTACAGGGCCTTCAGGGTACTACTGCTAGTTTTCAGCATGAAACTTGACCACAGTTGGAACAGATTCTCCCCAACTCTCCTGCTTTCTGATTTCACATTGATGTCTTCTGCTTCTGTGGCTTTTCCAGTTTTTGTAGGTAGCACCTGGCTGACCTACCACCTAGGTTAAATAATATGGGGCTGGTTGACCTATGGGTCTGTAAGTATGTTCCGTAGAGTGCCTCTTGCAGGCTAATGCAACAAGATAGGATAAGACAGCCTGTCTTCTGTAATATAACACTTCAAAGTGAGCACAAGGAATGGAACATCAGCCTGGTAATGTGCCTGAAGTGTTTTTCTCACTAATTTTTTTGTGCACAATAACAGAAAAACCTGTACTGTAGGGCTGGCTGTAATTGATTGTACAAGAAACTGACAGCTATGCAAATCCCTAAAGTCAAACACAATTTCAGCCAGTACGCTGTGCATGCTGAAGAACAGAATTTCAGTAATCTGCTCTTGCCCTCTTGAGTAGACCCCTTTAGTTTACAGCCTATTAGGAATATGTGACCAGGTCTCTGCTAGATTTATTACTGCAACAAGACTGTTGGCAAACAGATTTTTTTACTCAGGATGTGCTAGCTACTGGATTCAGAAACATGTTCTTCTAAACTAAGCTGTAGAGTGTCCTTTAGTTTTTGTCAAAATGTTCTAAAAACAGCTTTTTGTTAATGGTTCTAAGTTGATATCTGAGTTTCCAGAGGATGTGAAGGAGAAAAAAGAGGAATTTGGTAGATAAAAATGGAGAGTTGCTTAGACCCTGTTCTTGCATGTATCCAGATCTTTTTGTTGTCACTTTTTCACAGAATCAGACTGCTAGGGGTTGGAAGGGACCTCTGGAGATTATCTAGTCTAACCCCGTTGCTCAAGCAGGTCCACCTAGATCAGGTCGCACAGGAACACGTCGAGACGGGTTTTAAGAACTTCCAGAGAAGGAGCCTCCACACCCTCCCTGGGCAGCCTGTGCCAGGGCTCCCTCACCTCAACAGTGAAATAATTTTTCCTTATATTTAAGTGGAGCTTTTTGTGTTCCAGCGTTTCTCCATTACCTCTTGTCCTGTCACTGGATACAAGAGAAAAAGGTGATGCCTCAGCCTCCTGACACCCACTATTTAAATATTTTGTAAATATTAATGAGACCTCTCCTCGGTCTCCTCTAGACTAAACAGCCCCAGTTCCCACAGCCTTTCCTCATATGAAAGATGCTCCGGTCATCTTGGTGGGCCTGTGCTGGACTCTCTCCAGAAGTCCCCTGTCCCTCTTGAGCTGAGGAGCCCAGAACTGGACACAGGACTCCAGACGAGGCCTCACCAGGGCAGAGTACAGGGGGAGCAGAACCTCTCTCAACCTGCTGGCCACACTCTTCTTGCTGCATCCCAGAATGCCACTGGCTTTCTTGGCCACGAGGGCACGTTGCTGGCTCATGGTTAGTTTATTATCAATCAGGACTCCCAGGTCTCTCTCTGCAGAGCTACTCTCCAGCAGGTCAACCCCCAGCCTGTCGTCGTGCATGGGGTTGTTCCTCCCCAGGTGCAGGACTCTGCACTTGTCCTTGTTGAACCTCATGAGGTTCCTCTCTGCCCAACTCTCAAGCCAGTTGAGATCTTGCTGAATGGCAGCACAGCCTCTGGGGAATCAGCCAGTCCTTACATGTATAAAAGTGAATATAGATGTGTAGTTGGCAGCAACATGACAGGCTACATCTTGAGGTATCCACCTCAAAGCTTAGATCTTAGATGCCTAGATCTTAGATGCCTTTGTCAGTCATGCTATTTTTTATCTTTAATACAAGTGGGGGCTTTGATGGTTGATGTGCAATAATTAATCTTGATTTTTATTTTTCCAGAACCGAGAATGATAGCTGCAGGAAAAGTTTCAAATCTTATCAGAAATGGCCCGGTGAACCACAAGTTCACATTGGCTTCTTCCATGGACCTTTTGACCTCTAAGCCTTTGCCAGCTGAACATCACTCAGACTCCTTTCAAGACATCTCGATCCATGGCACTCTCCCCAGGAAGAAGAAGGGGCCAATTACCACTAGGCCTTGTGATATGTTTAGCCACGTGTTGCCATACACCAGAACACACCAGCAGCAGACACCTTTTGTACAGGATGTTATAGAAGAATACTCTCCACAAGATGAGAAGAGCAACAAGCTCCATGCCAGGTACCTTGTAAACTTTTATTAACATACATTAGTTGTGTAGGAATTATTATGTGGAGTAGCTTTTGTGTGCTTTGTCTTGATCCCGTATGCCACAAGCTTTCTTCTCACCTGAAAATAAGTCTGTCTTCTCTTTACCCCATTCACTTTGAAAGAAGAAAGGGCCTCAGTATGTTTATTAGCATTCCTCTGTCACTGATCTCTGAGATGTACCTGCTTATATGAACTGGCTTTTTTACAGTTCACTTCATTGATTTATGTACTTTTAGAGAACACAAACAGGCAGAGCTACTGCCACAAAAAAACTCCAGTGATGTACACTGGAGTTTTATCTTGATCTTCTTTCTCAAGAGCAGTTACTGAACATGATTTGCAAGAGATATTTCCTTTTCTTGAGAGACCAAGGTTTCCATAGTTTCTGTATCTTTCCATATATTGCATATATTTATACTTACAACTGATGACTTGCCTTGTCCTATGAAGAGCACTTTTGCACAAGCAATAAGAGTAAGAACAGAATACTTGAGAAGCAAATGTCAAGAAATTCTGCCAAGTCATAATTTAAACATGATGCTTTTGAAATAATAAGATGTTCAAAGGATGTTGTTAGTGCAGCCTGTTAATAGAACTTGAGTCTTTTGAGTCATAGCAGCAGTTGTGGTTCTGGTGTTTGGTCTTCCAATTGTTTTGCTCAAACACACACACAATGCTGTGATAACGCTTTCAAACTTTTGCTTTCTTTAATTTGTGATGGATCTTTATACATTCTGCTCTATGACCAGACAGCCCAGTAATATTAGAGCAGAAAATGCATGTAGAAGTAGTATGCTAGTTTCAACATTGTGTTCTTAAAGTATCAGGCTAATAGAAATGTGATCTTCACCATCAGTTTAAAGCATGGTGAAGAAAAGAATGAAGATACTCCTGTCTAAATAGTAGCAATTCCTCTATTGCTTGCAAAGTAAAAGGAAGAAAAACTCCTCTTCAAACAATCAGGCTTTGCAACAAAATTAACTGAAGTTCAATTTAATAACAGTTCTGGTGTGAAATTGTCAAGAGCACAGAAGTAGGATCCAAATTTACACAAAGTTGGCCTTGTCCATTTTTTTTCTTTGTGGTGCTTTGAAGGAATTTATTACAAATTTCAGCACAGATAATCTAGCACAGTAGTAATGTGACTTCTTAAACCCCTTAGTGTTTTACGTGTCCAACTCAGACTTTTTAGACAAGATACTTGACTAGTAAAAGTATGTGTATGAGAAATCTAGCATTTGATGGAAGGAAAGATGAGTTAATTTTGCCCTTGAACTATATGTGTATGTGCAGGACTCTGAAGAGTGCAGCTTTGGATATTTTAGGAGACACTATGTGGTCCCACATTTGCACTAAATCACTGTCTTCCCTGAGCCTTCTCTTAAGAAGTATTGAAGTGCACCACCTGCCAGAGATGATCACTCTTCATGCTAGTTAAAGCTTTAAAACAAAGTTGACATGAATTTATACTGTCTGTTTCCCGTTTTACAAGACGGCTGTGAATGTATGGTGGCTTCATTCCTGTTTACTAGCTGTCTTTCCAGTAGCCATTTCATCTGTTCACACTTGGAAAGACAATTTTTTGTTCAAATTCCATTCTTTGTCTATACTGACATTTCAGAGTCACTGATAAACAGTAGTACTGTACTGTTCAAATTGGCTTGGAATCAAAATTGTGCATTTCTCTAAATTATGTGTAATGCTCCAGATGCTTTGTTTTACTGATCATGAGGTTCTGCCCTACCAGCTGCTCAGAGTTATATTCTCCCCCCCACCCCACCCTATTTTTAAAATGTTGCTTTTAACTAATATACATTTAGAAGTGTAGAGTTGTAACTACAGAACTATAATTTTCATCTGTTCTCCTCCTCTCTTGATTTTGTGTTTTCAAGCCCTGTAAATTCCTGGCTGTGCTAGAATTCCTGAATGTGATCATAGCTACAGTGCTGCTTATGGTTCTTTGATGTGGCTACAAACTGTTCCTTTCTGTAGGTAGATAGGTTGTAACAGCTTTTTACTCTACCAGAATCTCAAACAGAAACTGTTCATATCCAACATGTTTTTAAACACAGCTCAGGCACATTAAAAAGGAAAAATTGCATCTGGTGGCTGTGGGGAGAGATGGGGAGTCAAGTTGTGATTAGTTTTTGTCACTGAGGAATTGGGCAAACTAGTAGCTCTAACATTTTCCAATGCTCACTGAACCCTGTTGTAGAAGATCAAAATGTGGCAAATAACCTCTAAACTAAAATGTATTTTATAGACTAGTCCTAAGTATTTACATACAGACACTAAGAACACATTTGCCTTCTTTAGTTCTGAAAATGTGACACGTGTCCAACTGTGTATTGAGCTAGACTTCAGACTTAGTTTGAGCACTGGTCAGCAGATTTTTCTTCCTCTCTTGTTTCTCTGTGCCAGCTTTTTTCTCCATTATTTCAGATAAAGTGTTGTCATCTAGCATTGGACTTTCTATTGCTGCAGCAGAGTTGTTCTAGAGTAGATGAGTTTATCTGGTCATTTGGAATGTTCTGTATTCTTGAATATTTCTGGTGTTCGATGCTTTGCATGTTTAGCTGTGTGAGAATTGCATACTTATGTAACTATCCAGGAAAACAGTAACAATAGGTTCAATCTTAAACTTGACCAGTGCCACTGAAATAGAGTAACTTCCTCAGCATAAAGTTAAGCAGGCTCGCTGTCCTCTGCAGGGGTTTGTCCTTGGAGAGCAATGCATAAGGAAGTTAGCAAGGTGTTAGTCTTGCGTTATGAAGCCATCAGTGGCTGGAATTTGGATTCCTGAAGTTTCTCCTTTCCTTTTAGTGTATTACCCCAATAAATGAGATCTGCTGAAGTCTCTGAATTGACAGTTGATTTAGAAGGGAATAGAGCTGGCAAGCCAGTACTTGCTGAGGAACACACTGTTCAGGTATTTGATTCCTTATTGTCAGAATTTGCAGCCTGTTTTGCTTCTCCAGATGCTGCAAGTTCTCTTTCTCCTTTAGTTTCTGAGGATGGGGTGGGTTGGATATTTAGACAGCATTTATCTTGTTCAAACTAGTGATTTTGAAAGTATTTGTTGGATAATTCTAACATATCCAGTAAAATAAGTGTTTTATATGTTTCCTGTGCAGAGAAAAGTAATACTGTTTGCATTTATAGAATGCTGTGCAGTTCTACAGGTATGGAAACACTTGCAAGATTAACAGGAAGAAGATCAATACTTTTGGTTCCCTTTTAAATTTTAGGGTAAGGCGGGGAGAAAATTTGTATAAAACCACATAATTTTTAAAGTAAAAGTAGGAATGGTTTTGGTGTGAGGTCTGAAACTTCCTCGTAGTGTGAGGTTTGTTTTCCAAAAACCCTGAACTGGAATTTTGTTGTGGTTTTTAACAGGAATAAGACAAGCACAGTGAATTTAAGGCTACTAAATATCTTGTTGACTTCTTCCATGCACACATGAAAGTTATTTCAAAGGGAAGGGTTCATTAGATGTTGCCAAAGCTGCTTACTTATTGTCACAGATTTTTCCATTCTTTCTCTTGATGTGTCTTGTTGACATACGCACCTGCAAATCTGAGCTCTGCTGTCTCAGGTGGAGCAGATCTGCCCACTAAAGCTGTTGGATGTTTGTGATAGAGAGAATGCTCTGTTGTATTAGCAGAGAACAGCTAATGTTCTCTGCTTACCTTCACTACAAAATTCTCTCATCCTTTAACTTTTAGGGGTAGTTCTTGGTTCAGCTTGTCTGCCTTTACTTTCTGGGCTGATGGAGGCAAGCTGAAGAAGCCCGTTTTCCTTTCTAGTCCATCTATGATGGGCTGACGGAGGGTGATGGAGCACTAGAACAGGCTGTCCAGGGAGGATGTGGAGTCTCCTTCCTTGGAGGTCTTTAAGACCCGCCTGGATGCGTTCCTGTGGGACCTGCTTCTGCAGGGGGCTTGGACTAGATGATCTCTAAAGGTCCCTTCTGACCCCTACCATTCTGTGATTCTATGATCTCTCCATTGTTTGGGTCAGAGTCTTCTGTTGTGGAGCTCTACTCAACACTTCACCCCTTTGTTCACCTTTAGATGCTCACATCTGCTATCTTTGCTTTCTTGACATAGTACTGCAGAATCAAAACTTCATTTGATTTTTATGGAGATTTTGGAAACCTGGCTACAAGTGATAGTTATGAAAAACCTGCCCATGTGGGATCTTAGGGGAAGGGAGATGAGGGCAGTTGGACAAAATGTCTCAAAGAGAAACCATCTCTCCAGTACCGGAGACTAACTAACCTGTCCTTTAGCTTCTGAGCATAGGATTTGAAGTGCCATGTGCGATGGGCACAGTTCTATCACTGGTTGAAACTAATTGTGTGATCAGGACCTTATTGTTACTGAATGACTTGCCAGATAAACTTGAGCCCAAATTCCTCAAAGCCTCAACCAAAATAAGTGATATTTTTTTCAAAAGTGTCCTGAAAACTTCTCTCTTTTCAGGCCATTTATTCTTTGGGCAGAGGATGTTGTGTGTAATGGGAAGTTTCTTGAATTACACCTTTCTATCATACTCAGAGTTTCTCTGCCAGCTCTGCTGTTTCCTGATTATACCAAGTACTGTATTGCTTCTTCAGCTTGCCCCCTGTCCACATGTGACCGTTTATGTTTTCTTTCCATCCCTTTTGTGCTTTAAACAAATATCCACTTTCCATGACTATTGCAGGGCATAACAACAGTATGTTGGTACCTATGGCTGACAACCAACAGTTCTGTAGCTAAATGTGAAACTGACAATTTTCTCTGTAGTCCATGAGTGAAGACAGATAGAAAGTGCATAACAAAAAGGCAGCTACAATTGAAAAATACCTCTTTTCTTACCTGTGCTTGGACACTTACTTCTAGCAAACATTTTTTCTTAAGTCATTCATTATTTTAGAGGCCTTCTTTTTGAAAACACAATAAAGCAGCATATGACAATATTGTACAACTGTTCTTACATTTTTAGATTGAGAGAGCACTTTTATGTCAAAAGTTTTACCAACTTTGTATATGATGCAAGGCACTTGTCAGTCTGTTACATTCTGAGTGAAACTACCATTCGTGGCTGTACTTCTTCCTTTCAGCAAGAAGTGTTTGTTAGCAAAAGATACTTCTGCATTGCACATTTTCCTATGCTATGGTCTGATGGGTATTTTTATGATAGGTTGTGTGAAATACCTGCTGGCCTCTGAAAGTATTACAGAAGCTATAGTCAGTCTTTCAGAATTGCTCTTCTTCCATCCCCTTGCTATCTTTCTTAATACCTTAGAACCGCTTTGTTACACTTCACAACGTGTTCTTAAAGGTATTTTCAGTCTTTCTGTTCTGTAGCTGAAAAAGCATAGAGCCAGTGGATTTTTCATGTCTGTTCTAGTAATAATTTGACACTTTGGCATTTAAAGAGTTTCAACTACTACTGCAGAAACCCGTTCACTTAGCATAGAAACATACAGATACATGAAATTAAAATCAAGTATCCCCAACATTTGATAACCAGCTCCAGTGTAGGAACAGTACTTCTGTGCCCACTTTTTGCCACATATATGTGCTTAGGTTGCATTTTCTCAGGTTTATGTTCTGACCTTGTTGCCATTCACCAGTGAAATCTTGTCAAAATCTATTTTGATGATGGGAGGTGAGGAAGGGAGATGAGTGATCAATTTTAATACAGGATTAGAAACATGTTAATTAGCAGGAAAACAATGAAATTAAGTAGAATATTCCCCATGTAGGTAAGTCACATAAGGGAATATAGTCCTAATGCCCACTTCCAACATTCAACGTGATTGAATCAACAGCATTTGATGCTATGTGCTTCTTAAATTGGAGTAAGGGAATAGATAGGGAGGACAGTTCTTTCTCCCACCATCATCCTGTTCAGTACTAAAGCAAAGGATTAACTTTCTATGCTTTATTCCAATTATACATGCTGCTGATGATAGCCATGCTTTATCAATAAGCAGTACCTAGATTTACATGAACTTCAAATGAATTGATGGAGTTCTACTATGGTTCTACTGAGCATTTGTCAGTCTTTTGAGAATGTGGCTACTCATTTTGCAAGGTTGAATTATCTTTGAACACTTAAGAATTTGCAGAGCCGGATTCTGAGTAACTACAAAAACTAAAGCGCTCTCTGTAAAGTGTTACCTCCTGAGGGTATAAGTCAACAGATGACAGTGTACATATAAAGAAGTTGGTAAAACAGTGACTGTTTTGGATAAGCCATAGTCTTGCTGCCCAACCACTATTTCCACAACATTTTAACAGTCTTGTGAATAAAAGTTGAAGAACAGTGTTTTAGATGTGGGACTCTTATATGTTAAGGAAAATCAAAAGAGTAGGAGTGCCTAATGTGAGCTTTTGAACCAGTTGTAGAAACCAGTACTGTATGTGGTGCAGAAGTAGAAATTTATTTGGAAGAGGTAGAAAAAATGGGGTAAAATGCAACAATTTGGCAGGATGTGAAAGAAAGTGGTAGAAGTAAATGATTGTAACACTATCTCTGCCAGGGCATTCTGAACAAGTATGAATGAGTTGAGATTTCATTTCATTCAGAGAGAAATTCATTTATTTCATTCAGTTGAGATTGTATTTCATTCACACTATATCTTTGCTTGAGTTTTCATTACCAATGAGTCCCTACTGTTGTGTTAACTGCAGGTCTTTAGTCATAGCAGTTAGCCATTGCAGTTTGTCCTTGTTTCCACTGGTATTTGAATGAGTCACGTCCATGAGTTCTGCAGCTGTAGTCAGAAGGGTGGAATGGCCTTAGGAATGTAGTAGGAGTGTGCATGTGAAGCAGAAGCTGCTGGAGGATAAAATCACAGGATCTTTTACTCTAGTTTACAGTACAAATAACATCACTCTGCAGTGCATATGCTTAATCACCGTAGGTCTGTCATGCTCAAACTTGCACAGAACTCCATAGATGGACAGATTTCAAAGACACAAATTGAAGAATACATTTTTGTGCCATCTGGGCTCTATAAAGCAGTTCTGTTTAGCAGCCATGCAAACCAAAGCTTGGTATGCTTTCCGTTTCTCAGACTCCCTTTGAGCCTGTATTGTCCTTGCTCTGATTTGGTGTTGGCATTATTGTTCTTCTCAGGATCGCTTTCAGTGTAGTAGAAAAGAAAATGCGTTTGAAAATGTCCCTAAGCAAGATCACTTCAAAATAAAGAAATATACTTTCATACATCAAGTACTGGGAATGTGTCCTAATGTTTTTCTCACAAGTTTATGTGTGGAGTAGCACAAAGCTGCTTCAGAACCATTCATCAGTTTCAGTCTCTGTAAGACATTCTGTACGATTGTTGAATGACAATTAGGATTTGGATATCTCTGATAAGACTGTTGTGCCCATGCTTAAATTTTGTTAGCTATCACAGCTAATTTGTAGTTGTGCTTGATATGTCTGTGAGGATACCAGAGGTCTGGAGATAGTAGATGCTTAATGTGGCTTAATCTGTCAAGGTCCGTATGTTGTAGGATTCTTTTCAGCAGCAATGACAGAAGGTAACGTACAATTGTTAGTAGAAAGGTGGACATTTTCATAGAATCCACAAAGATTACATGATACCTGCTTGAAGATTCTTCATTGAAGCAGTGGTATAGCCAATTAGTGGAGAAACCTCATAGCCTGACAAACATCTTTCAGAGCTACTGAGGTTGTGTGTGTAGTCCTGTACCCACTGAGCTGAATCATTTGTGTTGCAGTTAAACTCTAGGGTTTAGTTTTTCAATTATCATGTTAACTATAATTTTATCAGATATTTTGAAGAGTGACTAGTTACTTGGACTTCAGTGTTTTCTTTACTAGATTTTCATGTTTGTTTGCTCACTGTCTTCAAATCAATGCAGTATTTGAAGTTGGCCGTATTTATCAGATTCAATTCAGGATTCAAGTTGCTTATAGAGATTTCTTTCTTCCTTTTAGCTGATGACTGCTGATGTTGACAACTCAAATGCTTTCTTTTCTTTTTTTCTTCCCACATATTTGGCTGTCATTAGAGGTGTTGGAAAGTGGAAAGATAGCATCCAATAATGTCTGAATTCCATTTCCTTTTCCAGTCTCAGTCAGCTTCAGCTGTATCTTGCATCTACATTTAATGATAATCCCTGTTTTCTGAGATGTTGGTTCTCACAGTGTGTAAAACTATCTGTACTTACTCATAGGCTGTCACTTCCAGCCAGTAGGACAAGGTCTTTGTTGCAACAGTTTTTGTTTTGGGGGAAGAAGATGGAATCAAAGGAGTGTCTCTACATTTTGTGTTGATGTTGTCTTCATCTTTTTGTAGGGTTACAGGAGCTCTATGCCTGATTTTCAAGCTCTGTATTTTCTTGGCAATATCAATAAGAAACCCATATGTGCAAAAAGCCCTGTAACTCTAATAAGAATCTTGTAGCTAGACTGAAGAGAAATTGAGCTTGTTTCCAAGGACTAGTAGGAATAGATTAAAGGGTTATGTATCTGCAAGATCAGCCAGCAAAGAGAAAGGTGTTGTCACATGTCAGTAGGGATGCTCTAGAATGGATGTGTTTCTGGCTAGGATGGCCCTAGGATGGTGAAGGTTAAGACTATGATGACTGCTTTCTTTCAGTGATGAATTATTACTGGAGGAATGTTTACACTACTACATGTGGAGGAGGGTCAACAGAGGACTAAAATATTAATGAGAATGGCATAATTACATTAGTCAAGTCAGACGCATTCTTTTTAATATGAACAGGAAAAAAAATGCCAGAAAGGGATTTGGTTTTGTCATGAAATGAAGTGATAGTCTGGTTGCTCTGTGAGCACCTGAAATGGTTGTGGAAGTGTATTTGCATCCCTTCCTTAAGTTCTTTTCTGTGACAGATGAGCATGAAGTCAATACCGTGCATCATACTGCAACCCTTACCCAACATCTAATACCTTGAGGTGTTCTGAAAACTTCTGTCTTCCAGGTGACATCTTTCTGCATTAAATGTGCATTTTATCTGAACAGGTGTAGGGCTTATCTGATTATTAGAAAGCCAAAATATGTAATAAAACCCAGCCTATGAATCCATGATTTATGTAGTAACGGTTGACGTATGTGCAGAGTCTAGTACATACATGCGGTCAGTGTAAAGCAAGTGAATACACTGTAAAGTCAGGCTTATTACAAAGATAAATGTTATAATCTGATGAAAGATTAAGAATTTAGTTGAAGGACTGTTTCAGTAATATTGAATTGAGAGAAAGCAGAGCCTGCTGGTACCTTGCATCTGATCTGGTAGTTATCGGAAGGTATCATTCTTTTGTGCAGATCACGTAGTACAAGAAGCGACAATGTGGGTTCACCATGTTTGTTAAGATTCCCTGAGCAGAAAAATGGAAAGCAAAATAAATCTTTCTTTAGGTTTCTAACTTTATGGGTTTCCTTCACTGGGAGCATGTGGTATAAAGGAGCTATTTGGTTAGTTCCTAGTTATTTGGGCTAGCTGCTTAATCTGTGTTCCATCATGTGATATGGCAGTGATATGGTGGAAGCAAATGACCAGAAAATGCCGTAGTTAATCTTTATTATTTAGTTTCATCAGTGGAATTTATCATTCCTTGAAAATAACTTCAAAAAGTTTGCACTAAGATCATTTAAACAGCAAGGGAAGATGGGGAGAGGAGGGTAGATCTGGTAGGGGAAAGGTATCTGAGGATTAAGGCTGCAGTGTAAATATCTTCATGTATAACCCATGCTTGTGAATCGCAGAGTTTCCAACATATTTTGCGGAACAGCCTAACATTGAGTATTGCAGTACTTATGAAGAGATTTGTTACACCATCCACTTCCTAAAGCCAACATTTTCCAAGCAGTTTTGTTATGTGGATGGTGAAAGTGTAGGTCACTTTTTGCCCCTTCAGGTTTTTTGTACGTTATCTAACAGTAAGCAGACTGTTTTGTCTTAAAGCTTTTTCTACCTCCTTCATTTTGCTTTAGCAAGTGGAGCCCATAGGAAGGCATCTGCAGGAGTAGAGTTTGTAAATAACAAGACATGCTTACTGCCAAAGTAAGCAAATAAGCTACTTGTTAAGCCTTATTGCTCAGGTTTGTTCTTTTGGCATGTGTTGCATATGCAGTGCTGGTAGACCCTTTGTCCTGAAAGATTCTACAGACAAGTGAAGAACTAAAATGGCAAGTTTTTCAGAAGTGTTTGGTACTAGCACAGCTTCATTCAGACCATTTGTATGTGAGAATAGTTCAGCGGTGACCACTGAACTGATTAACAATAGGGGTTTGTTTTTCCCCTGTCACATTGCAAAGTATTGAGAAGGGAAACTTTTTCTTTTGAGAAACTTCCTTTTTCCTCAGTGCTTCACCCCACTTTCTCTGGTGTGCTTGTACATATTTTGTCTGCATACAGTTACCAAGTTGCCTCTTCTTTATATGTTGGCTAGGAAAATGGTCCAAATTCTATTCCCATTGAATTTTGCAGAATTTTTGTTGTTGTTTTTTTATAAACTAAGCTAGGAATGGAACTTGATAAATATTGGGATAATATGATACAATAACCCATGATGCAGCCTGAACAGCTCAGCATCATCTTTAATGGGCAGGGCTAAGAAATGGGAGGCCTTTGTATAGGTATTCTGAATTAAAACTTCTTGGGGAACCAGACTGAAAACTGAGTATAAAATAATAACTTAGTTTCAGGTGACATAGAATTACATTCCAAATAACACGGGGAGACTATATTCTCTTTCAGTTGATTCCAGTGTAACCCAGTTTCTGCACATCTGAAACTGCTTATTCGATTTCCAGTGTTACATCACTATACCAACTGCCACCAAACAGTTTCTAAGTTTATGGGGCCTATGACGTCTGGCTGGCAAACTTGATTGCTTATAACAAGCTCCTGATCCCTGTGTAAATTTGCAAGGTTTTCTCTGTACTTGTTACATGTTTGTATTTAAGGTAGCACGGTGTATGTTTTCCCAGGTTCTGTAGAAAGCGTCCATTCATGCACTGCAAGCTCTGTTAACCTGCTACATCTCAAATACAAACACATACACAAAAACCTTTTGAAATGTGTGTTTGTTTTTATTTCTATTCCATGAAAGAGTTGTAATTGATCACAAGGCTCTTCACTTAGGCTTCTGCACCATTTGTGATCTGTATGTCCAGAAAACTTTTGAGGCTATCTTGTCTTTTTAAGACTTGATTATCTGGCTTTCAAATAGTTTTAATGTTGAGATGATTTTGAGATCTCTTTAAAAGAATGCAAGAACCATATCTATTTTTCCAAATGGAAAATAAAGCCTTCTACTATTGCAAATCTTTTGCTTTGTTTATGTTAAAAGTGAATGTTTTCCTTTCAGTTTCCTTTCTTGTGTTAACAATGACCTCTCGATGCTACCAGTAGCAGTAGCTTAGATGGGAGAATGTACAAGCAAAGAAATAAGAACAGAATCCATTAGGAGAGCTGCCTTTTATTTCAGATATTTTAGCTGATATTTTTGGCCATCTGTTGAAATTTCAAGATTGTTTTTGTGTTGCTTAAAACTCTACAATTAACTTTGTTTCCCAAATTAATTACTAGTGGCACCACTACCTGACCTAGAAGAAATCAATGCTAAACATTAGCTAGCATAGGCCATCTAGCTATATCAGAGTTTTCAATGAGGATTTTAACATGACCTGGTAGCCTATTGCTTGTATGAATGCATCTCTTCAGTACAAGATTATATCTGAACTCACTATTTTTGTTTGGTTTTGTGTCCTTTTGTCCTCCTTCCTTGCCCCGTTTTCTTACAGAGATCAGAATAGTCCGGACTCTGCTTTGGAATATGTTAAGGTAAGGTAACATTTCTTACCCTCAAAATATTATATTCAGTATATAACCAGCACTGCCATAGCATTACCAGTTGTTTGTAGTTAAATGATGCTTCTGTCTTATCTTTTGCTATTGAAAAAAACCCCAATTATATGTTAGACTATTTTCTGCATGCTTTGGTGAAATATTTGGGTGTTGTGCTTTGGGATTAGGTTGCATTTTTATATTGGGGCTCTTTTCAGAGATATAATGACTACCTATGATCTTGCCTTTGTTAGCAGATTAAAGGAATCCATATTTCTTGCTTATGCATTTCTGGGGAAGTAAAGGAACACGTGTGAAAAGATAATAAATATGTTCGATTTAGGTTTATTGGTTTAGCAGTATATTTACATATATTGCAGTTAAATTCGCTTCTGGCCCAAAAAGTAACTGGAATCCTGGCAAAAATGTATGTTCTGTTTTCCTTTTGTACAAGACTAGTGCTGATTTAGGCACATCCAGGAACAAAGAACCATGAGCAGCCATAAATACCAAAGGCCTTTGGAACCCCTAAGGACAGGGAGAGTCCACTCACCACTTACAGTCTCTGGCAAAACAGACAAGGACTACTCAACTTGGGGGAGTAAACAAAAACGAATGTAAATCACTACCAAGGAAAACATAACAAACAGAAAACAACACAGTGGTACAATGCTGAGGAGCACAACCAGCCCTTTAAGACCATCTTTCCTCCACCCCTCCCCTCATCCCAGGTTCAGGCACCTGATCCCAGTGTCTTTCCCTCCTCCCCCATGAGTGGCTCAGGAGGGCAGGGACTGTTTCAGTCAGTCCTTTCCTGATGGCTCCTGCCATTTGTCTCTCCTCAAGGCAGATTGACTCCTTGTCGGTCCCTCACAGACCAGGCAGCCTTGCACTGCAGCCTTCTCCCCCTCTTACCAACCTAAAAGCAGCTCCACGAAAACCAAAGAGAAAAGTAAACAGAAATATGTGGGTATTTTTAAAGAGTAAATCAAACAGACTCTGAAGCATTCATAAATTTTGTTTAAAAATCAGTCCTGGGGTGGTGCTGTAGAAGTTTTGCAAGAGGAATGTGATTCTGTACTCTGAATCTCTTGCAGTGCTGTAATTTCCCCTGAATTACTACCTTCTAACCTGTTTCATTTAAGTGAATATTACTGCTCAGAACCTTGAAAGAATCTGTCTTCTATGCCATGTCTCTCAAGAGTGGGCTACTTTAATTATTGGTCTTTGTGGCCTGTCTTTTAGAAGACTATAATCTTCTGAAAAGTGTCTGATAAACAAAGGTTATCCATGAACATAGCATTTTCCTGTATGTGTTCATGTGGACAGTCTGACTTTCCCAGACACCTGAATTTCTGTTTCAGATTAGAGTTTGAGTGAGGAAGAGACAGAAGAACCAGGCAACTGAGTTCTGCAGCTAGAATTCCTTGTGTAGGTGTTCATAGTTGAGGGAAATGGAGAAGTGTCCACGTTAGGGTTCAGATTGGAGAATGTAATGCAGTGTTGAGAGGGGACTGCCAAAGGCAAGTGCTGAGAATTTATTTGTTTGAAAGTCTGGATAGTTCCTCTGCTGGGTTTTCTGCCTAGATTTGGAATGGAGATAGGAATTAGGGTTTGGAAGCAGGGAAAGGGAAGAGCAGAGCGTGAAGGTCCATGGGAAAAGGGCTGCCAAAGGACTCTGAAGTCTGTCGCCAGAATTCTGCTCTGAACACTTAGTGCAGTATTGTAAGGCCCCTGGCCTCAATCCCAGCCTGGAGTATGGTAAAGTTGCAGAGGTGGAGAAGGCCAAGAGACTTCTGAAGAGTACTGTAGAAGAGGGGATGCCAAAGGCAACAAAGTAGTGGATGTGTTAACGGCCTTATTTAATTCGCTGTGTATCTTACCCTATGCTGTACAGAGTACTTTGTTACAGTTTTAATAATCAGGCCAAGTAGAAGGCAGAGATTTTGTGTGCCAGTGCATCAATATGTGTCTCTTGTTGCAGCAGGTTCTATGTGATAAATGTGGTTTCTGATCTTTCCAACTTGTCTAGTAGAAGCTTGTCTTGGACTCTTGTCAATAGCATTGGTGCTAATAAGCTTACTAAAACTTTGATGTTGAGGAGGAAAGCCTGGGGAAAAGAGACTCATGAAAGAGAATACAAAGGTTACCACTCCCTCCTTTTCTCCTTTATTTTTCACTTTTTCCTGTCTATATCCCTACCTTTATTGAACTGTGAGTTTGGTCCCCAGTTCGATGATAACAGGAATTCGAGATGAGGAATCTTAAACGACAACTTGGAAAAAGGTGCAGCAATTGCTTTCTAATAAATGCAGCCCCCTCCCCTAACACTTTTTTGGCTGTAAAAGTCCAGATTACTATAAAAACTGATTCCAGAAATGAATTCTTACACACACACACAAAAAAAATCATTAGTGCCAAATAAGGAGACTTTTCATCAGTAATTTCCTATCAGTTTTCTATGACTGTAAAAGATGTGCCTGAATTCATAACAGGATCTTGGGACCCTCTTTGGCATAAGTTTCAGCAAGTATGTGTTCATTGTCTTCTGTAACTTACCTTACAGTAGCTAGTATATTAATGTAAATTTTCCAGCTCTTTGAATCAATTATGATGACACTGTTAGGTCAGGTACGAGCTGCAGAACACTCACCTACTGAAGTTACAAAGCTGAAAGAACGTATTTTTGTAGCATCTCACTATGCTTGTACCAACATGGCCACTTGCACAAGCCTATCTGACATGCAATGCATGCATATTTAGTTTGAGCAAGCAGGGTCCATGCCAATTGGGTAGGCTTTCAAAGATGCTGCTTAAGTGATGAAAAAAATGCATTTAAATGAAGAAGGAATAGGAAGAGAAGAGGGAGAAAACAGCAAGAGCACTTGTGGGGAATCCTATTTTGCTGATTCAGGATACCAAAGTTCTGAGAGATGGATTCATATTTCTGGTACTCAGGAAAATATAGTTAGTGTTGTCTCTAGGTAGAGAAGTGTTAAATCACTGGATGAAAACACATATAAACACTAGTATTAAGCATGTGTGATGTATCAAGCATGCATCAAAATTAACACTAGAACAAGCTAATTGTACACAAAGTTTTGATACTGACTGATTCTTGTTTCTCTCATCTTGCTGTTCAGACTGTAGAGGAACAAGAGACTCTGGATTAATTTGCCCTGTAAAAAAAATGGCATATGTTCAAAGTAGGACATGGCAAAAATGTAAGGTATATTAGGGTAATCTGGCTGCTGGTGATTCTACAGACGTTACAGTTCCAAGCAGTGCACTTAGTCAGGACCCTGAGGGCATTAATTGGCTTCAAGTGTCCTCACTGGCCTCTCTTGGCAAGTCCGCTCACACCCACAGAGTAAGTACTCAGGGCTTGCCTGAGCTGTGCCTTAGGTGAGTCTGCCCCTTGCTCTCTTCCTGACGTGCTGTGTGAGAAGCCCCAGATGGATCTTGAGCCTGGCTTGATACCCTGTCTTGCCTGAGGCTCAGTGAACTGTGGTCCCACTGGTGTCATCACCCAGCTCAGCCTGCTTGCATCTTTGGTGCTGTGGGACTGCACGTTGGTGAATGTCTTAGCCACCCTGTGCTCCTGGGTCACCTTTCATAGAATCATAGAATGGCAGGGTTGGAAGGGAGCTTTAGAGATCATCTAGTCCACTCCCCCTGCCGAAGTCCAACCCCCCTCAAGACAGCAGCTAGTTTTAAACTAGCTAGATCTCAAAAGTAATTTAAAAGAGAGTCTGGGCACAGCAGTAATCCTGCAGCTTCACTGTTGCAAGTTGCCACTGTTTCTGTAGTGATGCAGGCATGCTACTGGAATTCCTTGTGCATCCCATAAGAAGGACAAGTAATACATTGTTCAGAATGTGCCCCTGCTGGGGAGTGATAAATATGGACACAGAGTGTGGAGAATTCGTTCATGTCTGAGGGACAGTAATATGAGGATTTTTTTATGTGCTCTGTTTCCCAGAGAAAAGAATACCATAGTGTTTGCTGAAGCAGCAGTGATGGCAAGCCAGTGTTGCTGCGTAGGGCAGAGAGACTTATGGGAAACTTAGAAGTCAATTTGTCAATTTGCTTTTTGTACAAACCTTTCCTTGCTAGAAGCTGGTGACTAAAATATATATCTAAAAATTAAATATGTAAATGATTCATTGTATTTAGAGATACTCTGGACAGAGGAAAAGCAAAATAAATTGGTTTTCCTCCTATTCTGTTCCGGATACAAGGCAGAAAGCACTGAGTGGAAAATTAATCCTCTGAAGGCACGTTTTAGAGAATGCTTTCTATAGATGCATAGTTTCTATAGTTTCTAATACTTGAATCTAAATTACAGCTCACAAGTGTCAGTTTCCTGCATCTTGAATATTGATGTATTAGTCTATTCAGTGTATAAAGACAACTAATTATGCAAAAGAAAATCCTGAGGAAAAAAGGTACTGATTTTCTGGAGTCTGAGTATTGAAGTGTCTGCATGGCTTCAACCCTTCTTTTTGTCTCTGCAGTGTTGCTGAAACCATGGCCACGGTTAAATGGCTCTTTCAAAAAACCCTTTTATGGTAGAAATGAAAACAGGCCAGACTGCTTTGAGTCAGGCTGCTAACCAAGTCATGAAAGAGATTTACGGACACAATAGCACGTTGTACATTCTGTGAGATCTTTACAAGTTTCATGAACCAAATAATAGATCCATTGGTAGTCTCGGCAGGTTCTTCCCACATCCCAAGTCTGCAATCCACAGAACAGACCCCTGCAGGGCAGAAAGGATCAAGTGCTTGCAGATTTGAGTGTGTCAGACAACTTCTTTTGAGGAGTTTTGATCAAATTCATGTGAACTAAAGGTAGCTTTCTGTCCTGTCCCTGTAAATACTTAATGGTCTTTTAAAAAAAGGTCTGTGCTGTAATCACTAAGGCTGTATCAGGGTGGAAAGAAAGAACAACAGATGGAAATCTTTTGGGTGTTTCCCAGATAGTGCCAATAGTGGAAAATAGCGCTAATAATTAGAGAAATACTTACCAGCAATGGGGTGATGGGTGTTACTGTGGTCTGATGATTTGGAGTTGTGTTTTAATCTATTAGAGGAAGAATCCCAAAATCTGTGAGTGACTGTATGCTCAGCACGGTCATGAGGCAAGTTTATATTTAGATTCAGACCTGAAAAAAATGTCACTGGTCTAAAGAAGTTACAGCTTCAGAGAAACATTATTCCCTTGTGAAGTTCTACCGAGAGATTCTTGTTTGTCTCAGCCCCAGAGTGTTGATTTGTTCTCTATTTTTACTTCTTTTGCCGTAGAAATTATTGTCGTTTATGGCAACTGCTGTGAGCATGATGGCAAATAGAATTTTGACATTCCAATGTGCTGGTTGTTGTCTGTAACTTTGCAAGATAGGACAGTATTTTGTGAGTGTAAGTCACCTTCAGGGAACTTTGATCAGGTGATAAGCTGTTCTGATGCAGAGTTAATTGCACAAGTTCATAATATAGTGGATGCCAATCAAACATATGTGTGGGTGTTGGATTCTCTTCATTCTAATGCCTGTGCCAAGAAAATAATATGGTAAGAATACTGTCAAAAGTGAACTTTCTGTGTGTGTGTGTGTGTGTGTGTGTGTGTATCTGGATAAGATTAGAAAAAAATCTGTGTCAGCATGACAAGTGGTCAGTCTAGTTGTCATCATTCTTCTGATGACATTGAAGTTTCATTGCAAGGGGAGGGTTTTTTAGACATGGAAATATGTATTAGAGAAATTCTTACCCCACTGGAAAAGTTGCCAACTGCAGTGTTCATGAGCTGCTGCGTATCACTCTCCTGTGGAGACTTGCCTGTTGAGGTGCAAGCTGTGACTTGTGAGCAGAAAGTTTGTTTGGTTTCTACGTTGTCTGACAGCATTATATGTGAGGTATCTGAGCTCAGAGGACTGCCTGACAGTGTGGCACCAAATGACCAGGAAGTTCTTTCTGAATCTCTAGCTCTATTTTCTTGGATTTTATTTTTTTCTTCCTTTTTGTGACTACAGCAAGGGCAAGAGCATCACAGAAGGTGGAATTGTCAGATGGAATGTATTTTATTTAGGGGGGAAAAAAGGAGTGTGCCCATACAGCTGACTTGGATTTTACACGTGTCTCTTTTGCCATTACATATTTGTTGTATGACTCAAAGATCATTATTGTTGTCAAGTCATGCTTATCTTTTTTCCCATGTTTCTCAACTTGGTAGGAGCTGAAGCCTCACAAATATCACTCCACATCAGTTGCATCCACATCTTTGTTTACAAGCTGTATAATTCAGAAATACAAGATCCTGTTAGAGTCATTAAAATATTAAATACATAAGTTTATCAGTCCCTCAGTGACAACTTTTAGGTTTGATGCTTGATGAGTAGTTGCTAGTAATACACTGCCATCTGCTGGAAAAACAACACTGTAAGGGTAATTTTATCTTTAAATTCAGGTCATGGCTATTAAAATAATATTTTGGATAATAATGTCCTTGTAACTTTTGTAGTAACAAAAAGTCTGTGGCCTGACTGTTGCAAGTTGATTGCTTTTTTCCGCAGAGAAACAAAACGGTGTGGGTGAAGTTTCTACTCACCCTTCCCCCAGCCATTATGGTTGGATACGTTTTACATATGTAACATACATAAGTTATAGAAGTAGGTCCTAGGGGTGTTGCTGAGATAGTCAGAGAGGGGTATATGTGTATCATAGAATCATAGAATGGTAGGCTTGGAAGGGACCTTTAGAGATCATCTAGTCCAAACCCCCTGCAGAAGCAGGTTCACCTAGATCAGGTCGCATAGGAACATGTCCAGGTGGGTCTTAAAGACCTCCATGAAAGGAGCCTCCACAAGCCCTTTGGGCAGCCTGTGCCAGGGCTTCCTCACCTCACACTGAAAGAGCTCTTTCTTATGTTTAAATGGAACTTTTTGTGTTCCAGATTCATCCCATTATCCCTTGTCCTGTTGCTAGATACAATAGAAAAAAAGGGATGTCCCAACCTCCTGACACACACCATTCAGATATTTATAAATGTTAATAAGATCACCACTCAGTGTCCTCCAGACTAAACAGCCCCAGTTCCTGCAGCCTTTCCTCATAAAGAAAGATGTTCCAGTCCCCTGATCATCTTGGTGGCCCTGTGCTGGACTCTCTCCAGCACTTCCCTGTCCCTCTTGAGCTGGGGAGCCCAGAACTGGACACGGGACTCCAGATGAGGCCTCACCAGGGCAGAGGGGGAGCAGAACCTTCCTTGACCTGCTGGCCACACTCTTCTTGATGCATCCCAGGATGCCATTGGCCTTCTTGGCCACGAGGGCACGTTGCTGGCTCATGGTCAGTTTATTATCAATCAGGACTCCCAGGTGTCTCTCTGCAGAGCTGTTCTCCAGCAGTTCGACCCCCAGCCTGTACTGGTGCATGGGGTTGTTCCTTCCCAGATGCAGGACTCTGCACTTGTTGAACCTCATGAGGTTCCTCTCTGTCCAACTCTCAAGCCGGTCGAGATCCCGCTGAACGGCAGCACAGCCTCTGGGGAATCAGCCAGTGCTCCCAGTTTGGTGTTATCAGCAAACTTGATGTGTATACACACAGAGACACACACACATATATGTATGTGGATATGTGTGTGTATGTGTGTATATATATAATTTTAATGTATGTTTTCTAACTGTATATGCCACACAGAATGTTACTCCCTTTCATGAGAGATATTGAAACTGTTAATAACAGCAAAGATCAGATGACAGTATACCAACTTTGGTGTTGATCTTTTCTTAACTGTTGCTGAGCTAGATCTCTGGTGTGGAATATTTACTTTTCTATTCATTTTGGACTTCCAGCATTGTTCCAGAGGAGCTGTGCCTTAACATTGATAGTTATTGATGCTGTTGGATCCTTTTCATCGTTGAACTAATAACAAAAACTGACTGGGACATGAAAATAATTACATTTACCTTCTCCATAGCAATGCCTTACCGAAGTTGATTTTTTAAATGCAGACAAGCATGAGAGCCACCAGGGAGGGTGAGGAAGGAAGCTTGTGGAAGGCAGATTGTTTATAAGCCTTTTGGTTATTCTTACGGACAAAACCTCCATGGAGGTAAAGTTCCTAATCTCTTGAAGTTGTGGTTATAGATAATTAAAATAAGTCTGGTATATCGTGTGTGTGTGTATATCTTGCCTCTTTTTGGAGATGTACTGTTTAGCTACAGTTCAGCCTGTGGAGTGGGCAGCAAGAGCATTAATGTGTTTCAATTGTAGTGCTGTCTACTACTGTGTGCTGTCAAAAGAACAGGTTTGCCCGAGATTTTTGTATGTCAGACATTATTAGGAACTAAGCACCTACACAGATCAAGGAATATGACATTATGTTGGATATCTAGAGTACACAGAGATCACTTGCCTCCCATGCCCTCAAATGCTCCTGTTAGTAAAACGTTGAAAGGGAGATGCATGAGCTAAGGTTTGCTTGTTGCTTTTGCTTTATTGAAGTACATCCTGCAAAACTGGGAGGGAGACAGGGCTCCTCAAAGTCATACATGGTGGTAAAGACTTTTGAAAAACTGAGTTCTGACAGAGCCCAAATGACATGTGAGTTTTATTTTCAGTGGTGCATATTGAAAAATGTATCCTTATGTAACAAGGATGTATTGTGGGGTATTGAGAGGTTTTAGATAAATAGCTGATTTTGAAATGCCTCCACTCAGCCTGGCAAAATAGCCAAATTTTTAAGTCTTTGAATGATATTTGGAATTGTTACAAATCTCAGAGAAAACTTTTACTTTGACAGAACTGGGGAGGCTTTCCAACAAGAAATCTTTAGTTAGCAATTGTAGTAACGGCTTCTTTTTATATGCAAGAGAGATCTTGTATGCTGTCCAGCAAAGCTAGACTAACGCTGGCTAAGTCATCAGGAAAGAGAAGAAAGTATGAGTCGTAAGTTGTGAACTAATTGTGAACAAAAGGCCATTTTATCTTTTATTTCCAAGCCAAGCAATACATTGAAGTAAAACCAGGTGAGACATGAGAAAATTACTTGTTTGTGCATGGGATGGCAGACAGTAGATGAACTCAAGAGTTTTTGGTAGGATCAATAAAACCTGCTTGTGGCTCCTTCACAGGAAGATGGCTAGCAGGAAAACCAGGACTGTTGCCACGTGACTTCAAAATGTTGTATGTTTCAATTATAGAAGGTCAGGTTTGTCAAAAATATTTGGATGTCTAAAAGTGCAAATTAGGACCTAGTAGGAAGCTCACAAGCAGGTTGGGTGCTTATTTCTTGTAGCTGCCAGTCTAGGTGTCTATGAGCCAGATTTTCAAAGAGTTTTATTCAGCATTGTAAACTAAACAGGTACAAATTGTTTTATCACTATTCCTGTACAACTGAGTCGTGTTTCTGACTTTTGCCTCATGGAACTGTGATAAAGGAAGAAATAGTGCTGACCTTTCCCGTACCGCACCTGTGCAATCCAAATAAAGTTGCCGCTGTATCTATTGATTCATGATCAGAAGCTGCACCAACTGTTGTTGTGTGCAGGAACTGAGGTCACAGAAGAGAACATGAAAGATAGTTGACACAGTAATGACAGGATATGAACTGGGTGGTGGGACTTTATGTGCCTGTAGATGAATAAGCAGGTAAAAGTAAGCAACACTTTCTGATAGTGGTGTTGTCCCTTTTCTTCCACTTTGAGTGTTCAGCCTCAAATAGTTGGGCACTACATGTATTTGGAGCCAGTCACAGTACTTGTAGAGGCAATGAGCCATGTCTGAAGAACTGAGACTAAATGGTAGTGGACATTGCAAAGGTGTTGTTTGTGTGGACAAATTATTTATCAGTAGTTTTCCCATTTCCTGACTTTTTACTACATTAAAAAGAACAAATAACTCGCTATAGAGAAAAACCTTCTGTTAAATGAAGAATGTTTCAATCTGAAGATTTAAATGCTTTGATTTCCTTTTTTTAGGTTTTTTCTTTTAAGCTTTATTCATATTGTACTTTATTAAAACCTCAGAGGTAGCATTTGATAGCCATAGACACTCACAACCAGTCAGGTTGTGCATATGCACTGTGTAATCACAAGGTGTCTGTATTCCATCATTAGTCTGGTGACAGTGAGCAGCATGCTCTAGATTAACCTCATGCTGGATCAAATCAGATTTATGTGGTTGACCTTTGTACAGTACACCATGCCTTCTTTCATTTATGGCTACCTCTCTGCTTGGATTGCTTACTGTCATTTAGTGGAGAGAAACTGAAGGCTTTACGTGCATTTCACTGAATATTGTTAGGCTGACTTAAATGCTTAAACAATTTGATGTGGTACTAAGTAACAATTGCAAGCCACCAATTCCCTCATCTAATTTAGTCTGAAACTGTTTTTCTGTGGTGATAGGAAATAGCAAATCATCATTCTGTGTGTGAACTATAAGCACTTCTATGAACATGGGTGGTATTTGGTTCACATTAGTTTCTTGTAGATCCACAGACTATTTTGATAATGTCAGACTGCTTGGGAGTTTTTGAGCGTTAATATTTTCATGGAGTTTGGTTGCCTTACTTGAGCTACTTACAATTTTGAAGCAAAACAGTTCAGTATTTTAGAGAGAGTTTAGGTGTGTCAGGGGAACAGCCCCAGTATAGAGTGCTGGGTAAGTGTAATTTAAACGAGACCATGAAAACACTCTAAGTAACTCCAGAGGCAGTAACACAGATAGGGTCAGCAGAGATACAGTTTCTCTTTCTGATGATTATTAGGAACTCAGTGCAGCATATACAACCAAGTGTCCTTTAACTCATGTGACCTTGAATTCCATGAATTTAGAAGTCCTTTCTTAATGAACTTGATCATCAAACCACTCTAGCCAGGCATCCTTAGAAGCAGATGAAGGAATTATCAGGTATTCTAAGATTCTTGGCAAGAATCTTTGAAAACAGAGAAGTGAAGCTGATGGTTGATCTGTTGATGCTGGAGAGGATTACAAATATATCGATAGATTGACTTAAAATTGTGTTTGGTGTTTGTAAGGTGCAAGAAACAGATGGGTTTTTTCTCATGTGCAGAGTCTGCACAGGAACCCAAAGTACCAGCAAAAAGTCAAAGGACAGGAGAGTGAAAATATGGTTAAACCATCCTTTCTTCTCTGAGTGAACATTTACAATTGTAAGTCTTCTTACACACAACGTGTAATTTGGAGCAACCTGAAGATGCTTTTTGATCGTGCTGCTTGAAAACAAGCATGTAATACCTGAGGGCATCAGTAAACATTTAATATATGTTCTCTCCTAATTATGGGATATATTTGTTGCTGATGAAAGAGAAAAGTAACTCTTCCCTTTAACCACTCCTTGGGACTAATATATCCCTAATTGGAGACCTGAAATATCAGTGAATTAGGTACCATCTGCTTTATAAGTGACTGATATCCTCAGAGTTTCTCTTTCAGTGTAAAAGGCTTTCTTTCACCCCTCAATCCAATGAGTTTTGTTTCCTTTCACCAAGGAACAGGACTGCAGTGAAGGTGAAGTCTTTAGTTCAGTTCTTTCTCTAGCAATGTGCACAATCCGATGGGACTATTACCAAGCTAAAGCTGTCCACTGATAGCTTCAAATACTAATGTATCAAATCAAGGTAACTTGATTGCACCACTAATACAGACTATGTTGACAGTGTTGGTTTCTTGCTGGTTTTTTCCAAGGACTGCTTGCCAGAGGCTTCCTAATTAAAAATAAACAGGTCTATCATTTTCCTTGGTTACCTAACCTCTCAGGATGTCATTCTTATTAGAGTATGAAGAGTGATAGTCATCCAGTTGTAATCTGTTGCTTTTCCTTTTTGGTTTTTCTTCTTTGTGTTTTATGATTATGATATTGATGAGGCAAATAGAGACATTGCCTGATTGAACTGGAGCAACTGATTAAGCCTTTATAGGCACAGGGAGACAAACAGGTGTTGTATCTCACCAAGAAGAGAAGTTTGCCTTGAGCTGGTGGCTGAAATACATCTCAGCCAGGGGATACCAAGATAGAGGAGCTAGGATTTCAGTGGTGAGTGAAACAGATCACATGAGGGTTCTGGTACTCTCTGGCATGCCAGCAGCCACTGAATTGGTAGTATCAGCTTCAGCTGTGGAAAGTGTCCCATACTGCTAAGTGAGTAGCCGGGATATAGAGACTTTATCTGCAGTGTTGGAGATCCACAAGCAGCAGAACTGAAGATGACGAAGGATCGTAATGTTTTTCAACTGCTGATTTCAACACTTTGCTGCTTGTATCATTTTAAATCTATGATCAGAGTCAAGGTAAGTGCCTTTTTTCAACAAGTATGCAGTGTGCTAGTAACTGTTTCAGGTTTTGTTCAGGAGTGTTTGTTTTTATATGATGGTTTGGTAGTGTGTTTCTGTCCTAAGTAATGTCTTTATTGTCTCAGAGAAGCCTAAACAACTTTCAATTTTATGAGCCTGAGGCTGATTGTCTTTGTTAGGCACCAAGTTAAAAATGCTCTGTTTTGGGACTTGCTGAAGGGAATTCTAGCAAGGTTGGATGCTTTCAGAAATTAACTGATGAGACCACTTGGTTCCCTATCTTCTTCAGTGGCTTACTGAAAACAGGCCCTTGTGATCAGGAGCTCAGTTATTTTAAACACTGAACTTATCTTTATATTTTAGAACTTCTAAAAGTTCTAAGTCATATAGAAATCATATTTAGAGTGGTTTGGATTGGAAGGAACCTTTAAAGATCATCCTCTAGTGCAGCCCTGTTGCTGTGGGCAGGGACATCTTTCACTTTATGCAAAACTCCACGTAAAAAAAAAAGCCCCTTTGTAAACATTTTGAGGCACAGGGAAGTGTCTCAGTGGCTTGGGAAATTATTTTTATGGAGTTACTATTGAGGATGTGTGAGCTACAACTAAATCTTTTCAAGTTTGTGCTTTAATTGTTCTTTGAGTAACGAAGTACCAGGTCTGTAAGTCACTGTGTAATGTGTAGAGATGTTTTTTCTGGAGCACTTAGAAAGAGGAAGGATGTGAAGATTGCTGTCTTGTGGCTTGTAGGCTTCAGTTTTGATGAGGGCACTTGGAAGCTAGGAATAGCTGTCACCCTTCCCTCTCCTTAGATGGTTTAGCCTTTTATCTGTCCGTTTCTGAAATTGAGGTGTGGGGCCCAGAGTTTTGGGCATGCTGAAAAGATGGCTCTAATTACACTGTCTTCTCTTTTTCACTGGGACAAATGTCAAAAGTTAATATCAGAATAGAGAGCTAAAGATGCTCTCCTGTTACTGCAATTAGTTTTCATTCAAATTTTAAGCATCAGGCTTAACTCTTCTGTTCTAAAACTTCAAAATGACATTGTGTTTTATTGTTGGTTGTCAGAACAGTTATAAAACCATTGTTCTTGACCAAGTATGCCTTTTGTTTAACTTGGCATGTGTTTCTAATACCTAAAATAAGTGTTGTTGTCATGGCAATTTTCCATTTAGTCTAATCTATATAGCCTCTAGAGAAACGGAAACATTAATAAGGTTTGCTGTGTGGAGGGTGAAAAATAAAGCCTTTTATGTAGAAGCAAATTACAGCTGGGCTCTTTCAAAAATAAGGTTCTATTTAAAGATATTTGCACCATCTAAAATAGATTTGAATGCATGTGTTCCAACATGCAGTTTTAGCATTAGTTGAATCAGATTAACTGCTATTTTGAGAAGCTCTGATAGTAGGAAACTGGGGTGTGTTTTCTGAAGAGAAAGTGGCTGTAGGTATAGAAACACCTGGTTGTCAAATCAAGGAAGGTCTGCACCTTGGGGCCAAACCATGTTCATTCTATGAAGTGGCAAAGGGCTTAGGACAGTATGAACAGCTGAGGCTAAGTCACCTTACTTAAGTTTGTGTAATTAGGTAAGAACATTTTTAATAGTAATTACATCTGTAATGAAGTTAAAAATTCATACATAGTCATGCTGAAATCCACAGCTGCCTCTTGAGAGAGTTGTATTTTTTTGCTGCACTGAGATAATTTAATTGTAATTATGTTATCCAGTAGAATTGAAGACTGGATGTGGCCAATCTCAGAGATGCCTTGTCTGTCCAGGAAAGCACAGGGAACAGTACAGCACTTGAGCACCCATGCTTTGCTGTACTCGGTGTGAAATTAGAATCTCAATAGCAGAGGTTTGGTTTCTTTTCCCATATGTTAACAGAAAATACAATGATCAGTGCAGAAGATCTGAACTGGGATCAATTTTTCAGTCACGAGGTATCAATAACTTTTACAATCCTGATTGGTTTTAATAGCTGGTTACAGTTGTGCTCAGCTTCTACATAAAGGCAAACTTCAAAGCAAGAGATTCCTGTTTGTGAGTGACACAACTTCCAAGTTAGTGTATTGTTCTTTAATTTGTGCAGTTTCTGAAGTTAAGAATTAATTCAAGACTAAATCAATGGGAAACAGTGATTTTAAAAGATAAAGAGGTCTAAATTGCTAAAGTAAGCTGCTGCCAGACAGGTTTTTTTAGTCGTACCTGGCATCGTTGTCGTGACAGGAGGGAAAGACCTTGAAGTTCAAGTATTTTCATTCTTAATTCTCTGGTGTGATTTACCCTCAGCTGTCGACTAAAGGGGAAAGCCACTCAAATCATCAGGACTGCTTCCAGGACATTGATCTAGCTCATTACTGGGTTATATACTAATGCTGTGAATGTGGCGCGCGTAAGAAGCCTTTTAAAAGCAGCTACTTCTTGCAAATGCCATCTTTTATCTTGGATGAGTCACAAACACTTTTTATAGATAGTGGATGATATCTCTTCAGTTCATGATCTAAATCTGCTTCACTGGCATCCTCGGGCTTCTTGTATCCATTTTCAGCATGTCCGTGGAGGCTGCTGGATTTAATAACGTGAATTTACAAGTCATCGCCACCCGGCGTTATGGGTCTGCCTTTTTGACGTTAGGTTTGTTGTTATTGGAGAGGGCCAGACAGGGAAAGACTGACTTACCAAAGTGATGGGAAATTGTGTATAGCTCCCTGAACTCTGATTCCCCATGGTCTTGTCACTGAGTTTGAGTTTTGATGAGTCTTACACTATAAAACTTGTCTCAACTTCCCATGTTAGTTTTTTTACAGTTTATTGAACTGCCACTGCATCCTACCCTCTGTCGGTTAACAATTAGTGTTTGATGGGAATGGGAACATTCTCCAGTAGATACTTTAGCATTAACTTCTTGGTAATAACTTTTACTTAGGTCTTTCTCAAATTAAAAACCAACCAAACAAACAAACCAAACCCACAACATCACAACTTCTAAAGTCTTTTAGATTTAGTAGTCAAAATCCCCAGCATCCCTGAGTGGAGAGATTAGAATTTGACTAAACAGGTTTTCTCAGAATCATTCTAGAAATAAGGCTGTCCTTGTAGCTCTGAATGTGGTCACCTAGAAAAATGAGGAATTGTTATCAGTGTAGTGCTGTAGTGGAAGGTAGTTGTGCACTCCACTAGAATTAAGTCTTTCTGTTACCTTCAGTTAACATTAGACTGAACTTGCTACTAAAAGCTTTGTTTATTTTCCTCCTCCCAAACTAATATCTCAATTATTAGTTACTAAAAAAATCCCTGCTTTTCTGTGAATGGCAGGCAGGTTATGTTGTTCCTAGGGACAGAGTAAGAACATGCACACGATGGAGTTTATTTGATTTTAGAGCCATCACAGTCATGATGGAAGTTTTCATGGTGACTGGTTATTTTTTCATCAGGCACCTTAAAAGTTGTAACCTGTTACCTAAACAAGCACACAAAGCTTGTGGCTTCAAAACTGACATGCTTCTGTATTAAGTCTTGGACTACTCAGAGATTAATTCTTTCCAGTATCTTGGTGAAAGTTTATAGATATTTTTATTCTATCTCAGCCAATTAGGCCACAAGAAACTAAAACCCTGCAGAAGCTGTCAGTCTTCCATGCAAGGAGACGTCTCTCACCTATTTTGTACCTCCAGTTCCTTAATGTTGCACTTGTTATAGTCTTGTGTGAGTTTTGTGCACTCTGGAAGATCAGAGAAAACTGCCCCTTTGAAGACGATTGCCACAGTTGTGGTTCCAAATGTTCAAGTTAATCAGTAAATAGTGTCCTGAACCTGGAGACTTCCTTCTTCCCATTCGCTCTTTCTCAAAAAAACCTATTTCAGAAATAACTCTGTCTGTGTCACTTTAATTTCTTGTCACTCTGTAAGTTTTTGGCCAATGATACTACTTTAACAGGAGAAAAAAAGGACTGATAAGAATGTTTTCAAAGATGGAGAGTCTGATTCCACAGGTGTATTCTGTTACATGCCTGCTGCACGTCTGTTGGTTTTGGTGGCCAATAGAGTTAAAAGTGAAATGAAATACATTGTACTCATTCTAAATAAAATGAAAACATCTTATAAATTGCTGTAACTGTACACTGTAAAATGCTTGTACTCTCAGTGCCAGACAGGCAGTCAAATCAGGATCAGAAAGCACAGTTAGAGACTTAAGGAATCTCTGCAGCTAGTGAAGTGTATCTTGATCCAGAATTGGATCATTCTCTGTATGATCAAGTTGATTGCTCTCTAGCAGTTTGGAAATGGAATTATTTCATTAATTTTTCATTTTTCCAGATGTTTTTAGTGTCCTGTGTCAGAGTGTGCCCTCTCTTCTTTCTTGTTTCACATTATTGTCTTGCCTCTCGGTATTTCCCATCTCTACCCCAGCATCCCCGTTACATTTTCTCGTGATTTGGCTTAGCTCAAGTGAATAATTTAACAAGGTAAATCTCAAAAAATTGAAGTTTTTACTGAATCACAAAATATTCCCCACCTTTTCTCATTTATATGGAGATTCTGTAGGACCTAGTGATTTTACAGGATTAGAAAGCTGAGTACAGAGTCGATGGTGCACTTAAGCATAGCAGGCCTCCAGTGATGGAGAAAGGTGGATTTGGGAGACAGCTGTAGTAGAATTGCTTTAGCTAGATACCATACAGTTACTGAAAGTTTAGGAAAGGTACTGGCTTGATGTATTTCATTGCTTAGATCACACTCTGTTTTCACAAAGCTGTTCTCTTTCATCCCTGATAATTTTCCTGTTTGTTTTTCTTTCTATTTCTTGAAACCTCAAGGCTGCAGGAAATCAGGTGCTTCTAAGGCTGGCTGTTGGGTTAATTTAAATATCAGCTGGCAGAGCTGTGCAAGTCACCTGGAAATAATTGAGAGTAGATGGGAGTGAGGCCACCTTTAGTCACGTACCTGTAATGGTCCTTGGCTGTACTTTAAGGAAATAATACATTGTCAGAAGGATACATAGAGAGATGTTAGGCTGTTGCCAGAAGGGGAGGAGATGCTCTAGCATGACAGATTTTTGGACTTCTAAACTGTATCTGAAAACCAAAAGTCTTTCCCTCATAAATCAAACTAGTTAAAAAGACAAAAACCAAAACAAGCAAAAAAAACCCCTCCACTTGATGAGCTTAGAGAGGAATTAAGTAATAACTATTGATGCTTGATGCAGCGAGTTTCTTTTGGAGAGTGCCTAACCCTCAAATGAAAGGAACCCCTTGGATGAGCAAACAAAGGTCATTGTGAGAAACTCCCATTAAAATGTGTTGACAAGTTTCATAGGTACAGCATGTTGTGGTAGGTCAAGTCTTTTCAAAATTCACCCTAAATAAGATCACATTTAGATCTTTTATTTCCTTAATGTTTTAGATTTTCCAGTTTTCAGTGCGCTGCATTTGCCAGAAAAAGTGTAAAGTTTATGTAACATGACCATGTACCATTGTTACATCTGTAATACAAGTCTGCTTTTAGTTTCATGGCTCTGAAGTAGAAATCCTCTGTGAAACTGAATACATTTGTGTGGCATTTATTAAAAATTACAGACTGGAAATTTCCCCCCCCCCATCTACAATCCTGGCTCTTTGGTTTTCCACTTGGTATGTAAGTAGGAGTGAGGGCTCTTGCTGGAGGTTGATCATATTCTGTTGATAGATAGTTTTGTACTTTTCTTTTAAAGACCTTGTCATAAAGTCTTAGTGTGGCAGGAATGTTTTAAAATAGCACTAGGACTGGAAACAATGTCACTGAGATGTGAGCAGTTCTGGAAAGCACGTACTTAGGGGCAGTTCTTTTTAGGTCAGGAAAAGCATCTGTATTTGCAGAGAGTTCTGCTGGCTTGATCTGCTTTTATATTCCAGGGATCTCTGACAGAGTTGTTACTATGTGGAAATCTTAAAGCATTTAAACTGGATGCTCCCATTTGCTGCTTCCACTGAGTTTTGTTTCAGAATATCCTGAAGTCTTGATTTTTTTTTGCCCTAGATTTTAAATAAAACATCTTTTTGCCACCCACCTCACTATCTAGCTCTAAATGTACATTGAAGTTCTTTCTGTCATTGGGTAGGGGCCAACAAACTGTCTTAGACAAAGAAATAACATGAAGGTTTGTGGCTGTAAAGTCAGTGCAAATGTACAGGATACTGTTTTTGCCCATTAAATTTTGGATGCTACTGGGGAGTGAGGCTGAAGCGTCTCCATCACATTGTGTGGAATGGGTCATCCTTTCTTTTGAGATATAGCTAATTACACTGTTCTAAGCTTACACTCTTCCCTCTTTATGGACTAATATGCTGTGCAGACTGTGCCTGAAGTGACTTTTCACCCCTTACTTGGATGATGTGAAGTTCAGTGGGTGCAGAGACTTGCAGAACGAGAAGCCTTGGTTGTAGTGTTTAGCTTAGAAAGGAATAAGCTGGTATGAGTACAGGCAGCTCATTGGTCACACTTCTGCTGTAATGGTTGTAGGTTGCATAGGAAATCAGTCTCTGCTAACAAAAACCTGTCCAGAAAGACATACTATTCTAAATTTGCTTACCTAGGCAGTTTCACTCCTGTGTATTTTGGGATTTGTGCTACCCACAGGAGTTCTCCCACTGAGTTCAGAGTTGCATAAGGATTGTTGAAGCATGTTTGCTTTGTCTCTGGCAATGTCTGACCTCTGGCAATCAGAGAGTGCCCAGTGTGGTAGACCGTGCTGGAGAGAATTTGTAACAAACCAATAATCATGAATGTTAACAATTTAGTTGGTTTGGCTTCTTTAAATGTTTTCTTCTTGTGTTGCTTGATGTAATTCAAGTGCAGTACGTGTCTCAATACGTTTGGCTGAGTAATGGAAAACCCATTTAACCCCCAGAAGAAATTCTAGGTTTTTCTGCTGTATTTGTAATTCCTGTAACTCTGATCCTTGTTTTTTAAGATGTGTCAGTACAATGAACAAAATTAATCCATACACAGAGACCTGTAGGTCTTTTTCTTGGCTAAGAACCTAGCTCTCCTGAGCAGATTCAGTTACTACGTTTGTATGCTGTACTGTGTTCCATTTGCAGTAGCTTTGCCTACCACTGAAATGCAGTGAGATGCTTTTGGAACAATGGTAACAATTTGTACTGTAGCTTTGGGGTTTTTTTTAAGATCCTTATCCAGCCAACAGCATCTTTCAAATACAGTTCACATTAAGGTAGTTATCAACAACTTACACAGCTATGAATGTAAGAGATTCATGTACCATTCTGATGGAATGCTGGGTTTTAGATTGGAAGGGAATACTTTAAAAGTTCTCCAGCAACTTCCTTATGCAGTCGAGGGAAAGATGCTCCTGAAAAGTCTCCTGTTGTTTTGTCTGCTCTCCACTGTACCTTCAGCTTACACAAATTCTGTAATACTTGCAGTCATTCTGTGAGGTGTGGCAGTGAAATGCTGTTAATTCTGGAAGTCATCTGGAGTTACCTATCCATTTTAGTTGGGAAATAAATGTGGCAGGCATGTGCCACTTTCCTTTAGCTCTGTTAGTCTGGTAGGTCACAGAGGTTTGGACTGAAGGGGATATTTTTGGCCTTACTTAGCTATGTTTTTAAATATGCTTTAGGAGTTGAGCCCTACCCAAGCCTTGACCGTTTCTGCACCCAGTAACTTTATCTCTTCATCTTGTACACAGTTTTGTGAAAGAGCCCTTCCGGTGAAGGTTGGTTGGGGATTTTTTTTGCCTTGGTTTGTTCCTGCACGGACATTTCTTCACATAAAGTTTGGGAGGAGTTGGTGAAAGGCCTTGACTGTACAATAGCACAAAATACTTACTCCTTGTTGAAAATGATTATCCATTTTGAACCACATTTGTAAATACCGTGCTGTTATGGGTCACAGAAAAAATCTGAGGTGAAAAGTCGTTCCGTACCAAGTTGTTTTTATCTCTTTCCTTCCTGTACAAGCTACTACACTCATTTGTGTTTGTCAAGAGAAGCTGTAGAGAAAAGCAGGAGGAAGGGAAGAAGTAATTGTACAATTTCTCTGGGCTCCCAGCATATTTAGATAGTCTTGGCAGCAGGAAACCTCTTCTGGCATTAATCCATCAAAAATCTGCTGTCTCGTAACATGTAATACAGTCTGCTTGAAACTGCAGGGAGGATGGTTGAATGAAGTGCTGCGTGTATGCCACCTGTTCCCATGGTTGGGTGCTGTGAGTATTCAATATGAAGAAGACAGTGCTGTAGAGAGCCATGTTCCTGGAAAGAACAGCATTGGTGGGTGAACATTTCCAGTTCTTTTTTAAGTAATGTATGTGTTGCATATTTGAGCCAGCAATGTGCCCTCATGGCCAAGAAGCCAATGGCAGCCTGGGATGCATCAAGAAGAGTGTGGCCAGCAGGTCAAGGGAGGTTCTGCTCCCCCTCTGCTCTGCCCTGATGAGGCCTCATCTGGAGTCCTGTGTCCAGTTCTGGGCTCCTCAGCTCAAGTGGGACAGGGAAGTGCTGGAGAGAGTCCAGCGCAGGGCCACCAAGATGATCAGGGGACTGGAACATCTTTCATACGAGGAAAGGCTGTGGGACCTGGGGCTGTTCAGCCTGGAGGGGGAGCTCATTAATACTTAGAAGTATTTGAAAGGTGCATGTCAGGAGGATGGAGTGACACTTTTTTCTGTAGTGTCCAGTGACAGGACTAGGGGTAAGGGACAAAAGCTGGAACACAAATAGTTCCACTTAAGTAAAAATGTCTTTCCTGTTGAGGTGAGGGAGCCCTGGCACAGGCTGCCCGGGAAGGGTGTGGAGGCTCCTGCTCTGGAGGTTTTCAAAACCCGCCTGGACACGTTCCAGTATGACCTGATCTAGCTGAACTTCCCTCAGCAGAGGGGTTGGACTGGATGATCTCAAGAGGTCTCTTCCAAGCCCTACCATTCTGTGATTCTGTGAAAGAGGCTGCGAAGAACTGGAATTTAAAATGGAAGGTTAAACAGGAGGAAGAATGTTGGAGCAAGGCATTTGCATCCAAATCTGTTTGGGGGTATAGTTAGAGCTCTTATTAGGAAGAGGAAGTAATAGAAGTGACTTTGTAGGTGTGTCATTGTTGGTGTACAGACAGAACAGTTTGCTCTGTTCGGGGCAGTCTGTAACAATCAAACGTTATCTCATCAGATGCTGGATCTTGCAAATACATTCCAGAGAGCGAAGCCAAGACAGCCTGCCAAGAGCAGCACCTGCATTCCAGTGGCTAGTGCAGGTCATGTGATAGAACTTATAACCCAGGTAAAATGTTAATCACTAAACTTGGCACACTCAAAGCTTTTAATCTTTAATTGCAGTTTTCTAGGGAGAGGCAGGTCATGGACAACAGCCCAGAAAAACTGAAGAAGTTGTTAGAGGAAGAACTGCAGCTGAGTAGTGAAGACCTGCGTAGCCATGCCTGGTACCACGGACGTATTCCTCGGCAGGTACGTGGTCTTTGGATTGCCAAGTGTCCTTTGAGCTTCCATGGACAGGCAGAACTGCACAGCGGTATGAGACACAGCTCTGAAACTGCATTTAGTAGAAGCATAATGCTTGGTTTTGTGATTTATTTTTTTTGGTATTATTTTTAGGGTGTGTAGTGATTCTGAGTAAGGGTTCAGGGAAGACACTGGTGGAAAATACAGATGTTTCTGTACAGTGACTAAAGGTGGAAATGCAATTTAAGGTTCATATCTATCTCCACATGCTGTTTAGACCCACTGACGTTAATTTAGTTGGGTGTTCTCAACCCAAGTTAAAATGTTCTTTTCTATTTTCCTTCTTGCCCTTGGAATTAATTTGGGAGAAGGGAAGAAAACCAAGTAAAATCTATGGAATAACTTAGTTTTGATCCTTGAAAAGGTAGTTAAAAATAGATCCAAACAGTGGTTGGGTTGGAGCTCAGGTTCCCAGAGCCCCTGGAGCTTCCCCCTGCAGCCTCCCTTTGCTGGAGCTGCTGCCACTGCTCTTGGCCCGCCCAAGGACAGTGGGCATGACAGCCACGTCGGCTGCACTTAAGCCACTCAGCTGGCAGTTAATCTCATCCCATGGAAGAACTCAATCAAATCAGAAAAACGGGGTTTCTCTGACTCCTAGTGCTGTGCAGCATTCCTGAAGAATAAAGAATGAATGCAGCAGTCCCTTATGGTAATAATGGACAATTCCTGGATCGGTAGTAATGGCTTCTAAACTTCACTGTGACTATTCAGGTGGTCTAAACTCTTTAAAATCCTGATTTATTGCTTTCCCTTCATGCTTTGTTTTCTGTTAGCAAACTAGGAGAAATAACTATATGTGCAAAAGTGGGTCATGCTTCTGGCTGCTCATCATTTTCCAAGAAGCTCCTCCAGATCTCAGCTGTGGGGTGAGCTCTTAATTGTAAATGGAGACATCATGCTTCTACTGCATGCTTTGCTTTGTATTTCTGACTCTCTCTCATACCAGAGCAGCCAAATTAAGTCCAATATTTAAGAACATGTTGTTGCAATGTGGTGTTTGACTATTTTTTTTCTGATTCTGAAAGTATTTGTTTTGTATCATTCTTTTTTCCTCCAAGGTAGCAGAAAGCTTAGTTCGGAGAGACGGAGATTTTCTGATTAGGGATTCTCTCTCCAGTCCTGGGAACTTTGTTCTTACCTGTCAGTGGAAAAATACCTCTCAGCATTTTAAAATCAACAGAACAGTTCTAAGACTCAGTGAAGCTTACTGCCGTGTTCAGTATCAGTTTGAACTTGAAAGTTTCAACAGCATCCCTGGCTTAGTTAGATACTATGTTGGGAATCGCACGCCAATATCAAAACAGAGTGGAGCGATTATTTCTCAGCCTGTCAACAGGACCGTGCCTCTCAGGTGTCTAGAAGAAAACCATGGTGTAACTCCAGCCCAACAAAAAGAGCCAAGTGCCCATGAAGGAAAAACAGACACTGCAAAGAGGCTGAGTCTTGGTATACCCAGCATGCAGTCCCTGGAGCAGAGCATACCCAGAGGAAATCTTTTGAGGTACTGTAATTCTGCTGTCCTTATGGAGGAAAATGTGGTAACTCTGAACTGGGGCTGTTTAGTCTAGAAAAGAGGAGACTGAGGGGGGATCTTACTAACATTTACAAATATATAAAGGGTGGGTGTCAGGAGGTTGGGACATCCCTTTTTTCTATGGTAGCTACCAACAAGACAAGGGGTGATGGGATGAAGCTGGAACACAAAAAGTTCCATTTAAATATAAGAAAAAAACTGTTTCAGTGTTTCAGTGAGGGAGCCCTGGCACAGGCTGCCCAGAGGGGTTGTGGAGGCTCCTTCCTTGAAGGCCTGCAAGACCCACCTGGACACTTTCCTATGCGACCTGATCTAGGTGACCCTGCTTCTGCAGGGGAGTTGGACTAGATGATCTCTAAAGTTCCCTTCCAACCCGCCCATTCTATAATTCTACTGTAGGGGATGTGAATTTTCACTCTGATTTTAGATGAAAGACTAGGCATGAGGATTTACTGATTCTTAGCAAAAGGTTTTTTAGGCCTTAAATAATCAGCAAATCCACAGTGAGAGCAAACGCAGACTCTAGAAGCACAACAGTGCAACTTGTTCTCTAGTGACTTGGCAAATCTTGCTGCCACTCCAGTGAAGTCTTTCTTTATTTGACTTCTGCAATAAAAATACCAAGTGGGATAATGGATTGTAATTTCAGTGTCCAAATAAAATGTGCCATTGAAAAGTCTCAGCATTCAAAGAAACATCCTCTTGGGTGCCACAGGGTCACGCATACTATAGCCCAGTTCATTGCTACAGCATGGAGTACTGCTATTCTTATAAGCTGCCCACGTGGAAAGCTAATGATCCTTGCACTGGTTATGATATATTCTGGCAATTAGTTATGTGTTGTAAGGATGGATATACTGATGTGTTTTCGTTTGCCTTTTTGTTTACCCTAGAAACAAAGAAAAAAGCGGTAGCCAGCCAGCTAGTCTGGATCATGTTCTGGAGAAAAGGTTCCCTTTAAAAGCTCACCAATCAGAGAGCTATCTGCTAATAGGTATGGTTTGTAATTAAATGTTTCCCCCTTCAAATCTGTGTGTGCCCAGGTGGTCTGTTATGCTTCAGACCAAAGTGAGACTGTTGAGTGTTCTGAGTACTGAAGATACAGTTCTACTTAATGGCTGGTGTTATCATAGTGCTTGCTTTTTAAGCCTTTGGAACAGGTGTTTTATTTACAATGCACCAGCTGAGTACTTGAGCACACAACTCAAAAACACAACACCAAAAACAAAGGTGGCTACAGTTGGCATGAATATCCCTTTTGAGAGCATTACCTTTCCTCACCTGTGCTGTACAAGAACTGGCTTGTTTCACTCATGTCATCTGACAGAACACTATTCATCAGTATTTCATGGAAATCCTGGTAGCTGCTTTTTCTCAGGGTAAGGTATGCAGAGTGGTGACAGACTGATTTGCAGATATTCTTGTCTGCATAAATTGAGTGCCAGCTGGAAACAAGCACTAAAGCCCATGTATGTGATGCAACTGGCCACACTGCTGAAGATACCAGCAAATGCACTGAGAACTGCAGATGGGGAATGTCTGACACGGGGTTCAGTTCTATATTGGATCTGAGGTTGGCATATGCAGTGAGCATAGGATGAGGCATAAATACACAGAAGTGCATGGATGTGTTCCTCCAGCTCTTCAAATCAGCTGCTTAGCAAAAAGATTAGCATCCCTGAAATTCATTCCTTGTATACCTTATTGCAGGTTCAGGCTTGACTTCTCCTTCACCTCAAACTCATCATTCACCTTTTATGTGGCGTGGCTGGAAGTTTCTGTTTTTATGGTCTAGACTGGGTTACAAAGAAACCTATTCCAAGCCATGGGGAGCATCCAGTTCTGACAGCACAGACTGGAATTATCGTCAGCATTACCGTGGAATAATATTATGGTGCAGCTGTTGTGGGTATTTGGGATGATCAGCAACTGAATGGAAGTAGCTGGTTAGCTCATTCCTCAAAATATAACTTCATGTATGTTTCTGTCAACAAATAATTTATGTGATCTAACAGTATTTTCCTCAGGAAATTTCATTAAAGGTGAACCCTGGAGCAGGTATCAGGAATTGCATGTTTGGCTTTCTAAAATACTGCTTTCCCCTGCAGGTTCAAGACATCCATCTCAACTGCCCGAAGCAGATGCAGCCTCCTATCCAAGCTCTCCTGCATTTAGAACAGGCAGTGAACCTTCGCTAAGCCCCACAGTTGTTCAGAAACTCACCTCCGAGTCACAAATAGGGGAAGCTCTTAGAGGATCAGACAGTCAGCTCTGTCCAAAGCCACCACCTAAACCCAGCAAAACACCCCTGATGAAGCCTCCAGATTCTCCCTTTTCTTCCTACAGTTCAGAAGGACACTACTGTGAACTAAGCCCTGCCAAAGGTCCTGCAGGAACAAAACATTTATGGCAGAAAAGCAGCTATGTGGAACATCTGACACAAAAGGAGAGAGGAACACACTCCTTCAGGAACTCTGAAACAAACTACTTGATCCTGGAAGATGACCCTACAATGAACTCTGCAGATCCTTTAGATGCTTCAAGTGAGTTGGCTGAAGAAGACAGCACCTTTTCTGCACCTGTCTGTGAGACGGTGTCTAGTTTTAAACCAAATGATTTTGAATCCAAACTACTTCCTCCTGAAAACAAGCCACTGGAAACATCAATGTTAAGAAGAGTTAAGGAGCTTTTCACCAACACCAATCCAAAGATTATTGCACAGCATATTCTCAGAGTGGACTGCAAGGTAAGGGAAAAGAATGATTACATTTCATTTTGTATTGTGCAAGTTTAGACTTTTTAAAGAAGTGATCTGAAAAGATTAATGGATAGATTTACAGCTAATGTCATAAATTATTGACTTGCTTGCAGGAATTTTTAGGCTGGGGTGTGGTGTTGTCTTCATTTGAAGAACAAGAATGTTAACTAACCTTTTGGACTAAAGGTCTCTCATCATCCTTTGCTTTAGGCTCAAATTCTCAGTGTTCACATCAGGTGCTGTGTATCTGTGGCTCAGCTTTTCTTCTGGCTTGGAAGAAGAGCTATCTATGCTGTAAACCATTGTGAAAAGTATTCCTCGTGGCAGAAAAGAGCAAGTTACCTTGCAAGGGTAAACAGCAGACAGATGTTGCTTGGTTGCTGTATGACTGGCCACAACACAAGATGCTCAGTGAAGCTAAATATAGTTACACTTTTGAAACTAGCTGCTCTTCTAATCTTTGAGTCTCTGTCCTACAACTGGATAAGTGGTGTAGGAAAAAGCAATCAGGACTTCTACATTTCTTTCCTGTGAGGGAACTGTAGTGCTCATGGAACTGTTTAGAAATATGTAAACCCATGAAGAATTGTTTTTCACAGTGTTGGCTTTGTTCAGCTGACATTGCTTGGAGATCTGAGAGATGGGAAGACAGGAGAAGTCATCTCCTTATAAGATCATTATTTTGTCTAAGAAAAGAAATGCAACTGCAGCTGAATCTGCAAGTGCCACAGGCTTGGTTGGTTTTTGGTTGGCTGTTAAACATACATGGCTACTTACTGGGCAACTACCTTGCAGACAAGAAAGGAAGTGGGAGTGGTGGTGCTCCAGGAGAAAGGTGTCACCGTAGGGCTGAGAGCAGTTTGCTGGAGCAGCAGTGGGACAAGTGTGTGTGTGTGGGAGTACTGACCAGCTGCTGGGTTCCTGCCAACAGCAAACACTGCTTCTGTCCTCAGTAGCAGTGCTGGCTGCTGCTAAGTCACGCTTCATGCAGACGTGGTGACTCAGAAGAACTCAGTTCCACAACTGCTTGGTCTTTTCAGCAGTGACAGATGCTGCTTTCTTTCAGTAACAGCATTCTCTAATGTTTTAGTTCCAAAATTAACCTGTTTCTCCATCAACCCCATAGCAATAACCAGAATATCTTTTAATGGATTGTTAAAGAGTATGTTGCTTGAAGGCACAGGAGATGCATGCCTTAAATACTAAGAGGTCTTCACTAATAATCAGCTCATTTAATATCTATATATATTTCCTTATTTTAAATCCTATGAAGTCTGGAAGGGAGCCAGGGACCCTGGCCTGCTGAAAGTGTGGGAGCCTGTACAAGTAACTAAGAGTCACTGGAGTGTTTTACAGAAACAGATTTTTGGGTTTTGGAGCAAGAACAGTAACTGGCTGTAACACAGAGAAGTCTATTTCACCTTCATCTTGCAGTGCTGAGAGCCAGGGACTGTCATTTATTGGTAACTGTTGCATGCTACTGCACTGATAAGAACTGCACGATCCAGTGAGATTGGCATGTGAACTGAGTCAGAATAAACACCTTGTACTGAGATCTGTGATAAAGGCTGAAGTTCATAGGTCTTCTCATGTGACATCAATAGTTTAGTTTGCCTTTTAAATAATGACATCTGTAATAACAGACGAAGCAGCCATGTCTTAAGTGATGGAGTGCATCATCTGCCACTTGCGTACCTGAGAGCAGCAATCAGTGTGTCTCCAGGGGCTTCTTACCCCTCTTTGGTCTAGAAGTGAAACACTTCTGCCTGCTAGATTTTGTACCACTGAGGCTCGTTATGTGGCTAAGACTTTATGCTTTTACTGATTAATCCTTAAGAGGACCCTGGGGTGTCCCCAAACATTCTGAGCAGTCGTATTTTTAGAAGTGAAGGAACAAAGTGAGTGAGTCCATCTTTAAGGCTAAGAACAGTGCTACCCTGACAAGGAAGAGGCCAAGAGAGTACCACAGTGCCTGGAGCTTGCACATGAATCTCCTTCTGAGGTGAAGGACAAATTTCATAAGCCAGTTTTGTGTTTTCTGATGGCTGAATCATGCAAAAATAAAAGTACTGGTCTTTCTGTGTAAGGCACTGAGTGTGCTCATTAAGTTTTTCTGAGATGACTGTAGTCTAATGTTGCATGCTGTACACGGCTCTGTGTGCCCTGCACTAACCTGGAGGACTTCTCTGCGGCCAGGGTTTGGGGTTTCTTTCAATAAGTTAGTTTCAAAACTCATGCACTAATTTTTGCACTTGACAGGTGGCAAGGATACTAGAAGTTTCTGAAGAGATGAGGAGGATTATGGGAGTGAACTCTGGTCTTGAGCTGATTACCTTGCCTTACGGACATCAGCTGCGCCTTGACCTAATTGAAAGGTAAATGTTCCTGCTACTCAGTTCCAAGGCAGATAGCCAGAAGATCACAGCACTGCTCTGTTGCTCCCTGTGTTCCTCAGAGAATGCTCTCCTGCATGGGGTGGTTTTGTGTATAGAGGATAATTTAGTGACATGGTCTGTAACTTCTTTTATCATGGGAAAAATTTTTTAGGTCATGGGGCAACTCCATTGTACTGAGGAGGAATCAAATTGAAAGCAAAGGCCAGAGAGCTGCTGAATGCTCTCAGCTCTCCTTTAAGAGGTCAGGTAAACAGATGTTTAGCAGAGCTATAGCCTTACCAAGTGTGTTTGTAGAACTGAAGATGTAGCCTTCTGCACCTGAGGAAGACCTCAGAGGATCTAGTAAAGTAAAAAGTGAACATTAAAGCTTTCTGGAAAGCCTCTGTACAATTTAAGGGAGAACAATCAGAGTCTTCTATCCCTGACCTAGCTTTTATGTGTCTGATTCAGATGTCAGTAGTTTGGTTACTGAAATTTAGGGGAAGGTACCAGGACCTGCATGTGAAGGACCAAGGTAACTGGGGCAATCTTCCCCAAAGTGTTAATTCACTCACTGCTTGAGCAGCATTTTATGCAGTAGTACTATCTTAGGAAAACTTACTAAAACACAAATTCAAATCCAGTGTGTATATATATGCCATATAATGGCAATACTGCTCTTGAAACAAAGATGTTTGGAAGATTAGGTAAGTTGGCTGGGCACACCAAGATATTGTAATGTATCTTTGCATTGGATCTCTGAACACATGTACAGCATAATTATCATTAATTCAATAATCTGTAACCAGCAGTATAAATTGCTTTGCAGGCACAACACCATGGCAATAGGAATTGCTGTGGATATCTTGGGTTGCACAGGAAATCTAGATGACAGAGCTGCAACATTAAACAAGATCATCCAAGTAGCAGTGGAGCTGAAGGACTCACTGGGGGATTTGTATGCATTTTCTGCCATTATGAAAGCACTAGAAATGCCACAGGTAAAGAAACCCGTTGCCCTTCATGTTCCAAAACATGGCAGTTGTTCAGTTAATCTAATATATGCAATTTCTTCAAGACCAGAGAGATAAACAGAACAGAATCTTTGTCACTAGCAGTGTACCTTTCCTGTGACTGGCTATGGAGTCAGTAACAGGTATTCTGTTTTGTGTTGACAGGTCACAAGGTTAGAACAAACCTGGACCTCTCTGAGACATCATTATACACAGACTGCCATTCTGTATGAAAAACAGCTGAAACCATTCAGCAAGGCTTTGCATGAAGGACAAGATGAGTGGAATAGTGAGTATGAGTGACACTGGTTTCTATTTAGCCTTTTAACTCTCCCAGTACTCCTTTCCTGTGTAGGGAGATGAGGCAGCTGCTGTTACAATAACAGCGCATCCTATGTTAAAATGACTATGTGAACTTGTATAATGCAGCATAAGACCAAAAAATAGATGGAAACAGCCTGCCAGCCAAACATCAGCACATGCTTGTGTGCATATACCCACACAGAAAGTAACATTCTGCCCAAACCCATGCTCCCTGTTTGTGAAGCAGAAACTGAAACGCTCTGCATTATCTTGCCTCAAAGACAAAGAATCTCCTTCTTCCTCAGAGGAGAGCTACTTCTGACAAACTCTGGCTGTTGTTTGCTCTGCTCATTGGATCAGAAGATGAATCCTCAAATACAAACGATTGCTTAGCTAGAATTATCTAATTCTCTGCTAGCATCAGGTGCTCCTGCATCAGATTCTTTGCAGCTCTTGGGGAGGCAGGGTGGAGGTAACAGTTCTCTGAACATTTCTCCAAAAGAATTGGAGGGAAGGAGAACTTTTTAGACTTGGACTTTATTGAAAGGACACAGATTTTAAACGTGTAAAATCTCTGTGCCGCTGTCTGGTAATTCAGCAGAGCCCTTGCCTGTACTAAATGCAGTTTTCCAACACTAATTTCTCTTGTCTTTCTCCCTGTGCCCGTTCCCTGGAAGCAGGGAGGACAGGTGTATCTGACAAAGTGTTCATTTGAAAGATGGGAGACAATTAGTAGTTTCCAACTTTGAAAAGAATATGGCAGTTAGTTACAGTACCTTCTTCACTCACCAGGTTTTATAATGTATGATTTGTTACTCTTTATCCCAGAGACCATCAGCACTCCACAGAACAACGTAACAGTGCCCCTGCTGATGCCTCTCATTACGTTGATGGAGCGACAAGCTGTCACTTTTGAAGGCATGGACCTGTGGGAAAGCAGTGACCAAGGCTGCGAAATAATGCTCAAGCACTTGGCCGCAGCTCGTCAGATAGCACAGAATGCAGAAGTGTACAGCTGCACTGCAGAGCAGATGCTGGAAGGTAGGGAGCACGGGTAGGAGCAACTGCTGCACATTAACAGAATGGGTGAGGTATGTCTCAAGAATAAGGTCTCTAAGTGCCCCTGAAAGGGCAAGAAGTTCTCCTCGACTGTGGGAGCTGAGATGGTAGCAAATATCCTGCAGGAAGCTCAGTGTGAGGATATCAATGTTGTTTAAAAGCAGACAGTAAATTATTCATTACTCCAGTTCTCCAGTAAGCAACAGAGCATACATCTGCTGAGCCTTGTAGCAACTGAGCAGAAGTACAGTAAGGACCAAAGATAACTTCCCATCTTCTCTGTACCATTTCAAATTCCTACTCTTTGACTTTTGCAACTCACTCACCCATCACAGTAAGATTCTTTACAGCAGTGCAAGATGCCACATGAAGATCGTGACTGCAGACCTAACCCTAACAACAATGTTATTAACAAAACAGATGTTAATAAAGTGGCTTTATATTTTAAACTTGCAGTGAAAATTCAAGGGAGGGGAGGAAAATACAAGTACTTCTTCAGACAGCATGTAATTATATTTAAGGTCAGGCTGTAACAATTACAGCCTGACCATTAAAACTGAGCAAAGGCAAGCCTGTCCTCGTGTCCCTAGAGCTAACTGTGTGCTACTAGAATGTCACATATGGAAAGGAAAAAAAAAAAAGCTTGCCTAACAGTGATACCATGGGATTCTTTTTACTTACTAGGTTTTCAGCCAGATGAAGAGATGAGTGAAATCTTCAAGACAGAATTTCAAATGCGATTGCTCTGGGGCAGCAAAGGAGCACAAGTTAATCAAAATGAAAGATATGAGAAATTCAGACAGATTTTAACTGCACTTTCCCGAAAACTGGAACCTCCTCTGGTGAAACAAATGGAACAATTAAGTATATGAGACTCCGTAAGCACTATTTAAATAACATACTTGAAGTAACCTTTTTTTGGCAATTCGATACTGCACAGACTTCTTGGATTTCATGAGATGTTTAGAACTTCTAGCTGCACAGTGGACACCTGTTTGAAAACTACTGTTTCTAAAAAAAATGTATTTATTAACTGTGTCACCAAGTCATTCAGTGATCCCCTTAAACAGATTATCCCTGTAAGGTAGTCTTACAGCTTTCTGTATTTCCCCTGAGTTGCAATGTTTTGACAGTGCCTAGGAATTAAATGCATTGGCATCTTAATACTACAAATGAACGAAATATTGTAAATAAAATGACAGATGATGTGACATTGCAGAACATTTGTTGTATAATATTAATGAATATAGAGCACTGTACATAGAATTGTGAATTAAAATGTATCTTTATGCAAAATAATTGGCATAGAATCATAGAATGGTAAGTTTGGAAGGGACCTTGAGAGATCATCTAGTGCAACCCCCCTACAGAAACAGATTTGCAGATGGCAGAAATACTGCAGGTGCTTTATCTTTGACCACAAAAGAAGGCTCAAATATCACTGCACCTATGAAAGCAGAACATTAGTTATGTTGGTTTTTTTAAGACAGCATCCGTAGTGCTTTGACGATTGCTGGAGCCTGCACACCAGCTACCCAGCCAGGAATGAGTGCTGAAAGGGCAGGAACAAACAGTCTGGATAATTAAAATGCTTTCAGATGAGTAAAGGTGAGTGTATCTATATATTAAACTTGCTTCACTTAGGTTAATCACTTTGCTAAGTAGTTTTGCAGGGGTTTTTTTCCCCTTGGATGAAGGCAAAGCATGAGCTGTTAACACTTCACATAGGAAATCAAGAGTGCACGGTGTTTATACAGGGACTGCCTTAGCAGCAAATCCCACTTTGTCACATACAGAATAGGGGTATAAGCATTATCCTTAGAAACTGTGTAAATAGTGAAGAACGAACTATGGTTAGAGCTGCATGTGCTTGTTGTCAGTAAGCCTGTTGCTGGAGTGAGATGTTACAGCATTTATAGACTCCAACACCACAAGCGTGTTACCCATTCCCTCCCATCTACACTCAGAGCAAAGGTTCTACCACCATTAGTAAGAGGTTACAGACCTCATGCTGGAAGTATCCCTGTCAGTCTCAACAGAAGACAAAGGGGGAAGCTAATTACTTAGACCATGAAAAGATTGTTTTATTCCATGAAAATATTCTCAACAGAGAACACTATTTTTAAACAAAGCATTTAACATTTAGGAAATCAACGTGCACATAAAAGGATTAAAAATTACTGCAAAATGAAGACAACTCACGTTCAGAGCTTTAGAATAAGTGATTTCTAACTAGCTGTGCAAGTACAAATGGTTTTTTTCCTATGTTTAATAACCCTCAAACAAGTTGCACTACCCCTCATGAAAGCAACTTGCCTCCAAAGAAAGCAAATCCTGGTTTTGGAAAAACAAACAGCACGAAAAGAACGTTTAGTCCTTTATCGGGAAGTGTTATTACTGACCTGCAAGGCTGTTAGTGAGGCAAACCACAGGCCCTTTAGCAGAAAATACAGAGACTGCACTTCCTCCTTTTCTCTAACTTTAAAATAAAAAAGCACTAGATTTAAAAAAAAACCCACCAAAACAACAGACCAGAAAACCCAACAAACCCCCAACAACCCCCAAGCCAAAAAACCACCTAAGTAGTTTTGTCAGTATTGAGTAATGTCACATTATTATATAAATAACCCTGTATACAAGCTCCAAAAATCTAGAGTTTAATAGCCCCATAATACACTAGGTCAAACTGTGAAATAGTGGTATACATAACAAAAGGAATCAACTTCTACGCAAGTCACTCAAAATTCCAATTTACTGGTAGTACAGTTCCTAGTAACACTGAAATGAAAAAGAATCCAGCACTGCTGCATCCACATATTGCTTCAGAGCCCAGAACAACAGGATGTTTTGATTATTTCTTTTCCCCAAACAGCAGGTGGCTGGGTTGACAAACTTGCTCTGATACAGGTATCCCTCCCCCCACCATCTCTAGGCTAATTCTTATCACCCTAATCAATCAGACATGATGTATTTATTAATAGTACCACAAACGGGAGGCAAGACAACGTAAGCAACGGGGGCACTGCAGATGACTCTATTTACACGTATAAACATATCCAAATTTCAATTGTTTACAAGTCAAAGTGCACATCGATCATTACGACTCCAATTTCAAGGGGTCCATACAATGACACGTCACCTGGAAATGGACGAGCGCTGCAGTAATTAAAATTAGAAACTTCATTGTGAAAAACTAAAAGACAGTTTCCATAAAAATATTTTTAAAATATTAAAGTCAAATGAAGAGATGCAACATTTCAATGTATAAAATTCGTGATGCACCATCTATCCAGTAAATTAGAGCTCTAGAAAATACCTACCATGGCTACCTCAGCAGCTGCAGCACTGTGGAAAGAGCTGAGATACCAAGCCCTTTGTGGGATACTGTAAGTAAGCGACAGTGTTGGCAAATAACAGATTTAGGCACTCTTGTTTAAGGCAGCACTTGAATGGCAAGTGGTTGACTTCTGAAAACAGTCATTAGTGTCAAACAGTGGTGAATCCTTCTGGAAGTGTTCCAGGTTTTCAGTGCTCACAACAGGTTACTGAAGTGCTGAAGATGGACCACAGTTTTAGGAGTTTCCCTTGCTTGCATCGTAGGCTAGAGCTGAGATGTAGTATTTCCCCGAATCAACGCAAATACATTATGGTCTCTTATCAGTTATGCCAGAAACTGGAATGTAGTGATGGTTGCAGTGGTATAGTTATAGCAGCATACATGGATACTGGGATGAAACTCTAGTGCTGAAAATGTTTAAACAAAATGATTTGTTAAAATAATCAGACAAGCGACGATGGCCGAGTGTTAACACAGACATGCCTGAGTGTCCTAGGCATGCAGGAGGAGGTTAACGGTGAGCATGGAGGTGGCACAGGCAGACTGATAACTGACATATGCTTCTAAATGGCTGCCAATTAAAATGAGTTGGAAGAGACCGTAATTCAGAGAATCAAAACACAGCACAAGCAAAAATGTAGTTTGTACATCTGGGACAACCTAGGACAGTGAAAATAAAGCAATTTTAAGAGCAGTAGCCTTTTTACTCTGGTAATCGAACTCGTATTTTCCTGCACAAATTGAAGCATTTGCAATACATCCTTACCTATGTATGAAGATGCTAAGATGTTAGTGACTAAATGTATGTCTGCATGCATTCATGCAACTAGCTTTTCCCCTTGGGCCTCCCAGTCTTGTACTCCCCCATCCCCCACCCCCCCAAGCAGCTGCATGTAACCTCCTTCAAGATCTCGCCCATTTTCTCAGAAACCCGCTTCAGGAACCTGCAGTCCAAGAGGAAAAAGAAAAGAACAAAGTTACTGCAGGCCTTTAGAAGACAGAGAAGCGTGCTCAGTTCTAACAGGCCATTGTCAGTGGCTATACATTAGCCTTGTACTTAAGTCCACATACTCTCATTAAAAATACAAGCCTTTAGATCAACACTTTTAAAAAGTGAGGGGAATTACTGGACATTTAAGACCCTGATCTAAACCAAACATGATGCAATCCAAAGACTTAGCTTACAGGCACAGATTAAGAATATAAACTCTTTCTATTTCCAAAAGCAGAAAGAGATTTCAGTAAGACATCAAGCATTACATGTGGTCTCTTTTTTGTTTGTTCGTTCAAGGTAGCCAGAGTTAAAACAATGAAGTTGTGTCTAGTACACAATATTACAAGTACTGAAAAGGAAGGAGAGAGGCAGATCAGTGGACTTTGTCCTTAATCAAAATGTCTTTTCCTGAGTTTTTGTGTTGGGCTTTCACAATCAGAAAACATTTTCCTGTTTTAAGAAGTGAAAGCTGCCAAGTATTTGCTAAGGAAGGAAACTCATCATTTTTCAGTAACTACGTTCAGTTATTAGAAGAAAAAAGCCCTCTGTTTTAAGCACATAGTTTAAGTCACAGAAGTGGCAACAGTAAATCTTGAGAGACTTTCAAGTAATTTTTCTGTTCTCTATAAAAAACAAAGTATTCTACAGAACAAGCAGGAATCATGGTCTTGTCAGTTTAGTAGCTGAACTGCATTTAGTGCTTTGTAAAGCTGGGACACTAGCTCAGTTAAACAAAGCAGAAGACATTGGTCAGAATTACAGACCACTGTAAGATGCATAACTTAATGTGGTCATCTCTGAAAAAACCAGCACAAACTCACATTAGAAACAACATATCGTTACTGACTTCTGATCTTCTAATGCTTTCCATGAATCTGTGTAACTTACTATTTTTCCACTATGTTCCCTGGAGAATGTACAATTGAAAGCTGCCAGTTTATTGTTAGATATAGGTTACTGCACCTTTGCTGTTTTTCTCTAACGTTACATCTATATATGATGTTGGAACATAGCCTTCCTCTCCATTATGTCTTCGAGCTCTTGTCCACCCATCTCCTTTGTCCTCCTCAATAATGTACAGAATTTCTCCTTCTTTCATTGCTAGAGTGCCTTCATTATGACCTGGGAAAAACAACATGCAAAGAAGTCTCAGCATTCAGACAGAATTTTAAGTCATCTTTTTCCCAGGGCATGGTTTCCAAATCATATATAAACAGGAAGAACAAAAAATCTGTGCAACAGAACATGTGGTCCTGCAGGCATACAGACAAAACCCTAGTCCAATTTTGTACAGCTGAGCGTTTGCCAATAGCTGTGATAATATTTATCTTCAACCAGCACAGAAGCACTGCTTATGAATTGATTTCTATAATATTTCTACTGATTGTAGTTGCTCATACAGTGCTTTAAATCACTCAACCTGTCCTCCACAACAAATAATCCATGCTCTAGCTTCAAGGGTTCCTACTGTGTGTTGTTGACCTTACCATCAAACGGATATATTGCCTTGCAATGTCCTATAGCAGGTAACGGATCATCATCTTCAAACTCATCATCAAACTCATTGGGATGCGTGTGTTGCTGTGGTGGGCCTCGAACTTCCTGGTTTGCATCATCTGTGTAGCTCCCTTCAGGGCTGTAACACATCAAGAGGAGTCATAGAATCATAGAATGGTAGGGCTGGAAGGGACCTTTAGAGATAATCCAGTCCAACCCCCCTGCAGAAGCAGGTCCACCTAGATCAGGTTGCACAGGAACATGTCCAGGTGGGTCTTGAAGACCTCCAAGGAAGGAGACTCCACACCCTCCCTGGGCAGCCTGTGCCAGGGCTCCCTCACCTCACACTGAAATAGTTTTTTCTTATACTTAAATGGAAGTCTTTGTGTTCCAGCTTCACCCCATTATCCCTTGTCCTGTTACTAGATACAATAGAAAAAAGGGATGTCCCAACCTCCTGACACCAACCATTTAGATAGTTGTAAATGTTAATGAGATCCCCCCTCAGTCTCCTCTTTTCTAGACTAAACAGCCCCAGTTCCTGCAGCCTTTCCTTGTATGATGTTCCAGTCCCCTGAGTGAGGACACCGGTGAGTTTTCAGCTTTAAAGCTCAGAACAGACTTGTGCATGGCACTAAGGGCAGGCCAGGGACGTTGCTCTGGGAACGCCTGGGAGCGGTTTTTCTATTTACTGCTGGAAGTGATTTTCTGAACATACTTATCTAGCAAAGGCTTACACTGAATTCTGCTGTGAAAGTAAACAGATATTTGACATACCTGGCTCTACAGAACATGGGAAGTCTTATGCAATTGAAGAAAATAACTTTAAAAGGTGCTGCTAAGTGGGTGTTTTGATTAGACTTGGCTATTTGTTACCATAATGACATGAACTGACCTCTGCAATTCAGAACCAATACAGTTTTCCTTTAGAAGGACTGAAGCTTTCAGAGGATAAGTAGCAACTATGACATACTGTTAGCTATTGAAGAGATGTACTGAGTCTAGCATAAGATACAAAAGCAGTAGACAGAATACTGACCTCTCTCTGCCCTGTGTTACAAGGTGGTTGATATCACTGCTGTGCCGTCTGTCGCTTCTGGCTGCTACTTTACCTTCAACTTCAGAGAGCCAGGCCTTAGGGGAAAAAAAGACAAATATTGGTGTCAAAGAAAACTGGATTCTAAACCAACAAATACCACTTACCAAATGCACTTGACTGCACACAGCTGATTTGTCAGTACACAGCCACACAGCAACTGCATTCCTGCGTGAAGTCTCATCCCTACTTCACATGAAGCACGAGCCTCTCCCACATACTTAGCCTACATTCCATACTAGGCTAGACATTCATACATTTACATGTCAGGGAAAGTGAGATTTTTTTCAAACAGTTCACATGTTTAACAATGTACATCCTTATTCTAGCTAGGTGGACATACATGACAATATGGCTCCTCACAAAAAACTGCATCAGGAGCACTTCCTTAAATCAAGTTGTTTTCTGGGTACTATATTTATAACCCATAAAACAAACTACAAAATTGTCACTCTCTTACATTTTCCAAGGGATTGTTTTAGACTCTAACCTCGTTCTTGTGTATTTCCATGCGGAGACGGTCCATGTTGCTCATAGTTTCAGTTAGTTTTGGTTGCAAACTGCCTGGATCACCCATCTGGGGATTTTTTTCATAAACATCCTTCATCTTGATGAGGGCATCTCTAAAATCATACAAAACCCAACAATAGTTATAAAAATTACCTACATCAGTACTGATTGATTAAAGCTAAAATAATGTTCATGTGTTTGAGATCTTGACCTATTATTAGACACTAAGCACAGGCCTGGGGAACCACTGCCCCCTAAATCCCCTCTCATTCTGTCATCTTAGCACTTTGCCTTCCTCTGTTGTGTTGTGCACAAGCACACAAGGACTCCAACTGTCACCTTGTGTCTATCTAGTCTCCATATTGTTTCCCATATTGTTTGCCATACACAATTTCATAGAGTCATAGAATGGTAGGGTTGGAAGGGACCTTTAGAGATCATCCAGTCCAACCCCCCTGCAGAAGCAGGTTCACCTAGATCAGGTCACATGAACATGTCCAGGCGGGTCTTGAAGACCTCCAAGGAGAGAGACTCTACATATTTCCTAAATATTGATAGTGTTCATAATGCACTAAGTTGCAGCTCTCTTGCTCAGCAAACCTAGGGAGTTTTTTTAATGCATACTTTCCAATCCAATGTTCTCTATGCAATGTTAGGATCAACATAGTAAAGCAGAATAGAGTGATGCGAACAGAACCCATGTACCATAAACCACGACCTAAAAAATGCTTTGTAATAGCTGGGACTAGCATATTCTATCTTCTGTCCTAGCTTCTGAGCTGCTGGCTTAGGTAGAGGACCTCAAAAGAAACAGAGAACATGACAAAACTCAAAAAAATGCACCCACTTTTGGTCTGTTTCCTTCTGTAGTTCTCTGTTAAGTTCATCAATTCTCTGTTGCAGTTTCTTGCGCCTTTGCTCTGGAGGGAGATGGCTGAAGTCTTCTAGTGCAGGACCCTGTAAGTACAGGTACTATTAAACAAGTAGCACTCACCTCCGGACAGCTAAACTGACATACCCATACACAAACAGTGCTCACTGGAAGCAGGATGGACCTTCTCAAAAACCCTACTTGACACATGACTCCATAGAAGACGGCAACAGAATAAATGCGCATTCCTGCTGCCTGATCACATTCAAGGCTCTTTGTGCTCTCTGTAACAGCTGGCTCAGAGATGTAGTTCAAAATTTGTAAATTATTCTTCTGAAAAGCTAAGCCATGTACCTCCTACTACATTTGCTGCACTTAAAGCTGATTTAGAAAGGACAGAATTATGACACTAATTCTGTTGGAACAAAAAGCTAAGGTATGTATATAACACACAGAATTGATTATTCCTCTGGAGTGTGTGTTCTATGGCAATTTGGATGCTATTGAAAGAAAAATACTGTATTTCGGATCTTCATTCCAAAGTACCACTGCAGTTCTCTTCCAAAACTTCATCAATCTTGCTAAAAAACATTAAAACTTAGAAAGGTCTGCTGTGTTTTACCTCAAGTGAAATCACTTCATCAAGCACAGAAAAGGCTTTTTAACACACTGAAATTTTGATCTTAGATTTGTTAGTCTGCATCAAAAGTTGCTCAAATACTCACAGAATCACAGATTAGTCGTGGTTGGAAAGGACCTTGAAAGGTCATTTAGTCCAACCCCCCCTGCTAAAGCAGGTCCACTTAGGTCACACATAAACACATCCAGGCAGGTTTGAAAATCTCTAGAAAAGGAGATTTCACACCCTCCCTGGGCAGCCTGTGCCAGGGCTCCCTCACCCTCACTGAAATAGTTTTTCCTTGTGTTTAAATTGAACTTTTTGTGTTCCAGCTTCTTTCCATTACCCCTTGTCCTGTCACTGGATACAACAGAAAAAAATGATGCCCCAGCCTCCTGACACCCACCATTTTAGATATTTGTAAATGTTAATAAGATCCCCCCCCCCAGTCTCCTCTTCTCTAGACTAAACAGCCCCAGTTTCCAGAGCCTTTCCTCATACGAAGAACTCCAAGCCACCTTTCTCATAACAAAGAGATAACATTTCAGGAAGGGCAAAAGCTGCCTACTTACAAAAACTTCCTTAAAACAAACCTTCCACCCAAACCCTTAAGAGCACACCTATGATGAGCCCAAACCTGTCAACATCTGACTGCAAACGTGCAGTGACTGAGGCATGAAAAGCATGGGGAGAGATTTTTACATATTTTATGAACTTGCTGTGAAAACTCTTCCCTTCGGGGTGATGGTCTTAAGGAAATATGGTACACATCTTTGTGACAGGAAGTTAAGTTACATTCTTTGTGTCCTAGTTGCCTAAGAAAGTTGAGCTTTCACACAAGGAACTCTCTTGCCCTTACAGTAGCCCTCCCTAGAGGCAAACCCAAACAGAAAGCTTTCTTTTGCCAAGAAGAAACTTGACTGTTGAGATTCTAACAGGAGCAGCCTTAGGCTCCACTGCCAAGTTTCTAATGCCCCCTGCACTTAAGATCTTCCCCTTCAACTTCATGGTTCGTTCGCAGTTGTAAAATCGTAATCTCGCTGCTTTTTAAGAAGAGAACACAAGACACCATAGAAGAAGGGAAACCAAGATATAATGTTTCCAAAAGAAAGCGGAAGTGTTTCTTTCTGGAGGAAAAACAAAAGAATTAATCCTTTCACAGGTGCTTTAACACATCACAAAGCAGCAAAAAGCGAATCCCGTCCTCCGGATCGTTCTTCCTTACAGGTCAGCTAGAACCAGAGTATCCCAAGAGCAACAATCACAAGAACAGTGGTCTTTTTGGAACTTTTTTACCAATTTACTCTGCAAAACAACAATATTGCTTAATGTGTGGTTTTCACTTAATAGAACAGCTTTCTAATGTTCCTAAGCAGGATGGATCTTCCCCCCTGCAATTGCTGTTTAAAAGCAAAGGCATTAATTTTGCGGTATTCCGCATTTACACAAGTTTTGACATATTTTCAGATACCTATTTTGTGCTGCTTTAACACTTTTCATGACAAACAGAAATTGCCACGTATTTCCATCATGGAAAATGGAAGTTTCCCAGCTTGTGAATACTGGCCAGCCCTAAAATTCCAAAATCACAGATGTAGCTGCAACCAGATGACAAGTCTAGTTATCTTACATTAAGCACAGATGATTAAGAAGACTGTGTATATGAGTGGAAGATCTGCAGATGTATTTCAGCACCTGACTTAAAGCAGTTATGATATGGAAACACTTTCAAGAGATTACTTTTCATGCTATCTTAGCAGAAGTACAGCAGACAGATCAGCACACAGGCTTACCATCTTCACCGACCACTGCACAGTTCATTTGAAAACAGAAAGAAACAGGAAATTATTCACATGCAACCACTAGTTACAAAAATGATTCATGCCTAAAAATGCATCTTTAGAATATTACTTAAGGACTGAAATTTCAATTTATAACAGCCACATTTCACTATGAGCACACGAAAAGTAAAATACAATAATCAGAAATGCACTTCTGCTTGAAGAATTAATACATAATTACTGTGTGACAGTGGGTAGTTCAGCTTACACAATTCCACTACACAACTTCATTACACTGCTTGTGAATTGTCACGTTCGAAATTGTACACTAAGGAACTTCTGTTGTGAGAAGAAACAAACATACAGCCAACATTGCACAATACAGCAGAACTCAATGATGGACTGGTCAGCTGTATGTAAATAATTTGTTACTTATAACCAACAATCCACTACTGTCACTTTTACAAACAATGTATTTATTATTGCAGCAGAACTACAATGAACAAAGACCTTTGTCAAGTTTAGAATTTAGAAATTTTACTCATTTTTACTAATTACTTTTAAATTTAGTGACTGAAAACCAGCATTTGGAGCATTGCTGCTGTACTGGGAACGTGTTAGCCCAGACAAAAATACAGATATTTAAAGAGTAAAGACTGTCTCCTTAGAGGAAGCAAATAAACTATGGGATGCTGTGCTTGGGTTTAACTGTCACAGCATTTTTGAGATTTACCATGCTTTCAATGACTTTGAATAACCCCTTCCAGAAAAATAAGAAGCAACTTAGAGAAGATATGTATCTCCAGCATCACTTATTACCCTCAGCAACCGTTAACGCCGCTGACTGATGCACATACAATTAGAATTTCAAGCAATACGGAAAGAAAAGCAAGGATGATGATATGATGATGCTTTTGTAGAAACATCAGTCAAGTCCGAAGATGTAAAACTGCTACAGAACAAACTTTTTGTTGTCTTTAGAGTATTCCAAGAAAACACAAGTACAGTTTATATGCTACTGTTGATGCTGCATCTATTTGTGTGAAGGGGCCTTGAGCATAAGCACTAACACTATCTGGAAATGTTAACATTTCAAAGGATGCCAAGCAGCACAGTGCTAACAACATGAGTGACACTTGCTTACACTTTCTTGGTAAGACTTTTCTCAATCATTTTCAATCATCAGTTCTACAGTTACTGTTTGCTGCTCCTGTGATACATCATCACAGGAAGAGTTAATGGGTGAGGCACAGAACAAAGGCAATCTGGTTTTGTGATCTCCAATGCCTGGAGTGAAATCTTGTACTGGGCACGTTAAACAACTACTCTGCTTACTGTGTGATATTTGCCAACTCATAGATTATTCTTGGTAGAAGCAGAAGTGGATTGCTACCATTTGATAGTTCTGCATGTCAGTACCACTTGGACGTCATTTTCTAGGGACAAAACTGTGGAAAACAACATCACGTACTAGCAACTACTAAAGCATCAAGATGCATTATGAAGCTAAAACTGATCAATGAGATTATAAAACCTACTAGATTTACAGTATGTATTTCAGCTGAAAAGGCACTCGGTATGTGAGAATGTGATGTCTGTTAAAATGCTTGCAAGGAATTTGAAAATATGCAAAATTCAAATGTTCCTCCTGCAGCTATACAAAGGTTACCTATTTAATATTGTGGGATATGTAACTTAACCTAGGTTTGTAGGACACTACTGATCCTTGCTAATCTTACAGAATCCTATTCTATATTAAATTCATTCCCTCCTATAACACAAAGAATGACTTGTAAGAATCAAGAACATTGAATAAAAATACAGTTTAATTTGCAATTAACCTTCTGTAGCTGTCAGAGGTTCCAGGACTACTGATGTTCCAAGGTGGTGACTTGTAAGGAGTCAATACACTTAGTGATCAAAAGTGGAGGTACAATCAAGACTTGTGCCATTTCAACAAGAATCTAATTCAACAAGAATCTAATCCCGTTAGTTCCTCACTCAGTACTGAAGAAGGAACATGATGTTCATGAATGGAATAAATGATAAGTGACTCAGAAGAGGAAACACGAAAAAGACCACAAGAATTTTCTAATAAATGGTAGTAGTAGAAAGGGTACTTCTAAGATAGCTGAGGACCTGAAATAAGGTGCCACAAGAAGACTTAATTACAGTAAGCTTTAAGTGTAATTATATTTCAGAATGACAGCAAGAGAGCTTCTAAACTGTAACTTCATTGTAGTGTAACAGTTGTGATAGCAATATTATGTCAACAGTAGTCAACTGTTGCTCAAGACAGCAAGTCAATACTGTTCTCAAATCATGAATATGTTATAATCATGTTCTCAAATAATGAAAATCATGAATTATATATAATCAAATTAATCCAATCATCTCATTATTTGGATCAATAATTATCATAAAACATAAACAGGGTAGCCTGTGCTTCACTGCCATAGCAGCAAAGTACATTTATCACTAGAACATCACTTAACATTCCCCTTTTATTGTATTTGAAAAAAATCTGCCATACAAATTAGTAACCAAGTCAATTAATCTCAGAAGGTGGCACTTGGTTAGTACTTTGTCAAGAATTTTACCCAAAAGAGCCTTGGACAAACAGGAACAATTTATCAGAAAATGCTTTAAAATTGTAACATTTCAAAAACAAGTATTTCAAGATCGGTAACCACCATGTGCTATAGCATTTGAAGTATAAAAGCAATGAAATTTCTCCCTTCTTAGTTCTGTGTCTTACCATCAACTACTATTATTTCAATTAAAGGTCAGCAAATAAGACATCTGATCCGTCAGATGTGGTGACTATGTACCCAATGATCAATTACTGCAGAAATATGTTACATGGTGATAGGAAAACATTTGTGAATGTGAACAACAATGAAGAAAGGTATCAACCACATGCTGAGCACCCTCTTTATAACACCTTTCTTTTGGGCACAAGCATTTGGAATGCAGTAAGGAGTACTTCTATTTTATTTCATTTTTACCCCTTTGGTTACTTCTGTGTAACACAAAGTATCCTACAAGTGACCTTATAGTTTAAGTCTTATTTTGATGAAATAAGCCTTATAATGAGGGTGAAGAGCATTAGAAAAGCCACATCACAAACACACTGCCCATCATGCATTTCAACTTGTTGTTGAACTTACCCCTCTTTTGAGGCTTCTGAAAGAAGGAATTCTGGGCTTGCCTGTTTTTATGTCACTCATGCAATAATGCACTGGTTCAATGGAGAATATGGGATACTGGGACCCATTAGGAGTACTGGATGTGAATAAACTAGTAGGGGTTAGGGGTGGGGATTGTGGCTAATGTGGAAATAAAGAAAGCAATAAATAAGCCAATTGTTCCAAGCGATTTTAAAATGAAAATTCTCTCTTACAAAAAAAATCTCTATCCAGCACAGAAACAGCTTTTAACGTTCCAGACACATTTACAGTACAACCGCATGGTTTTTCCAAAGTTCCTGGCATGAATCACACTTCAGAATTACAGGTTAGTGCAGAGAATGAAAGAATATTCAAACAAGCTTTAGGCTGAACCATTCTACAAGGTCCTAACAAGATCCCCAAGGTGCCTTTTTTCTTAAGATGGGAAGTTCTGCTTTTCCCAGCTTTAGTTACAGTTATTCTGGAAGCTTGTGTATGTCTGCCCGCTGCTTTGGCCTGCATTTTGATGTACCCCAGCAGGTAAGCTAAAATACACAAGAAGTGTACTCAATCTCCATAGTCAGGCAGGACTGACACAATGGCTGCATGGCATTCTTAACCATCACGGAACTTCCTCCACCTTTTTTCTTCTCCTTTTTTCTAATTGCTTCTCTCCTTTTTTTTTTTTTGGTCTCATACCTGTGCTGCATTTTCCTAGTTCAGTTTTTCTATACTATTTCTTCTGCTGCCCAATTCGTTGCCTTTCCTTTTTATGTCTTTAACAACATCAAAAATGGGTAAATGCATATCTGGAAGTCAACACCAGCCATGGTTTCAGCTAAACAAAGGCTCAAAGGCCACCATGAATACCTCAGTTACAGTAAAGCAGTATATTTTTATATTAAGAATTTTAATTTAAGAACTTTTAAAATCTGCAAATAGTATTGGAATTAAACATTTATATCCTGATAAGTATTTTGCTCCCAGCTGCTTTTTTGTAGAATGCTCCTCCGTCCTCCCCAAAAACAGGTGAAAAAGGGGGGCATCATCTTCCATTCCCTCCCGGTCCTTATGGAAAAGATGCATGCAAAATGTGTACACATACGTACACCTGTGATCCCATACAAGAAACAGGCAGGCTGACTCCCTAAACACTATATACAAAGTGAAAGAACTAGGAAGAACAGAGAGTATGGAAAGTCCTGGCAGCCACCTTCATTGTCATCATACTATGGGATTTCTTCTAACTACAGTAAATGCCAAGGTTAGGATTGAAAACCAGTGCAGATTTACATAGCTTCCCTCTCTAAAATTCTCAGAAAATTGTCTGGTGATCATGATTTAATTTCAGAACAGGCTGAATATCACCCAACCTCTGCAGCCAAATGCAATAAATAAGCTAATACATTAATGCATTTAAACTAGTTTCAATCATTAATTACACTGCATGGAAAGAAAAAAAAATCAGTTGTCATTGTATCACACAGCTGCAGTGACATAAGATACTGTGGACAGACTAAAGAACCTGCTCTATCCTCTCGTTCTGTAAAGACTCGCTTTCTTGGAATATTATCAAGTGGAAAATAAATCCTACCACTAACAAGCTCTAAGAGTTGTTTCCTATAAATGGCAGACACTGACTTGGGAGCATGAAAATAAGCCCACAGAATTTTGTGTCAATCCACTGACATGCTCCCATACTAAGATCTAGCACAAAATTTAAACATGTATATGCTTCATTTTTCATTTATACAACTAATGCACATGTTGGTGATATTTTTTGTTGAATCATGAAGGCATCTTGAACAGAAAGTATTAACTGAAACTCATAACAATACAAGAAAGGAGTAATTTCTCTGCTTAATTTTTTCCTTGACCATAGGAATGTTTTTACCTACTTCATGGTAATATTTCTTCTGAGACATTTACCTGTAGGGAGCTTCAACAGTATGTTTTGTCAATGAGGTATTACAAATTTCAATGTTTTCAGACAAACCTCTGAAGTTTTCAAAAGGAGCAGCAGGTATAATAAAAACCTATGTAACACTCCTATAAACAAACATTACAAAATGTGACATTTAGAAGAGGGTTGCATATAAGAGAGAGATACTGAGTCTGCCTGATTCCAAAGCACACTGTCCCTTCCCTTATTTTTACATTCACCATTAATAGCTTTTCTATGCAGCTGCAGAAACTCTTTATGGAAACTTAGAAACATTATAGAAATGGGAATGATGAAAAACATTCCCAGACACAAATCACTAGAAGAACAACTGGAAAACTTCCCACAGTGAGAACTCAATTTTTAATATGCTAAGTATCCAGCCCTACTCAACCCTTTAGATGTCCCTACATGATTTAAAGGTCAGTGGCAGGTAAGGGGAAGGTTATCCAAAAACCACGTTGCTGCTTCCATGCACTCTAGATATTGATATTTTTAATTTTCTGAATATTAATTAAGAACGTTAACTTGGTAATTGTTACCTTTGGCTTCTTTCCAAATAGCCACAGCTTTCCTTTTGCCTTTCCCACTGTAGTTTTTGAATCAATTCTCATTCCTTCCTGCTTTGGTGTACTGATGGTTCCATCAGAGATAGTTCTGTAAATATTCTGACTGTAATCTTCAAATGGAAAATCTCCAGGAGGTTCAAAACCAGATTTGAAGCAGTCTATCACTAGTTGAGAGTCCTACAAATAAGACATTAAGGAGTTTAAAAATCAAAACAAGCAAACGCAGCAAGAACCAGAGAGAGAAAAACACGGAACACAATTATCCCTTTAATTGCAGAGATGCACAGATGAGAACGCGAGAGCAAGGTGTTGGACAGATCCAGTTAAGGTAAGGTACGTTCCTTTTTTCTCAGCAGTGTTACCATGAACAGGAATCAAAGTACACTGTGCTATCCAGAATCCAGCAAATACTCCATGAGTTATCACAAATTTAAAACAGGACATGGTCTAGAACCAAACTACTACTCCATGTTCTAATCCTTCAACACAGCACTGAAATGAAAATAGCACTTAAACTAGATGTAGATACAAGAGGGAAAAATCAGTATTAAAAGGAGCAAGAAAGACATGCCAATAACTGCAATCCAACAGGACATGCAATGATACTTTAACCCTTTACTTGGTTTAATGCTACGCACTGGAGAAAACACATGCCATGGTTGTATTCTAGGATGTTTCAGGATTACCGAAACAATGTGATCAAAATCACATACAGACAGAAAGCGTCCAAGATGTTGAGATTACAAAAAAGCAGTAAGAGGAATAGAACAGATAGCCAAAGTGGAAGTGATCATTGAGGTTAAAACTGAAATCACAACACTTTTTAAGCAGACGAATTTTACAAGAGAAAGATAAAGGCACAGGTTAAGTCTGTCCTTCCCCTCTCCCCAGCTCCCATATCAGTGAAATTGCTCATGCATATTTGAAAAGTCACTCAATTCAACTTACTCTATGTTCATCAACTGACTTTGCTGCAAGGATCATCCCTTCTAAACATTTAGAGATAATTGGAATAACCTTGCGCTCGGAGTCAGCAAAGCCTTTGTAACATTCACTAAGTTTTATAGTCCTTCTTTCATCCATTTCTTGAAGTTGCTGCAAGCACAAAGTGAGATAAAATATTTTATTTGCAGACTTTTTCCCCCAATCCTGATGTATGCAGTTACTGTGCTCACCACAGTGCAGTACAGAGTCTCTGTGCTTTCCCAGTATTCTTATTTGCTTGGCAAAACAGAACTTCATTACATTTAAAAAAATCAAGTCCTTTCAGACATAGACTTCAGATGCCCAGAACAGTAATTACAAAGGAATGGACTTAGGAATTATTTAAAGGAACTGACTTTTCCTTATTCTGTTCTTAAGCATGTGTACAGTATCTACAGCCAGCTATTTAGTTTACAATATTTGTGTCATGCAAAAATGAAAACTACAGTAAAGACATTCTACTAATTTCTCCATCTCCTCACTCCTCCTAGTTCCAAGTAATTTCTCATTGGTGTTAAGTATCTCTATCTTGCTTTTATTTTTATACTTTCCATTAAACACCAAAAGTTTTTCAAAACAGAAATATCAAAATGATATGCTGTTCAGACATGCTCTCTGATTTTAAATACAAACCATTTCCTTTAGAAGTGTGCAAGAAAACAAAGAAAAGGATACCATTACATAAGATTTGTAATAAAGGTCTACTGGAACATAACAAAAACAAGGAACAAATTAAGAACTGTTAAGGTAATAGCCCTAGACCTTTCACCTAATTGAAAGTAGGGGAAAAAAATAAACACAAAAGAAAACAAAGAGCAACAGTACATACATCAATAGGTTATCAAAAACAGGATACGAAGTTGGATCTTACCTGTATCTACTCTAATCAAGGCACACGTCTCAGACAGCATACAATTTCACCTCTCTCAAATACAGTAACAACCTAGTCATGATAAATCCCTCTCTCGAGGTTCTTCTCTAGAATGTTACCAAATACTTGCAAGGAAATTATAAAAATGCAGTCCCAAGAGAAAGTAAGACTGAGCCTTTCTGCTCTGACTAGAGATTTCAGCAAACATAAGCAGTACGATAATGAATTTTAACCCCAGAGAAATAAAGGCAATAAACTAAAACTGTGGTCCAAGTTACAAAGATGACTGAACTGTTTCTCCTGGGAGCTGACTGCAATTCCCCCATCCGTGTGCTAATGTCAGATCTACTCGAGTGCTGCCTAACAATTAAAATATGTCAAGACAATTTTGTCCTGTGAATCCTTGACCTTTTAGCAAGTATTTTTTAAAAATATGAATTCCCTGGTGCTTCTGGAAAGTATCAAACATTCTGAAGCTGGTACGCTTTCAAATAAAGTCAGTGTTTTCACTTTCCATTTCCTCACTCCAATGTCCCACAATTAGTTTCTACACTCACAGCACTCTCCCAAATGGCTGAATGTATTGGCTGTATGCCAATACACTTCTGAACTCTCCCTCATCTGATGCCCCTCCAACTACTTTACTAGAAACTAGTTTTCCAAAGCCTGTCTGGTTTTAAAGTAAAACTTAAGTTACATGAAGCATCTTGAGAAATCCCTTTTTAGATGCAAAGTATTGATTGAATTTGACCTTTAACCTTTATTTCAGAGTTCTGTGGATTGCTGGTACTACTGATGAAGCAATGACCAATGTGTGTACCTCTGCCCCCAGCCTGCTCATTCTATACCTACACATGAGATGCATTAACCACAGTCACCATTAGCAATATACTTTCCTTCATCCTTGTCAGAATCAAATCACTCACACACACAACTACAACTAGCAAGAGAACTAGTGATCAAACCTTAGTAGAATGATAAGCTTTAAATGTTTTGCTCTCACCCAGATGTCTCAAATGTTTATTTTGCCATACCTCTTCAGCACCATTTAAACAAGAGTCTATAAAATATAAAATCTTTACAGAAAACATATCAGAATATTTTCATGGCAAATCTAAGCACAAGCACTATAAGCACTGAGTCTCATGATAAAATGCAGGTTGTATCAAGATTATGCTAATTTCTTGATAAAAAATATCCAATAAAATCCCCAAAATAAAGTCTCTTAAATCTTAAATTCTACTTCTCTCTTAGAAGATGATCAAATGTACTTTCTCTGTTAATTATTTTACCTTATAAATCTGAGGAATGACTATATAGTAGTGTTTGTGCTGTTCTCCATTAAAATTCTGTAGTTGTGCAGCATATTCATTTTTGTTTTCATCAGCCATATGTGTACGCAGGTTTAACTGTTGCTTAGCCTAAAAAGAAAGTGTTATTAGTTCAAACACGTCTTGCACTTTTCAATGACACACATTACTACTGTGATTTATTTTAATAACTATGAAAAACCACTAATCACAAGTCATCAAAAGCTGACATCCTTGTAACTTATATCAAAAGAGTCTGAAAATTCATTGAGGTGGTTTGCCTGGGCCAGGTTTTGGTAGCAGGGGAGCTACAGGGGTGGCTTTAAACAAAGTGCTGCCAGAAGCTTCCCCTGTAGCTGATAGGGCTAAGGCCAGTCACTTCTAAGATGGACCCTACAGCTGACCCAGGCCTGGTTAATTAGTGACTGAGGTAATGCCTCTGTGAATAATGTATTTGAGAAGGGGAAGAAGTTGCTGCCCAGTTGCTAAACTGCAGCAGCAACAGGGAGTGAGAATGTGAAAACATCTCCGCAGACACCAAGGTCAGTGGAGATGGAGGGGGAGGAGACTGTTTAGGCCCTGAAAGAAAGACTCCCCCGTGACCTGTGGTAAAGACCATGGTGAGACAGCCGTGCCTCTGCAGTCCATGGAGGCCACAGGGGAGCAGAGATCCACTCACAGCCCATGGAGGACCCCACACCAGAGTGGGTAGATGCCTGAAGGAGGCTGTGACTCCCTGAGAAGCCCATGTTGGAGCAGGTTCCTGGCAGGACCTGGGAGGCTGGCGGGAGAGCAGCCCACACCAGAGCAGGTTTGCTGTCAGGACCTGTGACCCTGTGAGGCTGGAGCAGTCGGTACCTGAAGGGCTGTTCTCCCGGTGGATGACCCACGTTGGGGCAGGGTGTGAGGAGCTGCCCCCTTGGGAGGCCCCAGGCTGGAGCAGTTTGTAAAGAGCAGTAGCCTATGGGAAGGACTCACATTGCAGAAGTTCATGAGGGATTATCTCCCATGGGGAGGGACCCCACATCATAGCAGTGGGAAGTGTGAGAAGGCCTCCCCCTGAGAAGAAGCAGCAGCAGCAAAGTCCATCTCTAATGAACTGACCGCAACCCCTCTCCCCCATCCCCTGCGCCACAGGCAGGAAAGGAAGGAGAGTCCTGGAGGAGGGAGAAGTGAGGGGGGGGTGTTTTAAGATTTGGTTTTATTTCTCATCTCCCTGTTCTTATTGTTCATTCAATAAATCAAACCTTTTTTCTCCCCAAGCTGAGTCTGTTTTGCCTATGACACTAATTGCTGAGCGACCTCTCTGTCCTTATCTCGACTCACAAACCTCTCTTTATATTTCTCTCTCCCCTGTCCAGTTTATGAGGGGGAGGGATATTATGACTTGACAGGCACCTGGTTAAACCATCACATTAATGCACAGTAACAGTCTACAGACCTAATTTATTATATACAGAGAGAGCAATCATCATTGTAGCTCCCTTAATCATGTCGCTTAAATGGGTAACCTATGAAAACAGAGAAGAGACTGAACAAGATGCCAATTACCAGTAAACCTATCAGTTTAACAAAGACAGTATTTCAACAGCATCATCTAGGGACTAATGAAGCGTTCTCTCTCTGTCCATGCTGTCTTATATTTTACTGTAACTTTGGCTTTGCACATAACTAGCAAGCATATTTCACACTCAAAGAATGTTGTTCCAGTACTGATGATAAACATGCACATAAAATACTTTTTACAACAGAGTAAAGAAAGAAAAGGCACCGCTCTTACCTTCTCAACATCAGCCTTTGTCGCATTAGTGTCATTGTCCAGTCTTTCGTAGCTTTGCTGTGCCTTCTCTGCCTCTCTGCATTCCCTCTCAAATTTCTTTTTGCTCTACAAAAACCACAAACTTACTGTTTCAAGAGCCACTATCTTCTTTTGGTTTTGTACAGTAATTTTGAATTCCAAAGATCAAAGCTTCCATTTAAATATCTCAAATTCCCTAAGTACTTTTAATTAAATACATTGTTATCACAGCAACCAATTCTCAAAAACTTTCAACTTTTCTAATAAAAACGTCTTTCCTTCAACTACCAGCAAGGAAACAACTGTAATTATGCTATAAAATATCAGTTAATCAAAACGCAAAACAACCTATTACAAAGATCTGCAGTTAATTATAAACAGACAAATCAATTTTTTAGTCTGATCTCAATAAATAAATGAAAGTTAGCAGAAAACTTAAACCTGGACTTCTATGAGTAAAATTTTCAAGTTCCCTTCCTCAGTGATCATTTTTAATTAAATAAATTCAACTAAATTATTCTGAAGGCATTACGAGACCTTAGCATATCCATCCATTACCATCAGTATTCCTATCAACTGTCACAGCTATAATCAGCACAGACAACAGTATTCAATGTATTTGATGTTCAGTGTGGTTGTTGTCAAGACAACTGCTACAGAAAAACCTGTTGCATCTCAAGAAGTTCATATTTCTAGAGACAAATTGGACACAGAAATCCGTAAGCACTGCTCTCCTGCTTCAGTGCAAAGTCAGGTAATTGAGGTTAATGCATCCCTTAAAGGTTGCATACATTTAAAAGACTGACTTTGTACTCAAGAAAATACAGTGCACATAATGCAACTGTTTGTTTAAGGTGAACTCTGGGAATAATCTTGGTGATGGGTGAAAGCATCTAAAACTACCACATCTGCTTCTACTCAAATTCTCTGAACGTGAATTAAACTCTTTCATGACTGAAGCAAGACATTGCTTAGCTGGGTCCACAACTACAGAGTAGAAATTCACCTCTTAGGCATTGCTTCACAATCATCTGGATCAAAGATACAATAAATTGCTGAGATACAAAGCCAGCAGAATATCAGAATGCATCTTGAACACACTTTCTTGAATTTTATATTTTCTCATCTTTAAAAGCAGTCTCCCAAGAAAAAAAGAACTTTGAATCTTTTTCTACTTTCCTGCATTTCTGCTAGAAAGTAACTCCTGAAAGTCTAGAGTGGTACTGTTGAATAGACCTCATGTAAACAAACCCTCAGATGCAAGTCAAATACAGTGACTTAAGATTTCATCTTCATACAAATAAACTATAATTACTAACTACTCTGTAAATAAAACATAGCCTGTGTGTGGAGCAGCAACCAAAGTCGTCTGTATCGCTGTTTAAAATAGATTCCTTCACGCTGGATAAAACCCAAGGCTTCACTCAAACATACACACACAAGCTGTTTACGTGAGGTTGTTTAATACAAAAAAACTACACTGAATTGTCTTTTGGATGTTACTAAGTCTGATTCAGATGGCCGGTCATACAACTAAACATTTAAGTCTGAGCAAGACAGATGACAGCAGTTCCATTTACACACTGTATATTACTCAGTTTGACAAAAGAAAAGCCCAAAACACTCACATTATCCATCTGTTTCCAGCACATGTCCAGATACTGTTGAGCCTTTCGTCCTTCCTGAAGATGCTAAAAACACCACAAAACTTTAATTTACACATCTTTTTACCATTATTACCATTAGTTAGTACTATTAGTTAGTATGGTAACAGTACTATTACCATTAGTTAGTCCCTGCTTTATTGACACACTGATGTGCAGCATTTCCCACAAGTTACGAGTACTCTCTGGAAGACAGTACTACCACAGATTAAAATACTGTGCCAAGAATCACTGGTAAGCACTATCCCTCTAAAATCTTAGGTTTAAAAACTGTAGTAAGCCACTACATACACTTACAATTATTTGGTATTTTTATGTTTTATAAATGTTTTATAAAATCTATTTGTTGCTAAGTTCACTAAATTGAGTAAACAATCCATTAAAAGGTATCTGGTTTCATATCCTATTATTAAATCAAAATACAGAAATTACCATTTTTCTCTCAGTTTTCAGATCATGAGAATATCTCATCAGTTCCCCATACACTCTGTGTCCCATTTCCTCTGCAACCACTTCTCGTTGTCCTGCATAGTCATTCAACTCATTAAGGATGTTAAAAAAGGCAATACACGAAGTAAACCTGACAGGAAGCACACACACAAACACATATATACAAAAAGTGAGACAGGGTTTCTGGGGGTTTTTTAACTTCTTTTAATGCAGTCTGCACTCCTGATTGATTAAAAAAAACTATACATATTTTACAATAAACCTTATCTTAATGCTAAATGTTTTATAGTAGAGATGCAAGTCAGGAACACCTCCATTAAGCCTCACATGTACTATACGTTCCATTCTCTCTTCAAATACATTTTATAAGAACATGGACTTTTGTGGATAGAAAAGAAAGAAGAAGAATACTACCTGGAAAGCCCTGTAGTATAGTAGTATCTCCTAAGCTGCCAACTGAGAGGCCTGAGCTTGGGAACGGATACATACGTCCCTAGGCTCGAAGGCTGAACTTGCTGCAGAGATGATGTGCTTGGTAGTCTTGAGGGCGGAACATGCCAATCATAGCACTCATATGCATCCCGATGGATGATCTACAGAACAAGTTTGCTATCAGCTCTGGAGACAGCTGCCTGTTTGCCTGCCCACCTCTTGGCTGGAAGTAAGGTGCCACTATGGCTGGCACTAAAAAGGGGGAAGAGGAGGGGCAAAGGGTAGAAAGTGTGTGTGGAAGGGAAGAGAGGGGAAAAAAAACAAACCACAAAACAAAGAGGCACCAAATTAAAACACACATCTTTCTCTTTTAACTGTGGAATACTGCCATCTTCATAGGCTTGGCTCTGGGGAATTCAAAGGCTACCCTAGCACTAGAAACCCAATTCCCCATGGTCCAAGATCTTTAAATAGTCAAAAGAGCTACTGGAAATATTAGTGTGACTTCTCAGGCACTCTGTGCACACCATGTACTCTGCTGCAACCTGAAACTTGCCTCCTTTCTTTGCTTTAGAGTCATCTCTAAAGAAAAAAAATTACTGGTTTTTTTTTCTAAATAAATTTAAAAATGGCTACGGACATGGACAGCAAAACAAGCACCTCTCTGACAAAGAATCATACGTTGTTTAGCACTAATTGCTCCTCCATAGTTAGACTTGTCTCCAGAGTTAAAGCAAGTCAGCAGCTTAAGATCTCTTCTTGTCAAAAACACAGCTACTTTGTGTACAGCCAAATCTCAGTACACAAATGCATATCTACATTTGTATGGCCATACAAATACACTCAAAAACTCCACTAAACCAAGCAAAAAACACAGCCCAAGGATACATAATTGTTTTGCAATTGAAGAAAATTACTTATTTTTCCATAAAAAAATAATACTGGGCTGTATGTACTAAACTTCTGCTTTCAAACTTCTAGCTAGCTAAAGATTAATTTGGAACCATGCAAGTACAACCTGCCATGTTTACTGCTTCACAATACTAAAAGGAAGTAAACTCAGGTTTCACGCTTTAGAATTACAATAGAACTGTAAGAAGCCAAGCACAATTCTTTTGATGTCTTAACCCATTGAACTTTATCTTAAAAATAAATAAACAAATAAATGAAAGGACAGAGTATACTGTAGTCCTCATTTCTTATACATAGAACTTGAAATACACATTTTTACCTGGGTTCCTCATCTTTCGGTGAACGTTTAGGACAGTACTTCTTAACCAGATTTCTATTGAGGAAGAAGGAAAAAGATGTTCTTTTAGAATCTCTTTTGAGAAGACATACGCAGAGAAAACTGCATGAATAAATTATTTACTTTTAATGACTTCAAGGAACAAATCTATTCCTTCGGATATCTAGATAACACAAGGCAGAAATCCATGGCATTTTCAAAGTTTTAAGTCACTTTGACCTACAACAATATATTTATAAGTATTTAAAAATCTTTATTGCACAGTGACTAGACATAAAACAATGAACATCCTTTTCACACATGCAAAAGAAGCTATCAGACAAGAAAAAAGCAAAGGTGTGATCACTATGTAACATACAGACAGCACACATTGTATGCTATACCCATGGGCACAAAACTCCATGCCTCAAATAAGCTTTGAGCCTACGTTCAGGGTGAAGGTTTTAACCAGTGTCTCCAAATCTTCAACAAGGATATTTCCAGAACAGAACACGCAACATCTCTTTTCACAAAAGATTTTACATTTTGTCTTACTATCAGTGCTGTAAACACCAGGTTTTTGGAAACCAAGATCTCTAAAAGAAGATCCACAGGACCAGTACTTTACAAAGTATCACGGCCCAACTTCAGAGAACACTAATATGAACTAATTTGCTTATCATACTATACAGCAACAGCATCTTAAGAAACATACAAACCACATCACCTGCTCTGTCCTATAAAATAACTAACACAGGCATACATTGCTTATACAAACAACTGCAAAATATTTGCAGTTACATATATTGTTACAAATATCCCAAATCCTATGATGAACATGTCATGGCTTAGCAAGGAGCAGCTTTTGCTTGGTAACGGGGAGGGGGCGCAGTGAAGACCCGGTAAAAAGTTCTCGGACTTCACTAGAACCACTTAATTGAAGTCTTGTTTAAGTTATCTGTTATGATAGCTCTCACTGAAACTATCAAAGTAATATATTTAAGTGTGAATTAACACCTCAGCAGAAAATAATACACATCAATTATTTGCTTTACAATGCAGAAATAGAAGCAACACAATACTGGCTTTCCCCCTCCTCCCATAGATCTCTAAACAATCACACTTTGTACTCAAAAACCAGTCTAAGTTTGCTTCAGGTCAACACCAGTGAGATAGCAGCCTAGACTACACTTATTTTTAAGAGAACCATCACCAGTTGGATAGCCAGAAAGTAACCTAGTTAATAAATTTGTAGTCACGTACATAAAATGTCTGCATAAAATTTTACAGACATTAGCACAAAAATTGTGTTTAGCAACTCAAAACTAAGTTATCTTTAATCAATTAATACAGAACATAAAGAATGGGAGCAGCATGATCAATACGGTGGAATCCATATTAAAGAAACAGATCAGGTACTGTGGCATCTGCTTCTAGCTGAACCCCTACAGCCTCTACATCATAGTACAAACAAAGCCTGGGAACAAATTGTGAAGTCTACTTTCATCCATTACTAAAAAAAATACGGTAAATACTTAAAATATGTTTCATATTTATAAGTATATTGTCAATATGGTTCTGATGGCTTCGGTGATTGCACAAAAACAATGACAAGGAACTGCATTTAGTAGCATCATCAGAAAAGTTTAAACTGAAAAGCTGATTCTTAAAACACTGTAACATGAAATTTGAGTTTACAAAGCTGAATACCCTTAGAACTGTTCAGAACTCATGTGTTTTGGCCTTCAGAAACATCACTGTAAAAACAGACTTCCCACATCCATATTTGAATAATAATGAGTAGTGTAAATTCTCAGCTCCCATGAAAGGAAGAGAGATTTGAGCATCGAACACATGGTGATAATTCGTGTCCCCAATTTCACATTTGGGCTTATATCCATTTTAAATACTGTCTCCAAGATTCTGCGCATAAAAACGTGGTAACTATGTCTCAGTTTTGCTAGATATATGCACATGTTAATATTGTATTCAGAAACAATCCACAACAGTATGCAAAGGAACATACATTTGCTCAGATTAACTCAGCATCTCTAGAGATAACATACAATTTTAAAGTGAAACACTCAAATACTTCAAAACCAAACACTGATATTTTCTTTAAACTGACAATAAAGAAGCTGAACAAATTCACAAATCGTATTCCACATGGTAGTTTCATCTGTAACTGCAGGTATAACTTGTATTACTGCCTGACATCACAGGAACTCCTCTGTCTTCTTAAGTGTCATAATGCTTCAGACAGAACAAGAAGGGAGTGAACCTACAGAATTCTCTTCTGTGTGATAATGTGGAAGTAAAGCAAACAGACCTTCACCTTGCCCTTTTTAAAAATAATACGGATCAAAATCTGCATCTGAGAATTCAATTACAAAGTTCAGCCAACAACTCAGTAATATGGCACATATTAAATCTATTTTTTCTAATTTTGAAATAATAACAAATTAAACACCCATAATGAAACAGAAATCTGTTAATTTACAATGTATATCGCAATATGTTTGCCCAGATTCACATCTCTGTAACTCAGTAACATCCTATAACCACCTTCAGAAACCTTGCAGTACCATAATCATAAAATCATAGAATGGTAGGGGTTGGAAGGGATCTTTGGAGATCATCTAGTCCAACGCCCCTGCTAAAGCAGGTTGGGCCCTGAAGACCTGCAGAGAAGAAGACTCCACACCCTCCTTGGGCAGCCTGTGCCAGGGCTCCCTCACCCTTACAGTGAAATAGTTTCTCTTTATGTTTAAATGGAACTTTTTGTGTTCCAGCTTCATCCCATCACCCCTTGTCCTCTTGGTAGCTACTATAGAAAAAAGGGATGTCCCAACCTCCTGACACCCACCATTTATATACTTATAAATTAATGAGATCCCCCCATAGTCTCCTCTTTTCTAGACTGAATAGCCGCAGTTCCCGCAGCCTTTCCTCAAAAAGAAAGATGTTCCAGTCCCCTGATCATCTTGGTGGCCCTGTGCTGGACTCTCTCCAGAAGTTCCCTGTCCCTCTTGAGCTGAGGAGCCCAGAACTGGACACAGGACTCCAAATGAGGCCTCACCAGGGTAGAGTACAGGGGGAGCAGAACCTCCCTCAATCTGCTGGCCACACTCTTCTTGATGCATCCCAGGATGCCATTGGCTTCTTGGCCACGAGGGCACATTGCTGGCTCATGGTTATTTTATTATCAATCAGGACTCCCAGGTCTCTCTCTGCACAGCTGCTCTCCAGCAGGTCAACCCCCAGCCTGTCCTGGTGCATGGGGTTGTTCCTCCCCAGATGCAGGACTCTGCACTTGTCCTTGTTGAACCTCATGAGGTTCCTCTCTGCCCAACTCTCAAGCTGACATTGTCGAGATCCCGCTGAATGGCAGCACAGCCTCTGGGGAATCAGCCAGTGCTCCCAGTTTGGTGCCAGCAGAGAACCTACTGAGGGTACGCTCTGTTCCCTCAGCCAGATCATCAATGAAGATGCTGAACAAGACTGGCCTCAGAACTAATCCCTGTGGAACTCGACTGGCCACAGGCCTCCAACTCCATTCTGAGCCATTGATCACCACCCCCTGGGCTCTATAATTCAGCCAGCTCTCGATCCAGCCCATCGTCCACTCACCCAACCCACACTTTCTGAGCTTTCTGATGAGGATGTTGTAGGAGACAGTGTCAAAAGCCTTGCTGAAGTCAAAGCAGATGACATCTGCTGCTCTCCCCTCATCTAGCCAGCCAGTTCAACTATAAACTGCAATGACAGTATACAGTAAGCGTACAGTGAGTTCACTCGCACAGTTCCTCATATGCTGTACAAGCATTACTCATCATCTCCTACAAGACCCATAACAGCTGTCGCACCTGGGAAACTCTCATCACTAGGTGTGACAGTGTACAAAAAAACCTATTTATCAAAATGCAAGGGTATACACAAAGCAAGTATGAATTTCTGCCAGGACACAGACTCTAAATTGTGAACATTTATGAAAAATTCACACACAAGTTTTCTTCCTTGGATTTAAGGCTATGAGAGTAAGATCATCATTCTCAAAAGAAGGTTTCAGTGTGGTCCATGAACAAAGACACAAAAAAATCCCCAACCACCTATCTCCCAACTAAATATGTTTTCTCTTGGTCTCACATCCAAGTACTAAAAGAGCTGTAGAACTACCAGGAGCTGAACACTTACCAAACTGTTTAGATATCTAAAAGCATAAAAAAAGCTCAGTGACTAAGTTCTTTATGAAGAGATTCTCAACATTCAATTTTTTGCATCTTATTTCACTACAAAGGGAAAAATCTATGATAAAACTAGAAATTTCTATCAGAAATATTAATACCTATCATAAAGGCTATGTGCTGCCAGCATTAAAATTCACCAGAATCACAGCTCAATCCCAAGATCTTCTCTCACAACTTTCCAGAAGCCAGCTGTAGGACGGCTAACACTTCTGGAGGCAAAAATTTTGCATGATCTCATCCTAGGGCTTCATGACTGCGTTATGTGGTTAGAATCAGTGAGCATCCTCAAGAGCAATGATGACTGCAACCTAGTTGTTATCACAAGACAGTTCACTACTAACAATCAATTCTCCTCCAAGGAAAACACAGGCATGAATATTAAGGATTAGCTTAATGAACTGGTCTACTGGCAGAAAATCAGTCACCCTCTTGCGTGTTATGTATATGTCCAGATCTTCATTGGCAGCAGGCAGGAAGTGCATGCATGCACTGTACAACATGTGTGCAGCAAGACCTGTGCTTCCCAAAACACTGTCATACTTACTGAATATGGACAGTCAGTCCAATCATCTGACAGAAGGGGTACTTGACACAACTCTTACATTTTTGAGAGACATTTTGAGAAAAATCGGTAGTAAAGTGTTGAACAGATTTCCTATTTCTAGTCAAATCCTGAAATAATAATGTGGTGTCTCATCTTGCTAGCTGTAGAATGAACCTTCAAATAATAAACATAATTAAGCAAAAAGGCATTTGTTCATAATATTTAAGGGAAATATTTGGCTAAATCCATGCAAATAAAACACATTTCCATTTTTAAACAGTCAAAACAAATGAAAATCAACATGTGAACTGGTGCTGTGCATGCTTCAAAATTTCCTTTACCTCCTGAAGTTCTTCTACGCCAGCTTTGGAAAAGTGGTATTTACTTCCTTTAAGAAAAAAATTCCTTCAGTAAAGTAATGGGGTACTACGTTAGGTGAACATACACAACTGCACCAAAATTAAAAAAACTAAAAACTCTCACTGAAAGAATCAAGGAGACAAGCTGCCTAGACAGAGGACATCCGAATCTTCAGCTGCGAATCTCTGCACTTTCTCTTACTGCACTTGTAAGGAAAGATTCCTCAACTGTGTATCTGGTGACAATCCAGTTTGCCAACAACAAGATGATGGAAGACACGACAAGAGAGAAGCTGATAAAAGTTTTAGTCTGACAAAGGCTGGGCAGCAGCTTCAGCTGAATCCCCAAAGGAGTTCAAGACAGCAAAGATTACAGTGTGTCACAGTTTTGGGAGGAGACATTTTTGCTTGGTAATAGGGGGAGGGGGTTGCAGTGCAGGCCTCGTAAAGAGTTCTTGGACTTTTCCCCAGCTCTGAGGTTTGGACCTACCTCTGGCCTGGCCAGTCTGGCACCTCTGAGATCACTATTTAAGGACAGGAATTTGAAATGTGTGGGAGGAGTTGGAGGAGTGGTATAAGATGGAGGTGACCATACAGACCCCACAGTCAGAGAAGAAGGAGCGCTGGAAACTTCTCTACAACCTGTGGCAAGAACACAGCTGTGTCCCTGCAACCCACAGAGGGCAATGGCAGGGCTGAGAGCCATCAGCAGCTCGGGATGAGTGTGCTCAGACACGCAGGAGATGGTGTGAGGAGGTGAGACGCACACAAGAGGTGGAGAGGAGCTGCAGTCCTTAGGATAAACGCACATCTGAGTGGCCAGTGCAGGACTGCCAGGTGTGTGAGGGAACCTGCGGAGGAGCAGGAAGGACTGGTGACAAGCCCACCTGCCTTGATGAGAGACAAACTGCAGGAGCCATTGAGAAAAGACTGACTGAAACTCCCATTCCCTGCCCCGCTGAGCCCCCTGATATAAAGACATCGGGATCAGGACTCTGAGCCTGGGAAGAGGGGAGGGGTGGGCAGAAGGTAGTCTTAAAGACCTGGTTGTGCTCTTTATCATTGTACCACCCTGTGTGGTCTTCTGTTTGTTATGTTTTGGGGTTTTATGGTTATGTTTCAGTTGGTGGTGGATTAAATTATTTTCTGTTTTCTTCCCCAAGTTAAGTAGCCTGGTCCGTTTTGTCTGGGACCATAAGCAACCATAAGCAGCAATTAAGCTCTCCCTGCCCTGGAGTTCCAGGGTCTGTGGTACTTAAGTCTAATCATGGTCTTTTGTCCCTGGATAGTCCTAAACCACAACACAGTGAAAGCTAAATTCACAGGAGTGAATTATTTTACATGTTATTTTTCAAGCACTGCATGCACCTTTTGGTAAAAATCACTCTAGAATAAAGGACGTGCTTCTCTGCCATTTTATTGCTGCTATCATTCTTATACAATCCTTGCAAGATCCGTGAGGGGAAATTCCTATTGGACCTACAAAGTGTTTCACTTGGCATCAAACAGAAAGTAAACTGGAGAGGTAAGACAAAAGGGTGGTTGGGTTATAGTCTTACCCAAAAGCACTAGCCAGCTACGGAAAGGGTGTGCTTTAAGGACAGGAAGATCTGCTGCTTTCTCAAGTTCTGCTCATAAATTTCAATCAGATTTATTCACACAATGTAGTGTAGATCTTGCCAATTCGATGTGAGAAATTAATTAGTAACAGCAGAGGCTTGAAGCTGGTTGAACACACTCACAAAAATATAAATACACATTTTTTGCAACAAACATGCTGACAGTCCGTGGAAAAATACTGCTAAGGTTTTGTTTTGAATCATAAAATTTAAATCTTAAATCTTTTTAGTTCAAAGACTTGTGAGGTGGATAGGAAGAGAGTGAGAGAAGTCAAAAAAACAAGCAAGTGCACATCCAGATCATTTTCTGGTTTGGACTGGTAAAGACAAAATCATGTGTCATTAAAAAAAACAGTGATCTAATTCACTTTGTAAATGAAAAACGGTCATTAGTCATAACATTACATACTTGCCCATCATCTGATACTGTAATTTAATGTAACTATTAAGATTCTTTTAGAAAGAAAAAATCCTTACCTCAGTTGTTTTGCATAGTTTTGCTCAATTTCTATCCTTTCTTTAACAAATTTTGCATATTTCTCCAAGAAGTCAATACCCCACTGCGTATGCTTGTCCAAGTTATCAAACTGATCCTTTAAAAACAAAAGGGAACAAAAATACCCAGAATTAGTTAAGAATCACAGTAACATGAGAAATTACATTTTATGAGTTATGTTGACAGACTGCTTGCTAATTGGATGAAAGGTACTCAAGTTATAAACGACTCATGTATATATATATGTATCTACCAGTCATATATCAAAACAATAAGCTGTATGTGCAGACACAGACGTACTTTTTTCAGCAAAAACAGCTCTAAATAATTTTGGTTTAAGTTGTATGTAGCCTTTGATCACTTTCAAAAGGGAAAAGTATCTCTTTTTTTCTCCTAAAAATCATTTCATTCTAAAGTCTATCTTTTCCACCAAGATAACAAAGATAGAAACAAAGATCAGTATTAGGTAAATGAGACTTTCACAGAAAAGAAGTATTTAGCAGTTTTAAAACAGGAGTTGTGATTTCATTAGATACAGAAAAATCACTTCTACTCTTAAAATTACCCACTGAAAGAAAAATAATGTAAATTACAGCTCCATGACCAAGTGAGCATAGTCTGTCTATGAAAAACATTCCATTAAGAAAGTTACAGTAAAGCCATGGCACCAAACAACGAGAAACAATAAAAAATAAACAACACTTCAAAAAAACTTGGGGGATTTTTGTTACATTAAATCATCTTCAAAACCAACCTTTCACTGTATTCTGTACTGATCAAAAGGTGAAGGATACACTAATTAAACTAGGTTCAAAATACCAAAATAACCCAGAAATATGGAGGGCTGGAATTAGGCAAGGATGAATAAAGGTACAAAACACACCCTAGCAAAGCAAATACTTTCAGTCGAGCTCATATTTGTATTTTTTGCTATTTTTTTCTGTAATCCAAAAGGACAAGCAACTGCAACATCAAAGCTTTTGTCCTCTAGTTGCTGAATCCAAATACACATCATGGTACATTTAAAAAATAAAAAGTAGAAAAAAAAGAAGAAAAAATAATCTAAAGAAAGCATTTAAAGGCAAAACTTATTTCATTTACACACACAAAAAAAGAGAGAGCTGTTTATCAGAAGCTGTGCCTTGCACTTTTCAGTAACTTGCCTGAACCTAATGAATTATGCCCACCTTTAGTATTAGCAATTGAAGTTCAATTTCAATATGTGGTAGGATATGTTAAATCAAAAAGCTATAAAATGCTGCAGGGCTTAGGACTCAAGGAAAACGTAGTCACTAAAAGATACCAAGAACACACAACCATACATAAGCAACAAGAATAATAAAAATGATTAAGGTTGCTCTCAAATCTTGCCTTGCTGCTCTGAAGATTAACAACCACGGAGGTTACTGCCTTAAACACAACAATCCAATGGCATGCAAGTACTGCCAACTGAAAGCATCTATCATGTTCCACTACCATCCATGGTGCTCCCATCTCTGCATCATTCTCTCCACCAAAATCCCAATCACTTTCCCTGATCTGTTTCACCAGAGAAACATGCAAACTGACAAGAGACAGGTGAGGGGCTGAAGACAACAATCTAAACCACGGCCTGTATCTCATGTTGTTCTGATGCACCCACTTTACACCAACTGGACATTTCCACACACAATATCTTTTGTCAAATAAAGTGACGTTCCTGCTACTGTTTTTAGAAAAAGTTGTACATGTCATGTTTGTGTAGGGGAAGATGGAGATGGTTACCATGTTGTAGTGTCAAACTGCTGTTGCATATATGCCATAAAATTACATCTTCAATCTCAAGAAGCTTCTCTTTTTCACGTTCCACTTTTTTGTCATCACCCTGACAAGAGCTAAGGTTTCATTACTATTAGGGAACACATTACTTCTGCTTCTGAACATGGAACCATAGAGCATAGCTTTCCAAATACTTTGTTTACACCAAAAAGGTCTCTACTCATGAAAATTAATCCTCTACTATTATGAAACTGGAGTGGAAAAAAGTGAGTGCATTGACATGCTATTCTCCCCTCATGCTTTACTAGAAGTATTTAATCAATAAACGAGTGCCAAAAATTCACTCTTTTTCTCAAAGCCTTCTCTTCATCTGATTCTACAAACAGTATGCTCTTTGTAAAAAACAGCTTTGTAGGATTATCCCATAAACCCTCAAGGGAAGAAAGAATTTATTCCCTCCCTATACGAGGAACATACACAGAACAACCTGAACTGAGTAAATCCCATGTAAGAAAAAATAAAATCCCTTAGCTATCCTCACCACCCTGCAGACTTCCACATTAGTCCAGCTTCACCATTATTGACATCTATGAACCACTCATGGATGCATTAATCATCTCCAGATAAGGAATGGAAATCCAAATATAGTGGACCATTAGTCCACTGGAATGAAAGCAGAGGTACATCCCCACTTTTTTGAAGAGTGAGACAGCTTCACAACATGTTTGTTCACTGCCCTTTTTTTGGTCAGCAATTATAACATGCACTATCTTACAGCATATAGCATGAAAGATAAAAAAACTAATACCTCCAAGAAGTATCAAAGCATTTTTTGATAAATGGTTTATGAATGACCAAAGTTGGATGTGTAAACAACCTGTATCCACAGATGCCTTGTAGATTTGCATTCAAAATAAAAGCACTATCATAAACTCCCACATAAATATTGATTTATTGGATTCAATTGAACATACTGATGATGTCACTCTCAGTTAACATATAAAGAAAATACCTTAAGCAAACACATCAACTTGACAAGTTTTCAAATTCTCTATAAACAATGAAGCAGTGAAGTATGCAGTCAAAATCATCTTACACTGGTCAGTAATGACACTGAGATAAATGAGCAAAAGATAAAAGCAAAATAAATGAATAAGCAGACAGGAATGGCCTTTTCAGAACAGCTTCTAGAGGTAAGTCACAAATTTATTTGTGGTCCTTTCAACTTCTTTCCAGAGGCATCCATGGTTGAGCTCTGGGCCTGCATTACACAATTGTGCTCCTTTTCATCCAGAAAACAAACAGAAAATCTTCCACATTACTAAAAAGGAAATGAAATTAATACACTGAGATACAAGTCAAGGAGTGGAAAACACAAAGCTCAAAAACCAGGCAATACCATGCAGAGGAGAAAATGAACTAAATAGCTCCAACAAATTTTAAGGCTGGAATTTTTATCAGTGTACTAATATCTCAGTGTATTAATTTGGCTGGCTCCTTTTCTCTGGCTATCTGTCTACTGAGTTGATAGGACCATGTGTTCTCAACAGTACTCCAAGGCAAATATGTATTGCTGTTTGTCTAGTAACTCCCCACAACCCTTATCAGCTGAGCAGGCGATTTTTGTAAAAAGCTTTATAAAAACTACAGCTGACTGTTATTAAACTGATTAACGTTAGCTAATGGATGGTGGCCCTAAGTACAAACTGCCCACTCAAAAACTGGAATGTAGTCCCAAGTCTCTACATTGTAAACAAACAAATCTGTCAATACACAAAAAGTTTGTGGTACATCAATATAGACCATTCCAAAATAAATATTACCTCCCTAAATTCCACTTCCAGATTATTTACTGGAACCACAGATCAATGTTACAAATGCTTCAGACACACAGTTCTAAACTTATCGGGTTTTTGCAGATACCATAAAGCTCTATAACAGCAGCTGAAGCATCAAAGCAAGAAGCCAAGCTGAATCAAGTCTGTACCAAAGACAAAACATGTCCAAAATACCAGATTTGCTCTCCCCTTCTTACAGACAACTGTTTTTCCCTGCAACAAGCCTCAAGAAGCCATGAAAAGCATGGACAATCTCTTCAAAGGGTGAACACAGATGGAACATGGCAGTGGAAATACCAAAACTGTAGTCTTCCTAAAGCTATCAGTAGCTAGTCCAGTTATTTTTTTTTTTAGACTGGAGTTTCAAATAAAAGGCATTTTTAAAGGGTTAACATTCTCAGCTTTCATCAACTTCGGAAAGTGTTTCTACTTGTATTAAAAACTAGCATTGTGGTATCAAGTTCTGTAAAAAAATAAATCTCCATTTTACTTAATGATTCCTTTACAATAGATAATGTAATAGTTTATTACGTTAACGTCTACTTATTAAGCCTCCCTTTCACTGATTTCGTTTTGACAATCTCCAGAAGTTAAAAGCCTTACAAATTATATTAAACACAGAACTTCAAGTTTAAGCAATCTACCTCAATTAATTACTACAATTCATTAAATCTGCGATATCTTTAAAACATATTATTAAGACATTTTATTTGAAATCACAACATTCTGTATTAATTACGGTACCACCATTTTATTCACCTTTGTCTCAATTGTACATCATTATTTCTGTACTTTTACCTGACTACAATTTTAGTCCACAGATATCCAAGTGATTTTAATAGCAATTTGTGTACAACTGGCACAGGACTTTTTTTTTTCCCCCCTCAGTTCTTTGTTCTCCAGGCTGTATAGTTTTGCCAGTCTAACCTTCTGATTCAGTGGGTGGAGGGTTAATTCCATATTTTGCTCTGAGTTCTTAACACTTCTAAAGTCCAGTATAATGAAATATATACTACACTGTAATGAGACTGCAAGAAGAAAGTGTTCAGACCATGGAAAAAACAGGAATCAGGTCTTGTTCAGAAAAACAACCCGAAACATTTGGCATAGAAAATAAAAACAACAGTGCATTTGTGGATATAAATGTTCTATTTTATTATTACTTTAGGAAAAGTGACAAATTACTTACACAACTGCAAGTACACAGTAATCCAAGTATGAAAAAATGGATGATTATGTAACTTGGCATTGAGCACAGGTCTTGTTTTCTTAAAGTCCATGAGGGCTTTTCAAATGAACCTCAATTATGGATAAGTTTAAATTATAAAGTCTGCATATCGTGCTTCCATCCTGCACCAGCAGTACTGCAGAAGACAGAAAGTCCCAACTGTCCAAGAAGTTAAATATTTGAAATTATTAAACATTATAAAGTGACTACTTCACATATTAAGATTTTATCAAGATCTTCTCCTGAAATATCTGAAGTGTTTCTAGAAAACACTGTGGAACTCGTTGCTTGTTTTTTTTAAAAACAAAACAAACTTGCAGTGTTTATGCAAAGAACTATTTGATGAGCTACATTAAAAATTATGGCAACTATAATCAGACATAAATGTATTATTAAGTTACCAGTATAGTATTCCTGTCCCTATTTGTCTTCAGGACACATTAGATTATAAAATTCTCTTTTAATTAGAGTATGTAACACTAATCTACTTCTGACAACATGTTGTAGTTTTTCTGATCTTTGAAATCTCTTCAGTGCCTAACTGTTTTTTGTTTTCATTGCTGGCTAGCTGGGCTTAAACCATAGCATACTTCTGTGTCTATCTTCATGCATTCCTGCTTCCTTTTCTAGGCTAGGATAGTAGCTCTTCTATTTTATTGTGTGAAGCAATTATCACCTCTCTCTTACTGCCTGTTTTTATTATCATCAATTTAGTCTTCTGGTCTTCCTTTTTTGCTGGCACCTGCAATGTGCTTCCTCCTAACAGGCAAGCAAGAACTGATTCCAGCTAAACAGTAGTTTATTTTTTTTTAAACATCCTGTTAGTTTTACATCTAAAAACTAACAAAGAACTGTTTCTATATCAGGAACAAAGTTTATTGCTTTTCTGCTTTCTACAAAAACTTGCAGATTGTAGCTGCAAGACTAACCTGCAAATTATACCTCATTCCTCTCTGAAATTATCTATGTATTATAACAAATAAATGTGTGAAAACAAACGTGGCTGTGAGCAAACTTTAAGGCTAGGCATTTTATAGACTAGGAAATCAATATCCATGGGAAGGTTCAGAGCAGCAAAATAAAAAGCCACAGCTACACTGGAAATAAAGCAGGGGTATTCAGAGATTCAGATAAAAAAATAAAGTTACAGGTGCATATACATAAACTAAACAGAACTTCACATTTTAACTTCATATTACATCAAAGGTTCAGTATAGACTGTATGGGCAGGATAGTATGAAGAGAAACTACTGGTCCTTTGGAGACATGAAAAGGAAAAATCACTCCTAAAAAGAACCTCTGAAAATTCGTAGGCAGACCTTCAGGACATGGACCTATTTTGCTTGCAAAAATTAAGACACTGGTATTAACAGTAAACTTTATGTCGTAGCTTGAAAATATTTGTGAGAAACTCTACTACAGAAATGCAGTCTTGAAGTGCTTAATATCCAAAAGGAAAACAATGGGAATTAAAAAATTACTTCTAGCTGGAAGAAAAACTCCATTGCTTTAAGGAATAAAGAATCAATAAATTTATAGTATGAATGTAGTGTGAAAAAGCCATTTGCCTGTTAAAACTTTCGCATATATTCTTAAAAAGTAGCACCACCATCAGTTTTCTTTTTGAAAAGTTTATTTCTATGGTTAGGGAAATGTTTGCATGAAGTGAGCAAACAACTCAAAAGTGACACCAAGCCACTAGATATCTAGCCATGCCATAAGATACACGGCAAGTCAGGTTTCTAAAGTGAAGCTGAAAAGGGAGAGCTGCAGTGCCAAAGAGAAGCAGCAAGGGAATCGCTTTGGAAACATCTGCTGTGAAGTCAGGGCTCGCAAGAGGGGATGTCTTGTTTGGCAGCTAACAACTTCACAGGTGTGACAGCCACATTTATTTTCCAGGAAAGGGCAGGAATCTATCACAGACAGAAGAGAAGACATGTTTGTGACTGCTTTTGGAATGAGCAGCCAGAAGCACAACAGAATCAAGTTCTGCATCTGGACATCAGCAGAAAGATATTAGAGGTTACAGCTGTGCACTCCAGTTCACCCATGCCACTGAATATATCAGCTAGACTAGCAATTTTACAGCATCAGTTTTCTACCAGCAGAACAAATCAATTGAAACTGTTAACTGCTGGGAGACTGAACAACAGAGAGAATAGGAATGCCACAGAGGGCATCTCAATGGTCACTCCTATTCGTCTAGCTTATGAATCATCTCCAGAATGGATGGGCACACTTATCTGAACTAAAGCAGTGTATTTACTTCACCCTATCAAGATGCAAACTTACATAAAGAAAAAAATTCAATTAATCACATGAGTTTACCAATGAGTCTGCTTTCTGCTGCTCTCAGGGGACTCCTGGCTCTGTCTTCCCAGGACAGGTCACAACCTGTCTGATTCTGCAGTGAGGGTGGTTTCCTAAACACATCTTTGTCTCCTCCTCAGGACATTCTACCAACACACAGCATAGCTGCCAGAACACTCAGAGGCATCCGCTGTCTCTGCTACTCATTACACAATGAGCTTGTCAATAAATAGGGTTGTTCACTGTGGTATCAACTGTCTTTACCTACAACTTACCAAAAGTAAGATACTTTGCCCCAGGCAAATAGAATGGACTTCCTAACCATCACCATTTGAGAAACATATAAACACATACACACATATATATAAAGCATCACTAACCATAGTCTCCTTCCTGCAGAATACAACCATACATAAAATATATACCCTGAAATCCTACTTTGAAAACTGAATCAGAATCCAGTCACTTAGCTTCCAAATAGCCCCTTTAAGCTCCTTAAAATAGCTGTCACCAACACAGGGACAGCACTATACCTGCCTTGTCTATACAAAGGACATAATTATGTCAATTCCCCTAAATATATCTTATTTTCATCATAGCCAAGGCAGAAAGTAGGCACTTCTCGAATCTTCTGGGAGTGGCTGAATGCTGTTAATAAAAAGACAGAAGCATAAGTAGATTTAAGTCCTAGTTACTGCAAAAAGAGCCAGGAAGACCTTAAGATTAACCATAAAGAAGTGGAATGTAATGCACCAGAGTAAAAAAACACTAGTATTCATACAATGCTTAGATTTGCTGTTGTTCGTTATAATAAATACTTGGGAAAAATCCCATGTCTTTAAAGCAACACTGCAATAACAAATAGTATAAAGCAGTAGGGCTATCCATCAATGAAGTAGCAAAATACTGAATGCGTTGTATGCTCAAGAGCCACGTGAAGGAGAAGTTCTGTATAAAACCAGCACATCTACTGCATGAGTAACTTTAGCCTGCAGAAAATCTGCAAGAACAAAGTATCTTGTTTGGAAAACAATACTACAAGATTTTTATTTTTGAAAAAATGTTTTTCTTCAGTTAGAAATGTTATTACATGGCTTGATGCTCAATATACAAGGTATTTTAGTGTATGACTAAAAATGAATTGGTGAAACTAAACTACTGAAAACTTTTAAAACTTCTAAATGCCGCTCTACAAATACTAGATATTGCCACAATATTAGTAAAAATGCATCTACAGGAGCCCAAATGCATAAGCAGCCCTGATACTCTCCAGCTCTTATATCTGTGACAGTCTATTTTTGCATTCTAAAGGACCTCTTTTCTAAAAACTTGTAGAAACGGGGAAGAGATCTTACTTACTGTTAAGTTCCTGCTCTGGCCAGTCTAGCATAGTATCCAACAAGCACGAGTATGCACTGCTTTTTTCCTCTCTATACACATGTATGGAAGTGAACTTAGAACACCTTGTGGGCTCAACAGAAGAAGGGAGCGGTATCAATGCCACAAAGTGAAAAAGTTCCCTGCAAGTAGCTGGTTATTACCCTGGGGTATAGTGATAAGGGAGGAGGTACAGAGGAGACAACTGGGGAAAACAGAAGATTTTGTAAATGGAATATTATTATGTAACACCTAGATGCCCTACACCACAAATTCAGAAGAAAACAAGTTCTATCAGCTTTGCTGCTCACTTTATGGCAATGAACCTGCATCCACTGCTTTGCAGGACACAGTTCCTTGTTTATTTTTATCTCTATCCCTCAAATATACATGCACAACTCTGTACAAGCTGTATTACAGTATGTCCAGTTGCACTACCATGACACCCAGCTTACACTGCACTATGTGAGTATTTTACCGAACTGAAATGTGACATAAGTAAAATAACTGTTTGCATATAACGTAGTTCGAGTCTACACTATATATTATAGTATAGACAGTCACAGCTCTGAACTCACCAAAAAGCCAAGATGACTGTGATAGCAAGCAGTACCAATTTAAAACAAGGAAGTACTTTCTGCCAGCTGGGGGAGGAGAAAAAGAAGGGAGAGTATCAACTTCCCTGTTATTCAAATAGCATTTCCTTGTATTTGTCTGCTCAGCTATTAAGTAGGCGGCTCCAAGAATACAATTTTTAACTGACTTCAAAACCATAGAGTTTAATAAGTAGAGCACACAAATCCCACACAGAAGAGTCAATTTGCCGTGTTTCGCATTTAAAGGTGCACATGTAAGCGTTATCTCAGTGGAGTAAGTAGAGAGAAGAAATTGGTATATATGATTCACATATTCTTTATCATTCTGACAATTAAGAAAAACGTAATATAAAAATACCTATACCGAATCAAGCATTGAGTATCAGCAGCAGACCTTTATCATTTCAACACATAGAGAACAAAGTACACTCCTTAATATTAAATATTTGTGAGGAAAGTAAAGGTACACATTATTTAGAATATTAAACTCAAGTCAACAGATCCTTAAACAAAACATATTTCATGGCACTATTTCTAATCCATAATTCTTTAAACAATGAACTCATAAAATAAAATTTATGGCATAGGAATAAACCAAACATATCCTGGTATTAACTTTTAGATAACTTCTCACAATAAGTGCAATTAAAATACCTAGTAAGCCCACAAGGATTTTGTACTGAAATAATATATACTAGATCTTTTACCTTTAAACACAGACACTATGTCCATGGTGCAGACACTAGGTCCAGACACAATCTCCTTATTTAGCATAGCTCTGATAAGCTGCTTCAACTACTCGAGTCAGTGAATGCTACTGGAATGAAAGAAGGTATTTCCTAGTGCTATTATCAGCTCCTATCAGATAATTCTAAGATGAAGGCATATACCTTGAAATTCTTGGCATTCAAAAGATACAACTGTGCTATACAGATTGTCAACAAGTATTTGTTCTTCTAAATCACTCAGAGTAAGATTGAATCATTAGCCCTTTTTTGTTTAGAAAAGGCTGCATATAGTAACAGGATTCATCACCACAGAGTGTTTTGTGCACAACTCCCCACTAAACAGGAGCAGACAATGTTCAACACTTCAGAACATCAGAGATCAGAGGGGACTGGGTTAGGTAAACAGTTGTGAAACTGGCAGGCTCACCCATTAACTGATTCACCAGATGCTGTTTGGTTTTTTTGTCAATAGACTAGGGAATTTGTCTCTAAAAATCACTCTAAGGTGAACTTCCCTTTTTAGTATCACCCGTGAAGACTTTTGGTGTTCAAGAGACAGAATATACAAGCCACACTTTTACCTCTTCACAAATATCTTGCAAACAGTAAATACTTTACAAACTTGATTATAAAACTAGATCCATATACTTAACAGGAAATTAACAGCACAGCAAAGAAAAGCTTTCCTGTCTTCTTTGGAACATTACATAAGATAAAGATAGCACTCTGGGAGAACAAACAAAAGAACCCCCAAACAACAAAAACACACCCACAAGACACCTCCAAACTCATCCGTTACTTAAAACAGATCTACTGCACTTACTGCTTTTAAAGCAAAATTTGCAGTAACATGAACATAGCTGAATAAAGAATTTAAACTAAAACCAGATGTAACTAATGGCCTCTCCAAAACAACGGAATTTTTTAAGGTTTTGAGATTCAGACAATGTAATATTAAAACATAACATAATGGTACTGCCCGTAAGTTTCAGTTTTTAAGATATAAACCTAAAATATACAATAAATTCCTCTTATATTTCACCATATACTTCGAAGTCACAACCTGCACTGTCAGGATAAGATTAAAATTATTCATAAATCACCTTTTCTAGTAACGTACTTTCTTTGCAAGATCAAATATTAAAAACATACTGTTCCCCTTCCAAGTTAACAAGGTGTACTTCCTTCCAAATACCTTAAATTACATGGGAAATTATCAAAGTGATGTAATTTAACCATAAGCATATGCACTCCTGTAAGAAAAGTGACTTGGTAAAAAAACCCCTATTACAGCATATTTGGACATTGAAGTTGGATATATAAAAGCTGAATACATACTCCAGCATATTAAAAAAAAACCCAACCAAAAGCAAACCACCACATCTTTAAATTGTCAGAGCTACATTTCTGATTCTTTCCAAAACACATACAAAGCCCACAATCAATACAGCTAAATTTTGTATTGTTTTGGTAATCCGGCATAGCAATTTCTTCAGTATGAAAATGACAATAGCCTCCATAAATATATTTCACAGCACTGCAGGAGTTCAATACTGAAAGCAAGCAATCTACTACATAACTGGTGCAAATATTTCTGAAGCAAGACAAATAGTACTCACTTCGGGAGAGGACTAAACATGGAATGACATTCCATCTGAGAAAACTGAAACTGAACTGCATCTGTTCTTTTTGAAGAGACAATTCCCATTTCAGAGACCATCAAACAGCCAATGTAGAAATCAAATGCTACTCCAACAGGAGCCTCCCTTCTGCCGTTATTTCCTTCCTGACTAATACAAATATAAGAGTATTCACATTGAAATACAATGGAGATCAGAAAGGCATAAAGAAGCATCCAATCTAGGTACTTCATCTGTGACTCAATCAAAAAAATGTCTTGGCCAATTTTTGTCCCTCACAATTTCTCAGGATCACTTCTTGATCATCTAATCTAATTTTTCACTCTCTTGTCCATCTATTTGCCTTTTAATTCTTTCTTCATGCCCCTTTTGCACAATTTGCCCTACCAATGTAACTGCACTGTTTACTCAATAGACAGATACTGAGAATTTTCTCACTGCCCTAATCAAGAAATACTTTGATTTTCCACACCATCATTTTAAGCACTATGTTATTTCTATACTCCATGCAAAAGTGCTTATTCCATTGATGACCATCACAACTACTGTAATATGTAACCTTCAGCAAGTTGTGGAGAACAGACAAGGTGCCTGAGAACTGGAGGAAAGCAAATGTCACTGTAGTCTTCAAAAAGGGCAAGAAGGAAGACCCAGGTAACAACAGACTGGTCAGCCTCATCTCCATCCCTGGCAAGGTGATGGAACAACCTATCATGGGTGCTGTCTCCAGATATTTAAAGGACAAGAGGGTCTTTAGGAGCAGTCAACATGGTTTTACCAAGGGGAAGTCATGTTTGACCAACCTGATAGCCTTTTGTGAAGATGTAATCAGGTGGATAGATGGTGGTAGTGCAGTGGATGTGGTTTATCTTGATTTCAGTAAAGCAGTTGACACCATCTCCCACAGCATCCTCACAGCAAAACTGAGAAAGTGTGGGCTGGATGATCAGGTAGTGAGGTGGATCGTTCACTGGTTGAAGGGAAGAAAGCAGAGAGTTGTGATCAATGGGACAAGGTCTAGCTGGAGGCCTGTGTCTAGTGGAGTCCCTCAGGGGTCAGTGCTGGGACCAGCACTGTTCAATATATTAACGACCTTGATGAGGGAACAGAGGGCACTGTCAGCAAGTTTGCTGATGATATTGAACTGGGGGGAGTGGCTGACACACCAGAAGGCTGTGCTGCCATTCAATGAGACCTAGACAGGCTGGAGAGTTGAGCAGGGAGAAATCTAATGAAATTTAACTAGGGCAAGTGTACAATCTTGTATCTGGGGAAGAATAACCCCATGTACTAGTACAGGTTGGGGAATGAACTCTTAACAGAGTAGAGTAGGGAAAAGGACCTGCAGGTCCTGATGGACAGCAGAATGAGCATGACCCAGGACTGTGCCCTTATGGCCTAGAACACCAATGGCATCCTGGGGTCTATTAGAAGGCCTGTGGGCAGCAGGCCAAGAGAGGTTCTCCTCTCCCCATACTCTGCCCTCCTGAGACTGCATCTGGAATAATGTGTCCAGTTCTGGGCCTCTCAGTTCCAGAAGGACAGGGAACTGCTGGAGAAAGTTCAATGCAGGGCCACAAAGATAATTAAGGGAATGAAGCACCTCCATTATGATGAAAGGCTGAAGGAGCTGGGGCTCTTTAGCTTGGAGGAGACCAAGGGGTGATCTCATTAATGTTTACAAATATGTAAACATTAATGTTTACAAATATGTAAAGGGCAGGTGTCGGGAGGATAGAGCCAGGCTGCTCTCAATGATGTCCAACGACAGAACATGAGGCAACAGGTACAAGCCAGAACATAAAAAAAGTCTTAAAGAAACTCAAGGAAGAATTTCTTTGCTGTGAGGCTGATGGAGCACTGGAACAGGCTGCCCAGCTGGGTTGTTGATTCTCCTTCTCTGGAGACATTCAAAACCAACCCGAACGAGTTCCTGTGTGACCTACTCTAGGAGATCCTGCTCTGGCAGGGAGGTTGGACTAGATGATATTTCAAGGTCCCTTTCAATCCTTATGATTCTGTGATTACCAAATCAGAAATAATAATGAGTAAAGCAGTAGGAAAGTGCTCAATAATATACTGGAGATATACTTTAAAATTAATTGCAGATCAGCACAGTAACTTGCCACAAATCATAGTACTTCCCTTTCAAAAGCAAGTTCTAACCAAACTCTATAAAACTAACACTCCTTACTACACTTAGACCTGTAAGGAGAATGAAAGACATCACCTAAAGACATGGAAATGCTTCTGTATTTTATGGCATTGACTCATCGTATTTTGTATGTCCTATACGTAAAATCCAACTATTGGTAATTTCCTTTTAAACATAAAGTGCTACTTATGTCCTTATTAAGTGTTTAGTGAGATAAGTCCTCAGGGAATTCAAATAGCAAAATACTAAACAATAAGTGACAATCAGTACTCTAGGAACTGTCAGAAAATAATAAATAAATTCCAAGAAACAGCTTCAAATATTGAATAAAACATGAGATACGGGAAAACCACAAAATCATATATTTTACACTGAACAAAACTGTTATATCTGCTCTTCTTACATTGATTCTAAAACTGAAACCATCTAATTGCATATGGGAGTTCCAACTTTGGTTTTAACATTATGAGCTTGATTAAAACCCACTGAAAATCGATATTTCACACTTTACATCCTAGCAAAAACATTTTCAATTCGGTGACTAAAACATGCCTAATTATAATCAGTAGGGAAAAAAAAAAGCAAGATAAGTGCCTTTTCCCTAACTAGATTTTAGCCCATGTCATTTAAATGAATGTGACTCTGATGATAACAGAATGAAATACAGCTTAATACTTGGCATTTCTTAAATTGCAAAAATAAAGTCTATACTGTAATAAAATCTGTGTATTTTTGTCCCCTTCCATTGATGACTTAGTTTCTCCAAAATTGCAAGGCATTTCATTCACATGATGTCAAGTTGTATTCATTACACAGCCCACAACTACAGCCTTACAGTACAAACCATGAAAAAAATGTTTTATCTAAGAATCACTAAGCATAAATACTACTGCCATCTCATCTTTAGGTATTTAAGCCCATATAAAAACTACTTCAGTTCAACTATTGAAATTTCAGTGAAATTAAATGACATACCCTCAGAACCAAGGTAATTGAAAGTCATTATACCAAGAGCAGCTAGGACAACACAGCTGTCATTGGTTTTGTTTGCACCAACTAAGGTCTTAACACTGAGTCAGTTTTTGGTTTTACAAGAATCCAATTCCAATCCATTAATTGGAATTTTTTTTCCAGTAAAAACATCTTAGTTACACACAACCACCCCTACCCCACTATTTCCTTCTCAGAAATGCAGATGATAAAACTGAAACTCTGGGAAATCACGCTTGTATCTCCCAAGTGCCAGCCTAGTGCCTGAGGAACTGCCACATTGTTCCTGGAAAGAGATCATCAATACACCACCAGAACCGAAGTAAAAATGTTTCTTAAAAAAATACTTTAGAAAGAAGTTACCCTTGTTGTTATAGAGAGATCAGTCAGGAAAAAAAAAAAATACGAGCCTTAAACTCAGGGAGATAAACTCCAGGTTATACTAATGCAGCAGGAAGACAACAAACAGCCCTGCAACTTTTACAAAACAAAGAAGCTATCAAACCAAACCAACACAAATAACCCACAATGCTTACTTCCTTAGTCTTAAGCTGAAGACTTAATCAGACTGCCACACCTCTTGCTACAGAAGTAAATATTTGAGTATCACACCAAAGAGTCAGGACACCTCAAAATTACTTGGCTTTCTTCACATGGTGACACTTCTACTGAAGTTTCATGGAACTGACACGTCTAAATAGTTCTTGCATTGCTTATAAAGCAGAAAAATCCCAGGCATTTGGATTTTCCTGACAAACTACTACTTATTTTCAAGAATTTCAGAGATAAAGCATGTTTCATTAAAATGCAGATAATATGCATCATTCCTTAATTTCATTGTACTGCTTTGTACCTTTTACAAACTTGGGTCAATCTTTTAATCTCTTTCACCTGAGCATTTTACTTCTTCCTCAAATCTATGTTCTATCCTAAGACTTGGTAACAAATTCTACTTTTTTTTTGGAAAATCAAGCTCTTTCTAACCATTAAAATAGCTGCAACCTTTATCCTTTCTCTATCCATCTAATTTCCCTATTACAGCAACAGTCTTTTTTCTAGTATTGAGAGATAATTTCACCTCCATGTTTCTTGAGTGTTCTCTCTCCCTGTTTCTTTACATCAAACATTAGCTTCTTATCCTCACTTCTAAGGGCGTTGCTGGCTGATTCCTGCTCTATTACCTCATTATACCAAAGGATTACTGTTTGCAGAGGAGACTCCAATACTCCCTTATACACTTCAACCAGTATTTCCTGCATTCTCCTAGGTTGCTTACATGCTAGTACCCTGCAAACATGACAAAGTTTCACCCCATTGCTACTCTTTGCTTTCAAGGCTTACCAAAAGAAACAGGTAAGATGCCACAGTTGAGATGACTGTCCATCACGCTGAACAATACTACATTTTCCACAACTCCTTCATTTGCCATATCAGTAAATGACCCATCCTCTGCTAGAATTGAAAGTTAACTGAATTGGGGATGGTCGTCACATTGTATGTAGGACACAGCACAACATAAGCCCCCTATGCCACCAATGGTTCTAGGCATTAAATAATTACAAACATAAAATAAACTCCAATCATTGATTACAGATGTTAAATATCCTAAAATTTCCTCTACTTGCTGTGGGCACGTGTTTTAATTGAGAAAGAATATGATTTGGACAAGCCAGATATTTCCTCAGTTTGAGTAAAGGTGGCAGGGACAAGTTGATGCAGCTGCCAAGCTGCTTCCAATTATTAGGAACAAGTGCTCCATGTTAATCAATGGAACCCTGTGTGATCATATGGGTGGAAGCAGGATATATAAGGAAGTAGAAGGCAAACAAAAGGTGGCTTTGAGTCAACCCTGCTGGTTGTGCTATGTTGCCCGCGTGCATCCTTGCACAAATGTCCCTTATGTCTCTACATTCTTGTATGAGCATCACTCATTTCATCACAATAGCTTGCAACTGACTTCATATAAATTGCGGACAAAACAGCCAGGTAATTATCATCATAACAGATAGCTAAACCAGGTATAATTTATCCACTTATTATCAGGGGTGAACCCTGTGTAACCTAGAGCAAATCACAGAAGCACACAGGATTGGAAGGGCCCTCAAAAGATCATCTAGTCCAATTCCCCTGCAAGAGCAATTTACCTTCTTGGAAAGAAATGAAGCATCTGAGAGGAAAACTGAGTGCACATTAATCATATGCACATTCAAAGAAAACCCTCTCAATTACTCTGCCAAACAGAATTCATAAGGTGAGCTTTTCCCATCCACATGGGCATCCATGATGAGAAAGAATCCAGCAATCGATGCTGCCTTTTCAAAGGAAAGACAAAATTTAAGAGGCACACTTATCTTCATTACCTTCACTCACACCTGGTTCCCCCAAGCATGTCAAAAGCAAGGTTGCCTCTCAACTCTCCATGGCAGCTGTTGTCATATTTCAGTAGTTCAGTTCTTAAATAGTACTGCAATCTCAAATCAAGTAGATGTCATTTCATTGCACAATGCTGAAAAAATATTGCTTACTTAATGTGGAACTACAAAACAGCACATTCTACTATTTCATGTGTACCTGCTGATGATGTACCAGCTGATGCATGTTACCTGCCTCTTGAACAAATACTTGCCAAGCATAAGCTTTACAAGGATAGATACTATAATACAAGGGTGAACCTTTCTGTTCCTACATAGCAGAGTTCACCCATGCAAGTGACGAGTTTTAATGGTTACTCCAAGTCCAAGTCAAGATCAAAGAGAGTTAGGATAAATTATTAAAACTTCTTCCTTTTTGTGTTTTGCTTCTAACACTTTAAAAACTTGTTTTGCACTTAAACATTGAAGAACGTTAAAGTATTCTATAAATGCAGGTATTGTTACGATTTCCATTTGATTTTTTTAAAAATTCAATATTTTTTTCCAAACCTACAACCCAAAGAACAGAGACAAGAAGTTTACTTGTCCAAGACCACACAAGAGTTTCACAGTAAAGCCCAAGAAAAATTCAGGGCTTGAAATACTAGCTTTTTGGCTCACTGTAAGACTGCATTTTTTACATTTTTTAAGGAGAAGTAACAAAGCTATGTACAAACACATAAAGCATATTGCCAGAAAGCTGTTTTAGCAGGCTAATACCCTTTTATTGTAAATGACAAAGCAGATGCAGAGTTCTGACTAATGAAGGAAAAGCTTCATGTGAGTCTCACATGTAACTACTACAAATTTCAGCATGATTGGAAATAACAGAAAGGTAAGTACACCTGAAATTAAGCCCTTTCTTCTTGTTACCTAGCAGGTAATACAATACTGCTGCCACTCTCCTCTTAAAACAGAACTTGTAGTTGAGAAAAAACAAATTCAGACTAACAAAATTTGTTGCAGATAAGTCCATAAAAAAAAAAATCAGTGTAGGGGGTCCACATTTTAATGAAAACCAGAAGCTTAGGTTTACATTAGCACAGTTTTTTTTTCCTTCTCCCATCCAGCTGAAGCACTGACATTCATTTGAAGACAAACCTCTCAACTTTCTGCCAAGAGAGCACTGAGACTGGGGTACATAAATTCACTAGGGACAAAATGAAACAAGCTAATTGGAATGTCAACTTTCACTGAACAATTTGTTCACCAACACAGGAAAAAGATGAACACAGCTGGGCTTTGGGGAATTCTTTTCCTACCAAATTCAAGTTGCTTAAGAAGTATGCACATGTGTGTGCTATGAACAATGACATTTTAATTTGAAATGTGTTGAAAAACTTCCTCTCCATAAAAAAACACACAAAAAGCACCCAAAAACCCCATGTTACTCAATTACTGGCCTTATCAAGCATGATAAAGCATTGTTCTGCAAATGTAAGGACCGCATATTTAACTATACACAGTGTAAGAATTAATTCAAATACACAAATGAACTTAGAGATTTCAGACTTATTTCAGTAGGTCTATAGCATCAGTGACAACTTACACAAGCATTAACAGAAACCTTCTGTCTCCCAGTATTTACCTGCAAACTGTTGAAAGCACAAATCATATCTACTTGGACATCCCTGACCACGAATAGAAACCTCAGCACATTAAAATGGACTTTTCTCTGTTCGTGCTGTTCAGCACCCCAAGTTCTGATGGATTTGTCATTGAAAAGGATGATCATTTTGACAGATACACTCCTTAAAGAAATTCTCTGCCTGGTTGATGTCGAAGATCTTGAAATCTCAACCAACCTCCTGTTATTCTCACTCAGGAAATCACAAACTACTAGCTGTGGCGTTTAGAATCTTGATCTAGGCAACTCTCAGATTTTGTATTGTGAATAAGGATATTACATACATTTCTACAAAGAAAGCACTTAGCATTTCCAGATTAGTAAAGTCTCATGTATGTTCGTTCAAACTTCCTTGAACAGCATATACATTTCCAAGTATATACAAAATTCAGGCCATAAATAAAACCAGATGCCATTTTAATGGTTATCAGGTGATAATCAGCTTTCCAAAATGAAAAAACTACTTTTAAATTGATACTCAAAGTCACCAGCATGCATGCATTCTGAAATTAAACTATGTTCACTGCCAAAATCAAACTGATAAAGTCTCAAGACAATGACTCACTCCTTCCTGGAAAAATCAGTAAAAAGGGCAGATGTTTACAAACCAGACAATTGCAAGAAAAATACAGACAAACATTATTGCTAACTAAAACTCAATACAATTGTTTCATTCCAGAATCTGAAGCAACTACACGTTCAATAATCAAGTACCTGATCCTTACATAACTTCCTATGGAAAAATCTCAGAGGTCTTCACAAGGATGGGATAAATCGCACAATACTCCTTGTGAAAGATGGTAACCTCACAGAGGCTAAGCATTTTATCCAGTATCCTACCCATGACAGGAGACATGTAAGACCACTGCATGCATCTGGAAAACTCTGTATTTTCATCCTTCAGCCACAAGACACATACCTTGCACATATTTGCAGACCACAACAGCAAGAACACTGAATTAAAAGAGAATCCGGAGTACTACTTGCAATCTTTGGGTTATATTGAAGGAGAAATCAGGGGGAAAATATCCAAGTTTCATCTCACAAACATCTATGTATTAAACAGAACGTTAGCTTTAACACAAGCTGCGTTAGCACACTGGAAAAGAAAGCTCACAGAAGATTTGGGTTCAAAAGCCCAGAAGAACTTTCCACAAGGGATATAGTTTGATATTTAGAGTTATCTTCAATGTTTTCTTAACTGATTAAAAAACAACTTCTGTCATTAACAATGCTAGGGACTACATAATCACACAGACATACTAATTGTAGAGAAAGGTTTCTCAGTTTCAAACTGCTTTGAATAAAACTTATTTAGCTAATCAGTTTTTCTAATCTAGTGAACAGAAATACAAGAAATTATTACAACAGAAACATGCTACATAATACTCTAGCTACTTTCTAAAGTCTAATTTTTCCATATTTACATTCTGTGGATGTTTTTCATGTAATTAAACTCAGCAACTTTTACGATTAGACAATGTCACCCAATTTCTCGTCTACAAAAAGAGATTTTAAAACAAAGAGGAAATAATGTCTGCAAAGCATAGGAAAATTTTTAGCAGCTTTTGAACACTATTAATAAAACTGAAAACTGCTTAATATCTTTGGTAGTAAAACTTGTGTTTAGGCACAGAATGCATTTTGCTCAAGATTAAAAAGCACAAGTCACCAAACATACTGTAATCTTTCTGTGGTCCAACGTAACTCATTTCTAAAATAATATCCTTCAGTGCCAGTGGTTTCTTAATTGTAGAAGATGTTGTGCTTCTGGACTCAAGGAGCTCACAACAGTAGTATCATTAAATCTTCTACAACTTTTTTTTTAATCATGACATCTTAGCACAAAAGCCCTCAGCAGAATTTCTGCTTTAAATATTTAAGAGGTGAGGAACAGATGGATAGACTGGTTTTACAGATTAAAAATGTTCTGACGTAGTATTCAAACTCTTCCTGCCAACTGCCATTAAGGGGTTGGAAAGACAGAACATGCATCAAAAGTTAAAAAAAAAAAAAAATCAGGAAGGATATTTTTCAAGAGACAGCACAAACTTTTTAATTAATTTCCAAAGAAGCCACTTCAGAGTGCTGATCATACAGTTTAACTTGTCCCGCTCACGAAGCCAAGAACTTCATTATCAACTATCCCTGTGTTTCCAAGGCTCAATCAGCCTTCAGCATCAAAGCATATGCACTATATATTCAATTAATGCACAAAAACCCAACCGACAATTTTAGTTTCATTCACCTGCTCTTGCCTCGGATACTGCAACACAGTTTGACAGAAATAAGACAGAGGCACCTTATAAAGCAAGTCTGCAAGTCTGCCCAGTCTCTTACCACCGTGTTGCAAACGTAAGCATGCTGCTTTCAAAAAAAAAGCCTGTCAAAAAAAGTTAAAACTCTGCAAATTCTACCTAAATAAACAGCAACAACTTTCTATCACTAATGAAGTGTACAAGGGGTAAGGGAATGAAGCTGGAACACAAAAAAAGTTCCATTTAAACACAAGAGAAAACTATTTCATGCTGAGGGAGCCCTGGCACAGGCTGCCCAGGGGGATTGTGGAGTCTTCTTTGGAGGTCTTCAAGACCCACCTGGACATGTTCCTATGCGACCTGCTTCTGCAGGGGGGTTGAACGGGATGACCTCTAAAGGTCCCCTACCATTCTATGATTCTAGAAAATGCAGCAATACTACTTTGTGATTAAGTGCCCTCCTTCATCAGATGGTTACTGCTTTACAAATGTTACCTCAAAAAAAATAAATATTACAGATACAAAAACTCAGCACACAAGAATCAAATTCTCAGAAAATATCATTTCAACTGGATTACAGAAGATGAGCCTTCCCAGTTCTGACTACTCTGTTGTAACAGAGAATATTATCCTGCAAGTGAGTTCTCGAAAGTATCTTCAGTTTTCATAGAATCATCACAGAATGATGGAAGGGACCTTTTAGAGATCATCTAGTCCAAATCCCCTGCTAAAGCAGGTCCACCTAGATCAGGTTGCACAGGAACGGATCCAGGTGGGTTTTGAAGACCTCCAAGGAAGTAGACTCTACAACTTCCCTGGGCAGCCTGTGCCACTGCTCCATCACCTTCTGTGTTCCAGTTTCATCCCATTACCCCTTGACCTGTTGCTAGATACAACAGCAAAAAAGGTACGCCCCAAACTCCTGACATCCACTATTAAGATACTCATAAATATTAATTAGATCCCCCTCAGTCTCCCCTTCTCTAGACTAAACAGCCCCAGTTCCCACAGCCTTTCCTCATAAGGAAGTTGTTCCAGTTCTCTTATCATCTTGGTGGCCCTGCACTGGTTTGTATGGGAATACTATAAGGTATATGCTGCAGTGTGACCACAAAGATAAATGCACTGAGAAGGATGAAACTATTTGTGGAACAATACTTTCAAAATCAACCAAAACTTCTTGTTAAAAAAAGCAAGCATAAAAGGGGAACATATTTCAGTGCTATCAAAGTAAACACAACAGGGAGCATGCTGTTTAGCTAAGACATACTGAAAAGCAAGAAGAGCCTTAGCCTACTCAAGGCATATGTTCTGGCCAATGCACACCCACTGCAGAGAACAGGGGTGTACTTATAAAAACAGTTGCTTGAAAAAACAAACAAACAAAATCACACCATTATCCACAAACAGAAAGAGCAGCTACAGAATATCAAGAATTAGAAAATACTGATGCAAAGAAAATCTCTCCCTTGTCATGTCCCTGGTGTAATAATTAGCACATGCATTGTTTCAATACCAGAACACCCATATTAAGTAAGTTCCACATCAATACCAAACACACATACAAATTGCTTTCCTAATCCCCTGACTTTTCTTCTGGCTCGTCATTTGTCTAGAGACAAGCAGTCGATATCAATTCCTTCACACACACTTTTTACTTCATCGGAAATCACAAAAAGCACGACTTCAGGAAAAAAAATCAGCATAAAATACCAATAATCAGCACAAAGAGATATAATTTGAGAAGGCAAGAGTTAAGGACATATTAAAACATCTGATTTAAAAAAAAAAATCATCAAATTTGCCTCTAGGGAATCAGCAAAGCCTAAATACTTATTTGAAAATGCTCTGAAAAAGCTATCATCTAGGTATCAGTCCTAATCCTGACAAATTCCACTTTACAACCACAGGTGTAAGCACTAAATGACCAAGAGCTCCATCAGGCCTTCAGAAAACCTGTGCAGAACAGCTTTCTGCAGCTACACGTGCTTGACATCACTAGTTGCCAGTGTCCTATGGCCATTAGCAAACCCAGTGCAGGTGGGCTACCTTCCGAAGCTGCACTGATGAAAGAAAAGCTACAGCAGAACACAAACACATCTAATAGTTTATTTACTCCTTGTTCAGAATCCTGTCTTTGAATTTCCACAGGTATTGATATTGTGTTTTTAACCTAGATTTAAGCTAATTTTTAATTAAGTATCAGTTTTTAAAAAGTAATGTTAGTTTGCCCAATGCATATTGTTAAAACCATTAAACATTCAATCTGGTTTGCAATAAGGGAAGTACTGAATATTTTTCCAACTAAGAAAACAAATCTGCTTTAGAGCCCTAAAATTTTTTTGAAGTATGATTAGATTCAACAGGAAGAAAAAAACAAACAACCCACATTTAAAAGGTACATTTTCATGTAAAAACTTGTATTGTCAGTCTAGTGGTAGAGTTACAAACAGACCATTTTATGCATGAAGCAGCCTCATTAGTGCAGAAATGCAGGCATCCCCAATACCAAGAAAAAAAGCATTTCATTGAAATAAGTGTTGTAGTAAAACTTCTAGCTCCAAGTTCTGAACATCATTTCTTCAAGCTAACATACAATAATTAATGACTTGGGAAAAAAAATCTAGTAGTTCTACATAAAATTCAGCTAGTTTCATGACATTTTGAATGAAATGTGCATCACTAAAACGAACTGAAAAGTCACAATCCACCTTTGTATATATTTCTTAAGCACGTGAGAATGATAAACACTTTTTAACAAGACTGAATATAAGAGAAACCTCAAAGTCTTAAGTGTCATTTAGAAGCTGAACAAAGAAAATAAGAGGCAGACAAAATGGAGACACATAAGCAAAATCATGGGTATCATTTCCAAAATGATACACACTTAAGTGCTCTCCTAAAATGTAAAACTCCACTCTTCCAAAATACTTACACCCTCACCTGAAGTATACACAAGCATGAGCTACAAAGACACACCTGTACTGATAATATAAACCCTGGATTTTACTTACTCCTTACTGTTAACAGTACAACAGTTTTATATTTCAGGTTTGTTACAGCAGTGCTGTCAGTACTTCACAAGTGTATTTTATCTGACTTCTCATCATGCCTCATCCTAATTAAGTTACTGTACAAAGCACTAAAGCAACTCTTAAATTCAGGCTTCTCCACATAGCACACTTGATGCAATGCTATAACATCTTCATTTGCATAGCCAGATACGACTTATTCCGGTGGCTTGGGGAGCTCCACTGGCCCAGCTCCTGTACCTTACCCACACAACCAGACTTCAGTGCTCACACACTTCAGTGCCCTCGGCCTCCCCAGCTCACTCGGCCAACTGTCTCAGTGCTAAGCAGCTCTTTGCTCCTCAACCAATAGCCCTTATCATAGAAACTACTGATAAAGGAATTTAATTCAACTCCATTTTTTAAAGAACCATAAATAAAGACTATAACGCCAGGATCACGAGCTGGAATCTCCAGCTTTAATTATTTTTTCCTCACTGCAAGCGTCTGTGCTTCACAATCTTTAAATCAAACAAACGCAGGGAGCGTTTGAAACGGGGACGTTAAACCTTCCTCGGTACTATCTTTTTTGTTTGTTTGTTTAAACTTTCCCACGATCAGTATCGGGTCTAGTTATAGCAGGAAATCCGACAAGACAAAATCAAACATCCCGTGACTGCCCGCGAGCAGACATCGCCGCGCTTCACTTCGGCACATGCCCCGCGAGAAGCCCTTTCTTTACTGCCCTCGGCACAGACAAAAAGCCTTCCGACGAGGGGCAGAGGTTTAAGAAAAGACCTAACGCCACGCTTCCAATGAGGGGCTCAAAACGCTCTACTCGCCAGCGCAGACCGGCGATGTTCGGGAAAGGAGCAGCCGCCCTGCGAACGCCCGGTGCGAGCCGCTGGGGCCGCCCTGCCCTGCCCGAGCCGGGACCCCGCCCCTGGCAGCCCCCGGGCGCGCCTCAGGCCCCCGCCCCCTCGCACCGACAGCCCTCCCCTTCCCGCACCCCAGTGGCGAGCGCACACAAAGGCGCTCGACCTGCCGTGACCGTTACCGGACGAGCGGCGGAGGGCGAGGCGGCGCGTGCCCCTCCTCCGCGGCCCGGGGAGCGCCATGGCGCGCGCGCACTCGCTTCCCGGCCGAGGCGCTCCGCGGCCCGCCGCGCGCCCCTCCGCGGCTCCCCCTGCCCGAGGCTTGCGGCTCCCCGCCTTCCCCCCGCGAGGGCCGAACAAAGCGCCTCAGAGGCCTCAGAGGCATCGGCCGCTCCGCGCCTCCTCTGAGGAAGCCGCCTCGCCAGACAAGGGAAGGCGGTGAATCCCAGACACAATGAGAGGCGAGCCGAGACTCACCCACAGCTCCGTGCCCCAGCTCATGGCCGCTTCGCGGGCAGTGCCGGCTCCTGCAGAGGCGACGCTGAGGGTTAGGCGGTGGCCAGAGAAAGGATCCCGCCGGACGGCGCCGGTGCCCTCGGTCACCGGGGAAAGGCGGCGGCAGCGACGAGAAACAACGTCGGTCCCAGAGCCAGCTCCGCCTGGCTCGGGGAGGGGGGAGCCGCGGAGGAGACTGGGAGAGGGGCGGGCCCGGCTGAGGCGGCGAGGGGATGAGAGGCGGTGAGGCAACCGCGTTGGCGGCGCTGCGTGGAGCTTGTAGGCCGCGGCGGCCACGGGGGCGGAGAGGCGGCTCCCCGCACCGGCGCCGCGTCACGGCGAGAGGCGGCTCCCCGCACCGGCGGCGCCGTTTTTCCGTCAACGAGGAGGAAGAGGGGAGGGGGCGCCTGGAAGCTGCGCGGCGCTGACTCTTTGTGTCCCGCCCGGCTGAGCGGCCTGCGCGCTCCTGCCCGGGAAAGCGCTGACTCACACCCCGGACAGAGGCAGGAGTCGTGGCTTCGCACCGTGGGGGGGTCGTACACCCCCCCCTTGGCACGATGGTGACAGCGATAGATAAACACCGACTTATTTGATTTAATTTTTAGCCCACAGGTGTGTAAGTAAATCAGAAACTGAGAACTCGGGAAACGCGAGGCTGACATCTGAGGAAAAATAACTTTTTTTCCGCGGACTGTTGGGATGAATCATATTGTTGAATTACTCTATCATTGAAACAGGGAGTTTCCCCAGCAACTAGAAAAGGACGGGTGTTAAAGCCTTGTCAAAGCCTATTTTTTTTTCCACTGAAGTGTTTGTCATAAAGCTAATTGAAAGCAAAGGCTTTGAAAGCCACATGAATTAAATTCCTCTTTCAAGGCATCTATTCCTTAATTTTTCTCTTTTTTACTTAAAATCATTGTTATGGTCTGCAATAAAAAAAGAACCAGTGAAAATACTCCTATCTTAAGTCTCTACCACAGAATAAAAGTTACTTAAATACAATCCTTTCTTCAGTTCCAAGTCACCTTTCAGGTAACGTTCCTCTACATCACGCTCAATTTCGGTTTAGTCCTGTTTTCCATATGAAAGAAAAAGATAACTTCTGGACTGAAATCCTTGAGCTTGTGAAGTTACACAAAAAATGTGTTTGGGTCTGTGAGGATCCACAAAATGAATACTTGTGCCACATGCTGTGGTATCCTCCAAGTATGCTTTAGTAAGCCAGTGGTCATGTAACCCACAAGTTGTAGGTCTCTAGACACGATAAATTCCATGCTTGGGTACACGTAACTTGAATTCTGACGCGTTAACTCAGTTTGTAGATGGGATCCGTTGCTGCAAATATTCACCAAGCAGAATACTTGTTGAGGATTCGGGGAACAAAGCAGAAATAAATCAATGATTAATATGTTGAATGAATACACATTTGAATTCACTCTATTTACATGTCTGTCAGCAGTAGAAGAAAATAATTTGTATTGAATACTGTAAACAAGAATCAACATTTTGCTGAGCCCCCACTTTGCCACACACCTTTCTACAATTATTTAGAAATCAGATGATAAGAGAGAACCTCGTTCAAAAGACAATTTAAAACTACAAGAATTTGCTAATTGTATATGCTTTTTAATATAACTCTCAGATTAATCACCTAGAACCTCCTACGTACGTAATGATTTTAAAAAGAGGGATTTCAAAATCTTTAATGATGCATTAACCTATTTTCTGTTGTGTCCTAATCAAGGTTTATAAATGCACCCAACAGTGTGGGTACCTTTCGTTTTGGATGTCCGATTTGGCACATTTAGTTTTGAAAGTGTAATTTGAGAAACTCATGTGCACTGAACCTTTAAGCACTGGGGGTGAGAGTCCTGACCATTTAAATGAGTTAGAAATCCCCTCCTGGCTTCAGGAGACCCAGGATTTTTCATTTTCTGACCATCTCAGGAAATCTCATCTCTCCAGTTGTTTCAGATTAGGTATCTAAAAATGAACCCTAAAAAAAAACCCCACATTTTGAGTTACAATTTTCAACCTTAGAAGCCCTAAGGGAGTACTGACAATCTACTGGGAAATGGATTCTAAATTCTGGATCCAGTGAATTGGAAGCTTTGAAAGTCAGGCACTTACTTGGCACACAGATTTAAAATACCGGCCTTTCGTTGCATGACACACACATCAAGACAGTTTTGACATGTAATATACACGTATTTGTATATGAGGTTGGTTGATTGATACCTGAACCCTCAGGTTCTTCTACTTAACTCTAAGGATTAATTAATTACTCCTATTTCTGCAAAATGTGCAAGGCCAACGTTCTCAAGATGTCAGGATCTGTTTTCCATTCAGAGCAATGTAACAAAACTGAAAGTTTTATGGTGATCTCTAGCCATTTTTTAGGAGAAGGAAACAGCAGCTTGTATAATAGGTACATAAATACAATACTTAGCCTCTCAGTAATGCTTCAAAAGCCTAATTCTAGCTGATGAGAGGTCTTTTCAGGACAAGCAAGATTCCTCTTTCCATGCAGCTCTCTTCAAAAAAACATGTTCACAAGCCTTAGGGTGAAGCAAGCATTAGGAGATGGATGATGTTACAGAGATTCTGGCTAACTTCACAACCTGCAGAACAGGTTGGGGGGCTGCTCTGAAATATGGCGTTAAATAGGATAGGTATTATCATAGCAGCCTTGGAGCTATACCTGCCTTTTAAGAGCCTATGTACACTGTAAAGAGGAGTAAAAGATATTACTGAACAGGCTTTGAACACGCTAGCACCAGAATAGGATCTATATCATTGCATTAAAGCACTACAACAGTCTGGTTAATCATTCGTGTTCAGAGCTTAACAATTAAGATTTGAGAAGTAAGGCTGGTGAGGCCAGAAGCTGTACACGTTAACATACTGTTTCTTGGACTCAACCTCTTGTCTCTACATGGAAGCATTATGAGCCATTTAGCTGTATCCTTTCATTCACAACTAGCTCAGACCTTGGACCCTCATTGTGCGACAAAGAAACAGCCCTACAGGATTAGCAAAAAATCTGAATAAAACGATAATGTTCATACTTACCTGAGACTGTGCTGATAGCCATTGCTTCTTCAGGTAATGTAAATACAACAGACTGAGCAGAGTTGGACAACATATATACACTATAGGGAAATGGAGGAGTGAGTGCCTCCAATAATCCTGGAAATCCTTAATCTAAGAGGGACACGTAATTATTTAAAACATTTTAAAAAGTAATATTTCAAAGCCTGGGAGATACAGGATGCAAACCTGCATAATGCTTTTTATACAGTTTTCATTGTAGACCATTCAAAAAAGATTAAGTGCAAAGCCTATTTCCTGCCAACAGATTTCAGTGGCCTTATTAAATGTTTAAGTTGGAATACGGGCACAATTATTTGCAAGATTGGTTTTTGATTTTTAGTTTGCTTTCAACCTGTACTTCTGAAACCAAAGTATATGTATGTAACAGGAACATTTATGGAGATGTGCCTTTCCCTTTAAACTAGGAGCTCCCTCTTCATCAGTAAAGAGAAGATCATAGCTCATCACAAAAATAAACTACAAACATAATAGATTGCTAGTTAAAAATAGAAAAACAGCTAAGTTATCACAGAATCTGGAACTCATAGAACCACAAAATGGCAGGGGTTGGAAGGGACCTTTAGAGATCATCCAGTCCAACCCCCCTGCAGAAGCAGGTCTGCCTAGATAAGGTTGCAGAGGAATGCATCCAGGTGGGTCCTGAAGATTTCCAAGGAAGGAGCCTCCACACCCTCCCTGGGCAGCCTGTGCCAGGGCTCCCTCACCCTCACATTGAAAGAGTTTTTTCTTATGTTCAAATGGAACATTTTGTGTTCCAGCTTCATCCCATCACCCCTTGTCCTGTTGCTAGCTGCAACAGAAAAACGGGATGTCCCAACCTCCTGACACCCACCATTTATATACCTGTAAATATTCATAAGATCTCCCCTCAGTCTCCTCTTTTCCAGACTAAACAGCCCCAGTTCCCACAGCCTTTCCTCATAAGAAAGATGTTCAGTCCCCTGATCATCTTGGTAGCCCTGTGCTGGACTCTCTCCAGCACTTCCCTGTCCCTCTTGAGCTGAGGAGCCCAGAACTGGACACAGGACTCCAGATGAGGCCTCACCAGGGCAGAGTAGAGGGGGAGCAGAATCTCCCTCAACCTGCTGGCCACACTCTTCTTGATGCATCCCAGGATGCCATTGGCTGCCTTGGTCACGAGGGCACATTGCTGGCTCATGGTTAGTTTATTATCAATCAGCACTCTCAGGTTTCTGCAGAGCTGCTCTCCAGCAGGTCAGTTCCCAGCCTGTACTGGTGCACGAGGTTGTTCCTCCCCAGATGCAGGACTCTGTAGTTGTCCTTGTTGAACCTCAGGAGGTTCCTCTCTCTCTCTTGCCCAACTCTCAAGCCCATCGAGATCCCACTGAATGGTAGCACAGCCTCTGGGGAATCCCCAGTGCTCCCAGCAGAGAACTTGCTGAGGGTACACTCTGTCCCCTCATCCAGGCTGTAAATTCATGAACAATATATTAATTAAGACCATGTGATCAAATAAAAATTTAACTCATTAAAAAATAAAGCAGAAGTCTTGGCAACATAACACCGTTTCAACTCAGGAGAAGTCTGACATCAGTCATCGTTAGGCCTTTTTCCTGCTTGAGTATATTCTTGCTTTAGGAGATTCCCAAATACATACTGAGCTATGCTCTCCTCCAGTTCAGCAGTTCAGGATGTGAAATGACCTAGCTGTAGGATGAAGGGGAGAGTCTATTGCATCTCCATAGGATACTGCTGGAAATGTTATAATTAACCATTTAGAATTTTTACATGGTTTCCGTTAGCAGTGATTTTAACTGGCCCTAGGCCTAGAAGTAATTAAACAAGTAGTACCCTACAGATTTTTATTCTTCTAGTCACATCCTTAAAAACATGAGTCAGGAGCAGAGGGAGGATTTCAAGGAGGGAGTCTCACAAAAGGGACTCAAGAATACATTAAAGCATATTTAAGTAATTTTTACATGCAGCAGAGGCTGTTATAGCAGCCTTGTAATCCAGCAGAATTTTCTGGAAGATCATGAAAACTAATTTTTCTCTTAGCAGATTTACTGTTATTTCTACCTGTTTCCCTCATCATTAACTAATTAATACAGGCGTTACAAGAAAACTCTCTGGTTTTATTTTTGATTGAATCCACATCGTTCCAGTTAATGCACCAGTTACGTATTTTGTTAATTCTGTCCCCTTCTCTACAGAGTCTGCTTGAGTTTACAAGTGCACCTAAGGATATTATCTTGGCAGAACAACAATTTGCATGATTAATTTGGAGTGGCAGCAAAGCTGTCTGGCACTCCCTGTGGGCACACTTTCCAAAGAGAGAAGCAACTTAGCTTTCTATTGCCACAAAAAGCAGCCGGATGAAACAAATTACTTCCAAATATCTCTTTCTCAGCGTGAGGTCCCATTAATCCTTTGCTAGACAGCAGTTTCTTTGTCATAGTAAAACTGCATTTTTAGTCCACAAAGACAATAAGTGTTGCAAACCCTGTATTAAGTCTTTTTGTTTCAAAACCAAAAGGACCTAGCTCCCTCTCCCCATTACACATGTATTTCCCTCCATCACCGGCACTTGTAGTACTCCAATTTAAAAAAAATCTTGATGATCCTAAAGCCTCTGTGTGGTAGCTGGGTAATCATTACTTTACAGCTCAGGAAATACTTTGAGACAAAAAAACAAAAATAGGTGTTTTGACACTGCAACTTGAGTCAAGTTCTCCACAAACTTCTCAGTCTCCCAGGGACTGGTTATATAACAACCACAACCAGCAGTATGCAAAGGGTTTGCAGCTGTGCATCTGACTAGAGCCTTCCTTCCACTGGCTTCTTTTTTCATTAAGCAAAATAAACTTTTCACTCTGAGTACTCATTATTTCTAAGTAGAAACTTACCACAACACTGTATTAGTTAGAGCACATCACCCACCTCCAAGGTCATTGCAATTACTAGTGCAGCTTCAGCCACTGCTTAGTGAGCTAATTATAATTATTCTATATCTGAATTTTTGTGGGAAGAACTATATCATATCCTCTCTACAATCTTTTCCAGCCTGTACTGAAATGCATTTTATATAGCAGAAGAAGGGTGTGTTTCTTCTTTTGCTCTTCTCTCAGCACAGAAAACAGAAAGACGTCACCAGTGACAGGATAACAGAACTGAACGGACACTACCAGCTATAAACAGAAGGAAAATGAGAACTTCCATCTGCTTGTATGAAATATTCTGTTCACTTTTTGGCTGCACTATAGCCAAGAGTGTATCACAGAATCATGGAATTATAGAATAGTAGGGTTGCAAAGGAACTTTAGAGATCAACCCCCCTGCAGAAGCAGGGTCACCTAGATCAGGTCGCATAGGAACATGTCCAGGCGGGTCTTGAAGACCTACAAAAAAGGAGATTCCACAACCCCTCTGGGCAGCCTGTGCCACTGCTCCCACACAGTGAAATAGTTTTTTATGTTTAAATGGAACTTTTTATGTTCCAGCTTCATCCCATTCAGCTTCTTAACAGACACCAGCTGCTCTAGGCTTCATCCCATTACCCTTGTCCTGTTGCTAGATACCATAGAAAAAAGGGATGCTCCAACCTCCTGACACCCACCATTTAGATATTTGTAAATGTTAATAAGATCCCCCCTCAGTCTCCTCTTCTCCAGATTAAACAGCCCCAGTTCCCGTAGTCTTTCCTCATAAGAAAGATCTTTCCATTCCATATCTGTAAATGTGGTGTCAACCAGCATCAACTAGCAATATTGTAAGTACAAACAGCTTCATGTTGCACGTGAACTGGCTTTTTCCCAGTGAAGTGAGACTATCACATGCTAACTCAGCATTTCCTTTTGATAACATACAGCTGTATCTCTGGCTGGACAATTACAAAATATCAGGGAATATCAATAAATTATGACATCAAAATATTATTCTCAATTGTTCCATGCTGGTGTTACCTGTTTGGGTACCCATTTGTTTTCATTGCACGTACTTTCAGAATTACATTACAACCATAAAGGCCAAGGCTTGGCTACCTTAATTTCTGATATCTCCAGTTCACCTAACCCCCATCTTCTCCATTCTCCCGCCATCCATGCACATTTCCTTAAATAGAAGGACACTGAGCTGTACCTCATACAATGTATGAGGTATCAATACGATGAATTCAGATAGTCAAAATTTTTCATTATCATATTATCTCCAAGCATAAAGATTATTAGTTGGGAGATAATAACCAGAGACGTGAATAATAACTGCTAAGCGAATCAACTGGCTTGCAGCTTTCAAGCAGAGCCTAAGGATTGACATACTGTAACAATATTGAAATATGTGGAGTCTGTCATGGTATTAATTCAAGCTGTAGAAAAATTCATGGTGGATTAATGTGCAGCTAAGGATCAGTACCACTCATTTTCAGACTACACGAAATACTATCATCTGATTCTGAATTATGATCACAAACACAAATATGTATGCAGTTGTTTAAAAACCTGCCTTGCCAATTGAACATAATCAGTATCCTGGGTTACTGGTTAATCTCATGAGAGAAGTTTGAGTTTACAACCGGTTCATGAACAACCACTATAGACCGTAAGGCTCAGCTAAAAGGCTTCAGTAGTTTCGACACAGACGAAACCCATTTCTTGAACTTGACAACCACCTGCTGGCAAGCAAAAGAACAAGCAGTATACTGTAATACCAACCTGTTTCTGCTGTAATCAATCAGATCCCGTTTCACTGAATAAACTATGAGTTGCATTAACTTGAAAGTGAGAAGGCCAACTATGCCTTGATTGTCTTACTTTCCATACAACTGCAGGTCTTGACTTGTCTACTTGAAAGGATCTCATTTCAGTGGTCAGTGGCTTCGTTTCAGATGTTAAAGCTGCAGTGTCTCCTCCCTTTCTCTTGAGAAAGTTGCATAACAGCACCTTTAACTGTTGCACTGAAAAAATAACCTGGAAGGAAACTTTTTAAATATGCTACTGTAACACAGTCAATACCAGAGATTTCATTTTAGGGCAACATCCAATTCTCAATTCCTTTTTCACATGATTAAAGCAGTCAATGAAATGCCTTCTTCCTCTAGGCTTGTCTGCCACTACAGTTCTTCCCCCAGGACTGTGATTCATGCCTTAGATTCTTTTCATCTATAAAGAGAAGCCAGTTTACCATTTTCCCCAAGAGAAAAGTTTGAGGGGTGATTTGTGTCTTAGAACACCAACTAATACTTAGAAAATAGAGCTGGTGGGGGTTTTTTTCCACATTTTGGAAAAAGGTAAGTCACTAACAGAAGTTATAGATGGTTTAGCCTTGGTTTTCACATCCTGCAGAGAGAATAATTACCTTTTCCCATTCAATAAAAAATTGTTCTTTTATTTGGAAGATAAAATATATTAAGATAAAATAACTTGTTTATTAAGCTTCAGTTCTGTTTAAATTTTATTCAGAACCATATTTTTAAAGCAAATTTATAGGCATTTCAAAACATGTAAAATTCTTACAGAAATGAAAACATGATTGTTTCCAACATTTCAAGTTTCAAAACATTAGAACATACTGAAAACAAGTTATTCACAATTTAAGGGTAACAAGGTGAGCTGCATACAACTTACCCAGCAATGCCAGGCAATTAAATTGCCACACATGTAGAATACATAACACCATCAGAGGACAAGGAAGATGGATGGAAGTGCATATTTAAGAAGGAACTCTCTTTAAGTTTTTAATTTTACTTCTCTGAAAAAGAATTGTCTGTGCATGAATAGTTGTACCAATGAACTGTTAGCATTACAGTAAGGGGGAAATTCCTTTGTTGCTCACATTCCTCCTTCACCATACAGATTTTCTGATGTTTTTAGCAGTTTTAGTTTCTGTTGCTGCAGGATGGGATGGTGAACTTTCAGAGTTTTTACATTACTAACACTGCCACTGGCCTGATACACTTAGTTTTCTTTCTCCCATGGGTTTACCTGCTGCCTAATTGAGGAAAACAGTTTCTACCTGAAACAAAACAGAAATAGAATTTGATTTCTAATTCAGCTGTGTTTTTTCACTCAGTGAAAGAATCTAGTCTGACCTCAGTGTTAATGAAACCAAGTCCTGGCCCATACACAGCAATCCCAAACACTGTGCACAGTAAACACAAGTAATTGCTTTCATCTCTGACAACTTTTGTAACAAGTCTCTTCTCTATTACTTGTTCCCTAGATGAGTCACCCTTCCATGAAGTCTGACACAAAGATAACATCTCTTTTCCTACAGAGAGCACCACTTTTTAGTTCTGTAGCATGTGAAAGGGTTGACTTCAAAGCACAGCAGACTGTTCAAATACCAACATTGTTACTCTGGGCAGTGTATCACTCCTATGCCTAATTAGTGCTTGTTAAATGCTTTGAAAATATAAAAGTTTATGATTACTGACTAGTAGCATTATTGAACTAACAGCAAAACTGGACTAATCCCTACTGAAATGAGCGGCAGAATCAAAGTTAGCCACAATACTGCTACTCCAACACTAGTTATCCTGCACGAGGGCTGAGGGGAAACGGAAGAAATCCATTTCCTTCTTTGAAACAAGACAGAAAAAATCTCTGAAGTATCACAAAAGTTAACCACATGAATAGACAGCCTTAAATGTTATCTTTACGTAATTTAATAAGCCTTTTATCAATCTTCACCCTAGGTATGGAAAGCATAGTAGCTGTTCATGTCTGAGACTTGGGGGGAAAGGAAACAGGTTGCACTGTCAGTCCTTACTTGAACATTTGGTTCAGGCTATGGGACAGAAGTCTTTGTGTTATATTCCTGTAGTTGTTATGACAATAAATCATGACCATAAAGAAATGAAATGTCTCCTTCCCCACAATATATATAAATGCATCACCTGTGACATATTTCTACCCTAGGTTATTCAAGTTTACACTAGAGTTACCCACACAGGAAAACCCAGGCTTATTGGATTTATGATGAATGGGCTCTGGCATATCCAATTGGATTCACTGTCTTAACATTTTGTTGCACAATCTCCATTCCTCAAGTATCATCTCAGTTGCATCATGGGACAGTACCACAGAAAAGAACAGCCTCCAATAAAAGCATTCCCTGAATGTTTCTTTCGAGGAATGTATAGCTCTGGCATACTTGTTGCCCCATGCACCCAAGAACTGGGATAACTACTTCCAATGCTGTTGTTGAATTCCCCAGATTACTGATTTCTGCAGCTGTTTGCATGGAACCAAACACATTCATTTAAATCAGGGGAAAAAAAATATTCAAACTGAGCACAATCACCTATTGAAAAGGAGCCTATTATTCCTGATTGACAAGAAACTTTATCTGGCCTCTGCTATGCCTTACTGACACTCCTTTTCATCACTGAGTTATAACCAGCACTCTCCAGTCACAGATGGCTCATTTATGGAGCAGATTTGTTACAACTCCAAAGGATCAATGAGCTGGGCTAATTTATCTGTAAGCAAAGTCTGTCTTAACACTGGCCAGTATTCGACTGATGTGCTCTCAAATGTTTAAGCTGCAAAGTAAAATGTTTCTATCTTAGACGGGTTACTAGTGTAAAACCAAAAGTACATTTAACCACTGTATTCTTAACTTTTCATATTACACTCCTCCTACCACACTGTTTTGTGCATTGTTTACACAAAATTGCAATCCAACACTGGGAGACACACATTTCCGAGTCAGGGGTTTGCTGTTTCACAATAATCTTTAAGTCACCTGATGCCCTTGACTTGGCATTGCTTCACAAGTCTGAAAATATTAACACAGGAATTACTTCACAAAGTCCTCTCTAATGGAGGTACAATGTTTTTTACAAAACCAAGAGAATCATTTATAATTGTGGCTTTTGGAGACTTTTTCCACTCTTGCAGAAATTCTTTTCATGTTTCAACACTAAACCCAACCAGCCACATTGAAGTAGTGAACTTCAGACACCATTTTAAGTATCTGATGTTTAAAATCCTTAAGACACTTCCTTTAAAAGTACCCCAGTGTAGTAAATACAACTATATTAATTACCCACAATGTCATGCAGCCATACGCTTTATTGAAGTAACAGAAAAGAAAGGTTTTGCAAGGAAGTCACTTAATGAAAGCACTCTGAAACAGACTGCCAGAATCATTATGGAAAACCCACAAATAGTATAATCAACTCAAAGTTTAAGAAACAGACACGTCCCTATACATGTTTCTTCTCAAAGTAACAATACAGTTCACTAACCCTACTTTACCCTCTATGTATCTGGTGTATCAAAAAAACCAGCAATACCACAAATTCGGAAATCTCTTGTCCTCACTGAGCAGCCAGTACATGGAAGCACAATAGCAAAGTGATATAAAGTTCTGAGTTTGTTGAAAGACCAGTGAAGATTCTCCCCCTGCAACTGCCAGAGTTTACTTTCCATACTTCAGATGAAATGGCTGAATAAGTAGTCCCTAAACAAGTGTATCTACATTAAATGAATTCAACAGGAAGCTAACATATATTCTTATTTCCCCAGCCTCTGCCTGTGGTAATTCACCTCATTAAATTGAATATATTTCAGTAAGTTATACCTGATCTACAGGAGTCCTGTCCAACTTTTCAAAATGCAATTCCCAGGAGGAACAAGAGCAAGTCAAGCCCAGAAATCTAGTTTGCAATCAGTAACAACCCCAGTAAACAGCAATGCCATCTGACAGCACTCAGATTGTAAAGACCTTGGTCACAGGAAGTGTTCGATGGGTTAAAATAACAGCAATGTTTTAGTCTTAATTTTATTCTTTCTGAATGCAATGAAGAAGACAGACTATTCATTAAATATAAAAGCAATTTTATAAAAACACATCAGAATTTTATTGCTTGAAGAATACAGCATATGAAAAAGCACAACAATGTCCAAAAGAAAGGTCACAAGGATCCAAACATATTACACCATACGTACAAGATGCAGTAAAATGTTAACCTGAATTCTGCATCAGAAAAGAAAGGTGTGAAAATATATGTAGTAATATTTTAAAGGAAAAGACTCATTTAAAATAGAAAATGTGAAGATGTTACAGTACAAATTAGAAAAGCCAACACTGCACATTAACATTGTATCACTAGACTAGATTTTCTACCTTTGGTACTTAAACCTTTACAGAAAACCACTTCATGGGTCAAACCTTGCCTAACATATTTTGTTATTAAAGGTTTTTAGGTTTGTTTTGTGTTTTTAAACTTAAACATTCAAACAAATACTTTTCTGAGTTTCCACTGCATTAATGCATTCAAGGAATTGTTCACATTTATTCAATATGCAACTTAACGTATCTCAAATTTAAATCGAGTCACTATGTGACTGAGATCTGAATATCTGCCAATTGCACCTTCCTCAGATCTTTAAGTAAAAATGGGTACACCATTTTCTGTTTGCATCCTTATGTAAACAGACTGCTGCAGCCCCCCTCAAGAATTCCAACTAGAGCAACTTGCTGAAGATGTAAGTTAATAAAATACACATTGTTAGAGAGCTAAGGGATCATCCACAGCAGCATGCAAGTGGCTTTTCTAGTCTGCTCAGATTAGTGTACCAGAAGATATGCCAGTATTACTTCAAGTAACACATTAAAAGTCAGCAATGGACACTACTGTGCTTTATTTCAATACAAAGAACAGCTGCTCATCCATTAATCAACAGAATTTTCAAATCAATTCTCAAAAAGACTACTTTTTGTTCCATGTTCCTTTCTGTTCCATGTATTGCTGATGCCTCTCGGGGAACAGTTTATCAAAAACTTGGACTTACCTATGAACCAATCTGAATAAAGAAAATGCTATCTTTCAACAAGGTATCTTAGCAATCAGGTCGCAATCTAGTCTGGAGAATGTTAGCATTATACTGACAAAAATTACTAATCAAGGTTAAATAAATTCCCTCTTTCATGGTATGCATGCTCTTAGCTTCAGCTTTCACCTTGAATAGGTAATCATTCACAGTTCATCGATGGAACTGCAACTATTTTGTTTCATCAAGTTTCCAGCGTTATATTTCAACAATATGAATAGATCTGGACTAGAAATACCATCAACAACAGTTAACATTAAACTGGAGTGAAATAACAGAAGAGTTAGTTCTTCAAACCAGGCAGTCTCTGAAGTGAAACATTCAGTTAGGACTGTCAAAAGGATGTCACGATAAAACCATGGGTTTATTTTTTTGACCCCTATACAAAAAAAAGTGACTGAATTTGTACAACTCCTATTAAACACACCTTTTCCTACCTTGGTGAAAATGTATCATTTTCAAATTTTAACAAGTGTGGTACTTGAGCATATATAATATTTATTGCCATATACATCCTCATTTTAAAAAGAACTAAGAAGTCAGACTCTGCTAAGTTGAACTCTGCTTTTTTCCCCACTAACAAGTCATCTCTACTGTACCACTCCCCCAAAAACAATTAAAAATTCGAAGTAAGATTTTATAGTTTAGTTAAAAGGGAAGAAATGCAAATGTGGATTTAGAGCTTTTTGTATAAATCTCACTGTATTTTATAAACTTGTTGTTTATTGTAACACTGTTTATTGATCAAATAAATGACGCACTGCTATCTAAAATTTCCATATACACCATTAAAAATCCGAAGTTGATATGATACTGAACCTTAAATCTTCAAGAGTTCAAAAAAAGACATTTTATACATGTACAGCACACAACAGCAGACACCCCTAGAATACCAATTGCCAGTCCATGATGCATACAAACTTACAGGTAAGCATTCATTTCACTGTTTTCATTGTGCAGGAAAAATATTTCTTAGTAAAGACAAACCCAGCTGGTGAATTTCAGATATCATCTTCATCATCTTCATCCTGAGAGGATCCTGCCTGATTGGATGCACTGGCTGAGGCAGCAGCAAGCTGCGCCTGTTGAGCTGCTTGCTGCATCTGTAGCCATTCCTGCTGAGCCAGTTCTGCTTGCTGTTGTCTAGCCTAAAGACATAAATTTAATTGTTAAGGCCATATACAGCTCGTGAAGAATCTCTACAGTACCTTATCTTTAAAAGCAGTTTTATCTGCACCAGTAGATTTCTTTTGTATAATTAACTTTACATAGAAAAACACATCTAGAAGTACCTTAATTATTTGTACCAGGATGTTTAGCTATACTCTCTCTTCTGAAGGGGCCATCATCTGGAGGATTTACAGTCACAAGAAAAAGAGGGAAGAGCTAGAGTACTTAAGTTGCATTGTAAGGATTGTGCTGAACCACTTCCTAACAGAAAAACCAAACTGAGGCAAAGCAATGGAAATTTTAGGCTTCCATTTGAAATGATCTTAACATTTAATCACATTTTTGGAAATGAGAACAGCTATCTTTGTTGATTACAAACACTAAAAATTGCAATTATGAAACCATATAATTTTGCCACAGAGGCACATATTATTACAAAAACATAAACTAAGCCATTATCTTACTTTGCTAAGCACCTTTGGAAAATAAAGCAATGTAAGGTCTTCTCAAATTCAGGACGTGGATTTCTCTAGCAAAGCCATCCTCAAAGTACAGTCCCTTACTGAAAGGTACAAAATGTTCTACCAAAACACTTCAAATGTTCAACTGGTGACCTCTCATTTTTCTATCCAGAGTTTTCATTTGTTTTTCAGCAACTACTGGTTTTTTCAACAGTAGACTAACCAATTCTGCAAAAGTTAAAATTTCTATTTCTATTCTGAGTGAACAGGAGGAAGAACTGATTAGAGTCAAAAATCTTCAGTCTTCTTCTCTACTTTTACAAGTCATCACTAAGACTAATAATTTATTTTCTAATCCCACTGTACTCACTGAATTTTCTTTTTTTTCAAAGCATCAACAACTTTTGCAGTTTTGCAAACTTCACGATGTCAAAAGATGATGCTTTGCAAAACCATCAAAACCACTTCATCTATTGCAAAGTGAAAAAGTGAGTCTTATTATAAGAAGTATCGTATTTCCTCAGTTAGCATTAAATGAAAATACTTCTACAGATGCAGAAATCTCCTCTCAATGAAGACTTTTCAGTATTTCAAACTTCAAGTGGTAGTGAAGTCACACGGGTTGGAAACCAATTTAATGCACTGTGAAGTTTAAAACAAAGGAGGACAGCAGCATCTGTACACATAGTAGAGGCATAAATATTTATCACACACATGATAACATTAGGGTTCCCTACTGACCCTTCTGCAGTTAAGTTTACTGCACCCTCAATGAGGTCACACACATGCATGCACCAGGAATCAGCAGCTCAGCACTTGACACTGGATGAAGTGCTTTGTCAGTGTCTACCCTATCACTTAGCCATTTCAAAGATGAGAAAAAAAATCTATTGAGCTGTACTTACTAAGAAGCTTTATAAGCATCTGGTAAACTTAACTCATTTACTGTACAGATGAATAAGCTGATGAGGAAGCTTAAAAGAAGCCCCAAGTCTGTTAAAGCCCTTATCTTGCAGAGAAACTCAAACACGCATGAACACTGGGCTAAGCCATTCCTCTAACTTCAAATATTTGCAGTCAACAAAGCTTTAGGCATCAAACATTCAAAACATTAACAGGCAAGTATTTTAAAAGTAGCGTGATAAATCAGCATTAGTGTCACGCTCTAGAACAGCACAAACAAACACGCACTTGTGTAACTACGCTGAAGAACAATTAGAGTAACGGCAACAGCATATCACAACTAGTATTTTCAGAAGGTGAGACTCCCAGCTTTCAGTCTAAGCAAAGTTTTTTCCACATTACCAAAGATTACTTTAGAAGAAAAAAATCAGTAACACGATTTAGTCAAACTTGCACGCATTGCCTTAATTTAGACATTAAGGCCCAGTATTACAGAATGTGAAAGGAACATAGCTTAAGAGGTTATGGTGTGGCTTACATAAAATAGCCATGTTGTCAGTATTTTAGAGTTTAGCTTTTATGTTACTCGGGAGCTCGTACTCCCTTAACACACCTTACTTTCGCTGCTTTTTTGTTTTGTACACCATGTTTGTTTTGTACACTACTTGAACAAATTAGTAAGGTATCAAACCAGCTGCTATTTGTAGATCTTTGAATGCCACTACACTCAAACAAAACTTAGACAGACGTGAATCTCTTGTAACTAGTTCACTACATGCTGACAATAGCTATATGGGATGTTGAAATTGTAAATGCCTTAAAATTCCTCATGCAATTAAGATTAAAATAGTTGGCATGCTGCACTATCAAGAACAACAGTTGTGAACTGCTTCAGTGAGATACAAGTATAGTGAATGTTGCAGTAATCAGACATGATAACATCCAACTGAATAAGCATTGTCACCAGAAGAAATTAAAGTAAGTAAACTGAGAAAATAAGACTCATGCCTTGGGTAAGAGGAAAGAGAAATCCAAGATTATTTTCACATAACTTAGTTTAGAGAATGGTCACCTTGTTAAACTAAGAGAACAGCAGAGAGAAAGATGGTGTAGAAAGAAATAAAACTGGCTTTTAGTCATTGAAATTTGGACATGTTCACAAACTATTTGGGAAAGCTAGGAGGAAAAAAATCTGGGATAATGGAGAATGTGTGTGTGCCTCTACATGCACACAGTATTTACAATCAAATGCTTTTCCTATACCCAAATTCCCTCTTTAAAAAATTATACATCAATTCACTCAGTCTTGCCAACAGTAAAAGATGAAGAAGAAGGACAAATTAGAAACTTGGAACAATTAAATATTTCATTCAAATGCTAGGAAATAACATTTGTGTAACAATTTGTGGCCAGAAACAGAAAAGATACTTTCACTTTTTATAGCATCAAAACTGGTCGTTTCCTAGAACGCCACCTGTCATTCTTTTCTTTCCTCAGCCAAGTAATTCTTAATGCATTCTATACAGTAACAAGAAAAAACCTAAGTAGCAGCAAACCCCCATATTTTTAAAACCTATAGTATAAAACCTGTCTGTATACAAAGTCCCATATATTGAACAGAAGTAACAAATAGCAACATCTTATTTGTTGACTTTCTCCAATTCAAACAGGTCAAGATCAATAGCATATTAGATGCCACGGCAATTGACAAAAGGGATACTTCCTGAGCTGCACACAAGTGTTTGTGGCACTAGTTCTGCAGCATTAGCTATTCCAATCTCATCAGTACAAGTATTGCTTCACTTACTTTTGCAAATAATTCCTGTTGCTGCCTTAGAAGCTCTTCTTCCGGAATGCCGAGGTTCTCCAGGCGCGAACTGGCCTTTCTCCTCTTTAGTGCTACTGTTTTGCATTCTTGTAAGACTTCTTTTACTTCACTGATATAGGAGCCAAACCCCAAACTTTCTAGTGCTAGAAGGAATGAAAACACATTATCTCTTACAAATCTTTCAATAATAGGTATCGATTCATTAATTTAAAACATTTTAAAAATAATTTAAAAGTTTTATCACTTTTTTATCATCTGTGTTGGTAAGACCTGACAACTATTTTCCCCATCTCTTCTCCTATGTCCTTTAAGAGTTTATGTTTTCAGGCACTAAAGTTAGTCAAATACAATCCAGTCTGCTCTTGCAGAGGGTTCAGGTCTTTCAGACATATTTTGCCAGAGACAGGCATTATTAAAAAAAACCATCTTTCTCCCATCTTCTATTATCATAATCAGTCAGAATTTACACAACTTAGAAGTCCCTGCTATCTGAATTGTTAAGCCCTAATTTCTCAGGGGTTCTTTGTTACAAGTCTTTAGTAGAAGGTAAATTACCAACTTTTAACAGAGCAAAATAATCATAGAATCACAGAATGGCAGGGGTTGGAAGGGACCTTTAGAGATTATCCAGTTCAACTCCCCTGCAGAAACAGGCTCACACAGATCATTCATTGAGGCAAAAATCAGTACTATTACCTTAGACCTATGAATCTGAGCTTTTGTCTTTCAACATTTAGATTCATATTTCAAGTGCCAAGAAGCTAAAAATGCATAGTTCAGTACATTAAAAAATGTATTAGTTCTTTCTTGTTTTGTTTCTCAGCAGAAACCCTTTTGTTTATCTCCACAAGAAAATGTACTCAGGAGATACTATCTTGCACTCTTATTTGCCCCAAGAAATCTGAAATGCAGCTACATCCTGCAACAACAATTTTTTTAGAGAATGTAAAAGTCAGCAAGGACAATAAAAAGCCCATTTAGAACATACAACAAAAGCACACTCTGCTTCCTCATTCACCATCTATTACAATATGCCTCCAACAGGTGCACACACCCCAAAGTGGAATCTATTACAGATTATGCTAGAAGTATCACATAATCATCAATTACACTGAAAGCAAGTCTCAGTTTAATATAACACCTGTTTAATTTCCAGTATTTTCACGAATCAGAGTTATGGAATAAAAGTTGTAACCTTTACCTTCCTTTCTTTCAATTTCAATCAACAAGCTAGTCAAGTACTGCACAGCAGTAATCAGTAACTTCTTATAAACAGGCTCTTCATTGCACTAGCTCAAACTATATTCTAACATTAATTTTGTAAGCAACATTTTCCTATCCATAATTATGGTAGCATGCCATTGTATCATACACCTAAACAGTAACTCAAAGGAATCCTTAAAGTTTTCAGCTTCAAACCTGCATTTAAGGAGACAATTAATACAGTCTTCAGCCTGGTACAGTGCAGGGCAGCTGTTTAGTCACCGAGGACTAGCAGTCCTTTTAACAGATTCACTTTGGCAAGTGAATTTACACAATACTTCTTAAGAAAAATAAAGTTAAAAGAAAAACTGATTCAGAGATAATTAATTTACTCCAGAGACAGTATGCCAGACCAGCCTCAGCCCACACAGACACACTGGAAACACTTTTTTTGATTTCCCCACAGTTTCTACAAGAATTACCAAAAACCTTCAGAAACTCATTAAATCCAACCTCAGCAGATAGAAAGCAAATCCATGCCTCATTGTTCAAAACTGGTTGTCTAAGCAGTCTATATAAGAACTCATTCCATCTTAAAATGTATTCCGTAAACTACCTAAAGTCATAATTTTTTAATAGAGGTATAAAACTTTAAAAACTCTACAAGTCTAATGGCATCCTGGGATGCATCAAGAAGAATGTGGGCAGTAGGTCAAGGGAGGTTCTGCTCCCCCTCCACTCTGCCCTGGTGAGGCCTCATCTGGAGTCCTGTGTCCAGCTCTGGACTCCTCAGCTTAAGAGGGACAGGGAAGTGCTGCAGAGAGTCCAGCACAGGGCCACCAAGATGATCAGGGGACTGGAACATCTTCCTTATGAGGAAAGGCTGCGGGAACTGGGGCTGTTTAGTCTGGAGAAGAGGAGACTGAGGGGGGATCTTATTACCATTTATAAGTATATAAATGGTAGGTGTCAGGAGGTTGGGACATCCCTTTTTTCTATAGTAGATAGTAACAGGACAAGGGGTGATGGGATGAAGCTGGAACACAAAAAGTTCCACTTAAACATAAGAAAAAACTATTTCACCATGAGGTTGAGGGAGCCCTGGCACAGGCTGCCCAGAGGGGTTGTGTATTCTCCTTCCTTGGAGGTCTTCACGACCCACCTGGACATGTTCCTGTGTGACCTGATCTAGGTGAACCTGTTTCTGCAGGGGGGTTGGACTAGATGATCTCTAAAGGTCCCTTCCAACCCTACCATTCTATGATTCTATGAAGACAAACTATCATAAGAAAATCGTATGTGTTCATTAAAAGAACATTCATTGTGATCAGCATTAGCAACCTGCTGCATCAGAATATGAACGACTGTCGAATCTGAAGTCAACATCAGATTGTGTTCTTACAGAAATTTTAAGGTGGCCCTTAAAAGAAAATAGATTAATGGAAAGAATTTACAGTTATGTATTGGATACAGCACACTCAAGGAAAAAAAATCCAAACGAATACGTGAGATATAACCAAGATGGATTTGTACCATTGTTAAAAACAATGAAGCTATGAAGAACAATATATGAACCATAGGTGTAGGTTATCAAAAGTCTGTTAGCTGTGAAATTACTTAAGAAATTTACTGTCCTCTTGAAACACATCAAGGCTTTACAGAACACGTGCACAGAAGGAATACAAATCCCTTTATAGCACCATGCTGCTAAACATGGGACAAGTGATTACTGCTCTAGCAGAGCTACTGTTCCACCAATACTCAAGAGTATCTTTCCATGTCTTGAGCCTGAAATCTGAAACATGTCTACTCAGACTGATGAAAATTTGATATCTTACTGAGGCTAGAATGATCACACCAAATTTAAACAACTTAATCTGAAAACGCAGCATCAGGAAGGAAGTGGAGGTGTCGCTCGTATTCACACACACCAGATGTCAACTATCCTTGCCCCAGTTTTCCTCTCACTCTTACACACTGCATGAAGGTGCAGTCCTCCAATTAATCAGTAAAGCATAATTAGTTCTACTTTTGTTTTGTTTACACAATCAGGTCATTCATATTTGAGATTGACTCTTTATGCTCCTTTCAAAGAAAAATATCTTCCAACTCAAAATCCCAAGCGTTATCAGCTGCTTGGGTTTCTTCAATATTAAATGCTAACATAAACACTGTCAGTATCCTAACAGCATGTGAAAAGAAGCTACAGGGTTTACCATCAATCCACAGCTTACCTTATTGCACAACAGTTTTATGAAGACCAAGTTATCAAAGTAATGTTCATAAAAATGGTGATTTAACATCTCACCATTTTCAGAATTCAATGGAAGTTTAACTCCTCATAAAAAGCCTGCTTTGTCATGACTCATAACTACCAAGGGAAGCTATTTTCTGTTCCAAGATGGAAGAATTTTCATTTGCTTATTGAAGTCTTAAGACTCACAGTTGTGTTCCTGATGGTGGGATCCAACAATAAACATGGACATTATCTTCACTTACAAGTGCTACATAGCCTTGATGCTTTTGGGTACTCTCCAGGGAAGCTGCTTTGTGTTTTATCGATAGCAGTGACTTCTTGGCATTGTCCAAGAACATCTATCAAATCAGCTCTCTCACGAGATGCAAAAAGCCTCTCCTTTCATTTCCCTGTGCTGTTGGTAACACTGTGCCAGTTGAGTGTTTGTGCTGCCACACACTGAAACACTTCATCTACCTGAAGCATTACCCAGTGGGAGGGGCAATTCTAGCTCAGCACATAACCACACAAACATTTTAATAGCACTGCAAAGAAAGAGGTATCTTAAGCATCACTGCTGCCAAACACATAAGTACAGCAACAGAGTGCAGTTTCACGTTACCTCTACTATACAGTCCAATGCAGAGCATCTATTTCCCTTTTCTCCTTCACAGTGAAATACCCTTTCTGCTCCTTCCTTCCAATCTGGTAACTCCTTAGTTACAGGAACAGTTAGATCAGCAAACTCACTTGACAGAAAACTGTGCTCCCCTCAAAAAGCTATAGGGTCAGTTTTATCAGCAACTGCGGACTGCAACAAACACACTTCAGTTACTTACTTTGTCATTATCGTGGAGCGACTTTGAGAGGCAGTCAAAATAGCAAGTATCTAGATGCATGAAGATGAACAAAGATGCTGAAATACTGTACCTATATACACATAATCAGTTTCTAAAACTAGCAGTCTAAATTGCTAGAGATCATCTGCCAAATGACCAGCATTTGAAAGATCCCAAAAGATAATAGTAGCAGAAATACAAGTCCTTCTGTTTCCAAAGCACTACAAAAATGGATAAATCTCCAAAGTTTTCCTTAGAGACATATAACTAAACTCTAAAATCTGGTAGCAAAAAGACATAGAACCCAGCAAAATACTTGGTGTGGGGCCACCCAGTGATGATATGTGCACACACATACATACCCACACACCTTTCACTTTCAATTTGTTTGCAAAAAAGCCCAAACTAACGTCAGGGCAGCAATAGCAGAAATCGCCTCTAAGGAGACCGTCACTACTGGGCAAAAAAAGCTTAAATACTTGAATTATTTATCATCCTCAGCCTTCAAGATCATGTCTATTCAAGTTTTAAGAACTGAGCTTCAACATTTTGGTGGTCACTTGAAAAAACTATCTATGTATTAAGAAACATCATACCCAGTCTGTTTCCAAATGCAAGCACAAGTTTTACTCCTGATCTGCCACGATGGAGATGTTTTGCTACATTTTCAGGTTTACATGTATGTTGTTTAATATTAAAGCTCACACACGCTACATTTTCTTTTCCTCTTCATTACCTAGTCGAGTACTTGAAACTCTTCTGGACTGTATTAACTTGCTCACCAAGGGAATTGTTTGTTTGTTTGTTTCCAACAGAACATCATCACAAATAAAAACACAAGTTGGTTTTTTTCAACTAACTTGACACCATCACAGTCCTGAAAATAGTTCTACCACTACCATGCTATTACTAAATTCTCTACCAGGTGGCAGAATAAAGTACTCTTTTCACTATTACTGCTACAAATTTGCTTGCAGCAGACACTGCTATGCTTTGTTTAAGCAGCAAAGCAAATGACTCCTGACAAGAGAAACCTATGGCAGGGCTCAAGGATGTTGCAAGGAAACTCCCTGTTTGTGGAAGAATTAGAAGTAAATGAAACACAGAAGGAGAATTCTCCTTTTATTCAAGCAAGGGGAAGTGGAAGCCAACAGCAGAAAAAGATGCAAGGTCATACAACATATTTCAATGTTTTCTACAACAGATACAAACACTTGCTGCTAAAACAATCGGATTCCAACAATAGCCCTAGAGGAATACTTTACTCTTTATAGGATCCAGACAGGTCGAATCTGCATTAAAGCCTGGGCCTCACATACTCAATTACACATCTTTTGTCAGTCACAAATTAAAAAGATGCTGAATAAATTCAGGATCTTAAAACACACTGTAAAAGAAATCCGTTTAAGTGTTAGAAAAAGCAGACCTTGTTTCACAGGCACGAAAAACATGAATGGATTTATGTGATGACTTCACTTAAATCATCAGAGACATCTGTGAACTGCAAAATGAGAGCTGGTCCTGAGCACGCTCAGCAGCTGCTATAACCACACAAAGACAATCTTCCGTGGCAGTGCGACTGACAAGCCAAACAACACTCTCCCTCCAGACCTTTAAAAGACCTCCGCCTTTTGACTTCTATATAGCTACAAGAAACCAAGACGGAAAAAGTCGCAACGGGACAGAAGTGGCACAAAGCCTGAATAACCCGTGGCGTACCGGGCAGCACACAGCGTCTGGAAGCTTACCTTGTATGACGTGCTCTGGGGAGATGGTTTTCTTCTCCGATTTGTTGCAGATCTCGTTGGCCTCGGAAGAGATGAGGTGGATGAATTCTGTGCAGCAGTTTACCACCAGCTCTCGGGCATCATTTGCCACGCGGACGTTGGGGAGCGTTTCTTTGATCATCTTGTTGATGGCAGCCCTGGGGATGGTGAGATCGTCGTCGTTGCCCGACGACGAGGCCATCCTGGCTGCCGCTCGCTCCCCGAGAGGCGCTCAGTTCCCGCGCGGAGCTCCAGCGCGCGGGGAGCCGGCCGGGGGCGGGCGGGGCCGCGGCGGGCGGCGCAGCGAAGGGGCGGCGCCGCCGCTGGCCGAGCGGGCCGGGCCGGGCCGGGCCGGGCCGGGGACCGCTGCCGCGGCGCCGGGAAGCGCTGCTCAGGCTCAGGGCTCCCTCGGCCGCGGCGCCTGCCACCGCCACCTCCCCCACATCATTCGTGCGCTGGCGCCTTATGAACAGCCTGAGGAAAGGCGAGGCGCCAAATTGCCCGCGCGCAGCAAGGCTCGGCCGGGCTCCGCGCTCTGCTCGGCGGCGGCGCCTGGCCCCGCGGTGAGGTCGGCCGCGAGGCGGAAACGGCCTGCCTACGGGCTCGACCTGCGACGGACGTCGCTTCCCCCGGAAGCCGGCAGCCGCTTCCGCCGCCTGGCCCCTCCCGCCCGGGGAGCGCCGGAAAGGTGGCGGCGCGGCGTGTGAGCTGGCGCCGCCGTCCTCCTGCCGCGGGGCCGGAGCCAGGCTCAGCGCTCCTGTCTGGCCCCGCCTGCGCTGTCCCAGCACCCCCCGCCTTTCCCCTGCGGTTCTGCGGTAGCCTCGGAAGGCTCCTTCCCCACGCAGGGCCAGCACCTGCAGATCCGCGGCTGAAAGCAGGAGTTGCGAGCGTTGCTGGATGTATTGGGGATCCGCCTGGGAAGCTGCGTTTTCTGCTTTCATCCGTTCCATAAACAGTGTAGGGGTTGTATGAAGCTAAATAAACAACACTGGCATTAGCCGAATGCCCATCGTAACGTGCCGTTCTGGTAGCCCTTTGCTTGGTCACGCTGTAAAGGAAAAACAAACGGTACCACAGCCCAGTCCCCAGCTGCAGGGCAGATAAAACCACACCTAAACAATACTGAGATGCTCCAGCTGAAGCCATTGCTGCTGACAGGCTCTGTTGTTCTTCAGACATCTCTGTCCAAGGCGTAACCCTGCACTCAACCGTAATCCTCAGTGGAGGCAATGGCACCTCAGGCTGCAGAGGGGCAAGTGGCTGTGCTCCTTTCAGCTCCAGCAGCCCTCCAGTCATTTAACTGCTGACTTCCCATTTACTGTTACTCACCCATCTGCCCCATACACAGACCGACGTTGGAATGCAAGCACCAGACTTGTATTTTGGAGGAGATGTGAGTTAGATGAGAGCTCTAGATACACACAGGAGTGCTCCCCTCACTGTGGTCCTAGCGGGGTCCCTGTGAACCTCCACAGCTTGGGCTTCACCAAAAGGGTCATAACTACAAAGTCAGCCACACATTACCTGAAGTGCTTGGTATCTGCCAGAGCTGCCTACACGGGGACTGCCCCATAGTTCCTCTGAGCAAGCCTTTTGAGAGAGGCAGGGCAAGGCCACGGTCAGTCCCAGCCCACATTTAGGTTTCAGCTTAGTGAGAAAGTTCCAAGGGAAAGAGAAAGCCCATTCCTGTATGCCCAGTGAGCTCCAGCTGAGTTCTGAGTGAAACAAGGACTGCTGCTGGAACGTGCTGAGAAGCTGGAACCTGAAGGCCTACGGGGCAACAACAAAGCAAGGCTGGCAGTCAGAGAGCAAAAGTATCTTGCAGCAACAATGCTTAAACCCAAGCTGAGCATCATCTGATGCTGAAGGACTAGGATGGGAGAAAGAGGTAAAAGACCATCTCATGATGGAATTTTGAATTAGCATGTACTTACTAGGAAAGCTTGGAAAAGGAGAGCCTGTGGCTCAGCTTCAGGCATTCAAGGCACTGAAGGCATTTAATGGATTGAAACTAATTCCTGCTGACAATATTTTGTTATTTCAGAAAAAAAAATTAGCTAGACAGGAAGATGATGCCTTATTTTCAGATGCTTTTGAAAATACTTTATTATCCACTGTGTATAATATCCCAGTAGCCACTGCATATAAAGGAAGCATTCAGAGTGCTATAGCATCTATTTGAATAATTAATATTCCAGTTGCAATTGTTTAAGACTGAAAAGACTTTCTCTTACGTTACTGATAAACAGACTCAATTTCTGAAAATGAGAATGGAGGGATTGCTCTACTGAATATAGTCTGTCCTTAAAAGTAAAAAGAGAATTGCTTTAAAAGTTACATACAGTACACACCTTGGTATGTATCACATTCTGTTGGCTTAATATGAAATATGTGACTATGTTTGTATTCCCATGAAAACAGGTCTCTAAAAAGCAATCGAAATGGAATAAACCTATAATGACAGGATTTTAATTTCATGGTTCTGCAAACTGTCAAGTTCAAGATAAACACACTGAGCTGAATTTCTTAACTAGGCTCATATAAATATCTTGAATGCCTTTTCACAACTACAAAGGCATATGAATAACAACATCCTGCGTTATCAGCTCCAGGTAATTCCAGTTTGCACTACAGAAGTTCGTACTTATTGCGAGGGTTTTCCCAGGTCAAAGCTCTTTCTGCTTCTCCACCTTAGCAATTTGATAAAGTTAAGACTCGCACTGAAGATTTTATCATGATGAAAAACCATTTTGTAGAATATATCAATGGGTAGATCTCCATTTGGATCTGCATATTTCAGAGTTGTCATTGGAGTATACAAGGTGTTGGTCTGATGGCGAAATGGTGGATTTTCTGCAAGAATTATCTTTACTGTATGCTGCCAAGAATGAGAAACAGAATTGTTAAAGAATCTTTACAAAAATAAATGAAGTAAAAACCTAGTTTTCAGTTAAGGAGAGGAAAAGCAGAAGGAAAAAGTGCTGGAGTTATGTAAAACCCTGTAGGAAGTTGCATTAGAATTTCTTTATAAACTTGTATTAAAATCTTTTTAAGGCCATAAGAAGTACTTATTTATCCTGAGTCCTGATTTTGTTTATCTATACTATGGTGAGAGCATACACCTAAGTATGCTGAAGTCCTCCAAATTTATGCCTGTACGTCCACAATAGGTAGATCCTTTCTTGTACAGTTCACTGGGAAAGGATCACAGGAGTGCACTTTGCACAAGGTCTTGGAAACTCCAGTCCACACCGAAGCTACTCCTTAGCAGCAAGCACCTGAAACCGTTGTGCCTTCCCACAGCTTGCCTAAACTTTCTTCCTGCAAGAAGCCCCAAGCACCAGCAACTATGTCCACTTATCTGCTATTGTGCCTTGGTGGTCTAGGGTAGCCCAGTGAATTAGTGTTAGCAAAGGGATCACTAGTGAGATGGAGACAAGAGTAGCTACCAATGGTGGGAACACTGCAGGCTTCACCAGATGATGTGCAAGTGCATCTGTCACGGTGGTGGTATTTAAATTACAATTCATAGTTGTCTTCAGCACTTCAAAATGAACGTTCTTTCATATTCCAAAGTTTTCTTTAAAACTTGAGATGCTTTTGAGCTTTTACAAATTAAGTTGCATCAGTTGCATGTAATTAAGTGTAATGCTGCTACCAAAAACCTCCCCAACCAACCTCTGCATTCATACATTAGAAATCAAATTTAAAATAAAACAAAAGAGAAAGAAGTTAGAGAACTGTCAGAGAATTACCTCTGCAACTTCTTCAGCACTTTGTCCCAGGCTCTGGAAAATTTGTTTATAATTTTTAAGGTAAATATTAGTAAACATCTCAGCTGTTTCTTCATCTGCAGCTGAAAGATCCATTTTCATTCCATCCTCAAACACTTTTCTTTCAAACTCTGTAACCACTGGGCCTGGTTCAATCAAACTTAATCTATTGAAAAAGCAAAGATATACTAGTTATTGACTATCCTCCATGGGAAATACATCCCTGTCCTTCTCAAAGAATATTAAAGAGTTGCACTGTAAGTATATGTCAGCAAGCAACATTAAACAGTATCATAGAATCATAGAATGGTAGGGGTTGGAAGGAACCTTTAGAGATCATGTAGTCCAACCCCCCTGCAGAAGCAGGTTCACCTAGATCAGGTCACACGGGAACACGTCCAGGCAGGTCTTGAAGACCTCCAAGGAAGGAGCCTCCACTACCCCTCTGGGCAAACAGTACACCCTGTAAAGGCAATCCATACCACATCACTGCTCTCATGCCTCTACCCATCCACATCTATTAGTAGAAATCTGCATGGCTTAAATTTCCCGAAAGTACTGTAACTTCATTCGTGTCAAAAGTGAGTGCAGTTGTTACCTACTGTCCTGCAGCTGTGAATGTAAGGATAGTTTATCCACCAGAACTGAACAAATATTTAGAAAAATAATTAAGATATCATAACCAAATTGATTTCTCTCTGGAAAAAATCCTACAGGTTTCTTTGTTGTAGCTTTTCTTTGATAATACTAGAAGTAGCTGAAAGAGGCAGGGGGGGAATTACCCAAAGATAGATTTTCTTTGTCAAACTGTCAGTGTTAGATAATTCAAGATCCTTCCACAATTTTATAACACAATACAGTATAGGGAATTTTGCTGTGGGTGGACAGATATTGGCTGCTGCCAAATGTCAACAAATTTGTTTTGCTCACTAGGGTATTACAGCAAATCACTGAAATGCAGTTACTGGTCAGTTTGTTCTTTTCTCAAACAGCAATTACCTTTAGCCACAATGTTTATCAGAACACCCTTTGGGACAGGACTTCTTCCTAGGCTCCAGTTCTGGTCAGGCTCTTTAGAACAAAATCAAGCTATTAACATTGACAGCAGAGTTCCAGCTGCTGCTGGAATTAAAGCCTCCTCTCTTGTGTCCCTCTTCGTCCTAGACCTTGGACTTTTCCCATTCTACTTTTTTTTTTGTTAACCTGCTCTGTGTTGCATCTCATGCTCTTGAAATCTTATTATGAGTTCTGGTATATCCTGTGTATCAGGATGACAGATTACAAGCTGTTTATTTTAAAGCCTTCCAAATTTTACAGAGTCTACGCAAAACTACATTCTTGACGTCAGCTTGTCTCCAAAATCCCATGACAGCTGCTGTCTGTTCGCCCACAGCACAAGGGCTAAAGGCTTAGGCACAAAGAGGTGCAATGGAAATTGAACAATGGCACACACAGTGGTAGCAGAATCACACTAATGTGAATCTATACATGACAATTCAAACCCTTCAGTCCACAGATGATGAGCAGGACCAGTCTCTTAGATACTGCCTTAAACATTTAAGAAATTATACACCACATTCTTCTAACTTTCCTCCCGCCTCCTCTAACAATAGGAGTCTCACCTGTGTTCCATTCTTACGGATTTCCACTTGCTCTTTCTCTGTGATGAACCCTTGAGCTTTTTTACCTGTGAATTGCCTAAGAAGTCTGGTATCTTTTCTAAAGGAAAGTATTACAGGTCGATTTTCTAATTTTATTCCTATTGTATTGTGTGCAAAAATCTGTTTTCAGAAGTGTTACATGAAACATATTTAAACATCCTTTAACTGTTCAAGAGAACATGTTTATTTTAGCATCTAGACCTTTTTATTTGCTTATGTAGTGTGAAGACTGTGGACATTTCTGTGCCTTTTGTGATGTAAAAGTTCCATGGGTTACTCAATCTGTTTCTCCTACATAGCTGCAAGCTTTAACAATTTGTTTTCTCTCTCTGAATATACTTTAAAGTATCTAAAACACAATTTATACTAGCACATCAATACTTACTGCAGTTTGAACTTCAGTGCTTGTATAGCTAAACTTTCACAGAATCCTTCCACGGCAAACTTAGATGCAGCATAAACATCATTAAATAAGATACCTGATGGTACAAACAGAACATCTTGAGACTGTGATTGCAATCAACATACTAATAGTTTAGCTTTAAATACTCTTGTCTCTTCCCAAAATTTCTCCAGCCTTGCTGGGAAAACATTAGAAAGATCCTTGTATGTACTGAACCTAAATACTGATGTTTTGTATTTCTCAGAATTGCTCATTCTAGGAAAGGCTGCTTGACTAATGCTTTTCATCCCTCCCAGCTGATGCTGTTATCTCTTTGGATGATATTAAATATTTTGTAGTCTAAGGTATGAAAGAGTCTGTACATGCAATATCATCTGCACGATTTATCTGCAAGACTTTAATAGGCTATAGATGAGCCCAAAATGCAGGAGATGATCCCAAAATGCAATGCAGGAGATCCAGCTTGTATCTGAGTGATTTAGAAGAAGGACTAGATCAATCTATTTAGGTGGATTGTAATCATTGTCTTGCAGTCTGACTTAAGGCTCAGCAGAATAATCCAGGTAAGATCAATGCGACTGTTATAATAATTCAAACAAGTTCAGCTAGACCAGATGGAACACAAGAGTAGGACCATCATTATCTGTGGCTAAAACAATACTCTGTGGAGTTTTGTGAGGGGAGGAACTTTACAAAAAGATTATACATTTCTTCAGGACATGTTTGGATTTTATTCCATCGTTATTGTGCAGGGTGTAGTATGTGTGCCTGTCCCCATAAGATGTTCCAATGGCAAAGCCTTACACTAGTAAGCCCTGTTTGCCAGATAACAAAAATGTTAAAATATTTATTAAAAACCAATAAAAATAATTAGAGTTTGAGTTAAAAATATTTTGGAAAAAATAATTCATCCTGAAGGTTGTGTTGGTAAAATGCCTCAAGAGCAGTCGAATAGTAACGTACTACCTTGATGCATCAAAACCATCAGGTCTAAGTCCTGTGCTTTCTACAGTTGGAACCTCAGCAAGACAGAGCACAATAAACAGGCCAGCTCCTATGTTACGGTTTTTTTTCAGATTAAAATAGGTAATGTTTACAGTTTTTGATACTGAACTCCTAGTTCAAACAAAAAAAAACCCGAACTTTGCCTTGTATTCCCATAACACTGCTGATTATAACTATATGGCCGCTCTTTCTCCTCTTCATGTCAGGCAAAATCTCCTTCAGGAGTCGAACCAGTCCAAAGAAGTTGGTATCCATCACCGTTTTCATTTCATCTATGGACTGACATTCGATAGGTCCAATGAGCCCCACTCCGGCATTGCTAACTGCACAAAATGGAAGACAACAGTAAGCAATAACCTCTGTCAACATTAACTTGTAACTCTTACTGGAAAGCATTTGAAAGTATAATGAAGACTAAGGATTAAATGATCCTTCAGTAATCCTTAAACAAAGGATAAAAAGATGTTATTCTGTCACTAAAGCTTTGCAAATACACTTGACATTTCCATAGGTTGTGGGGGTTGTTTATTATGCTGTTAATCCAATTAAAAATGCATAATATCAGATAATGTTGATTTCTGATTACTCCTTTAAATTACAAAAGGATTACAGGAAATGAGCTGATAATGATCTTTATTTATATTATATATACTCAATTCAGTATTAAGAGTTAGAGGCTACAGTCAGTACCCATAGGAATGAACACAAGTCTTCAGTTTATTCCAAAACATGGTAGACCAGGCCATATTTTGATCTGCTTTATGTTTTGTTAACATTCACACCTTCAAGACAATTAAAAAAACCCCAAAACCGAAACACACGCTCCCATTGATTTTTATTTGCCTCATGAATATTTGTAAGAGGGGAATGACTGATAGAACAGTCATACTACATTACAATTACTATGTCAAATTAGAGTATAATACAGTTTGCAGCGGACGCTTGTTAAGCAGCACTTTAATAATTAAAATGAAGGCAGATCCATAACTTTCTGTTACAGAAGATTTAATAGTTGATGGTGCAAGCAATTTCCATCTTACTACAATATTTTTAGCAAACCATCATGAAAGCAGCTCTTGTAGAATGAGCTGTAAAGTACAAGTGTAATCCTCACAACAAAATTAGAGGACCTTTACTTTCTTTGCATTTGTTCTTTTACTTGCCAATTCCCAAATGCTGTTGCTTTCTTAGTAGAGAGCTGTTGACTTAATTGTAAATAGGGCTGTCTTTCATTGATAGGGCAGAAAGTCTTGTATAATAAGACGCCAATTTATGCAAAACTTCTCACATTTAGTAAAAACTGTATAATCCAAAACACTTCTCTGATCAAGTTTCTCCTTTGTAAACAGGGAAAACAAGCTTCGCTACTTCATAGAAGCAAGGAGAGATTTAACCCACTCACGTCTGCACGAGGCCAAGACTCTCTCAGAGAATACACTATATGACTGTAATTACTTTGACCATTTAAAAGATACAGTAATGAAACTTCTCCAGGTTTTTAGAAGATGTTAAATAGAAAACTGACATCTATTCGGAGCATACACATCTTGTACTTACCTAGGACATCAATCCTTCTGTCAGGGATGCTATTCACACAAGTTTTAATTGATTGTTCATTACAGACATCCAGTTGTTTAATTTCGAGGGTTTTGCCCAGCCTGCGACCGACAGCTTCCTCGAGTTGTTCTTTCTTGGCCAGATTCCGCATTGTGGCATACACTGCAACACACCAAAAGCAGCAGTTACCAGAAATAAAACTTCTCCCGTTGCAGTCTTAGTTAGAAGCATTAAAGAACATTGCTTTTACATCCATGTCTGAAATATCAGTCCTAGAACCCAGATAAAAACTTGAAGTAGAAGGAATCTCTTTTCTACATGTACTGCCGCTGATTTCCCTGCGTCTGGTTCTGAAAGCAAGAGATCCAAATTAAGAATTAAACCCCTGTGCACACAAAGAACATGTAGTGTATAAAAATAATATCAGAAACCTAGAAACTCATTTTGAATTTCAGGGTTGTTTGGTTTTTTTTCCATTACTGTCAACATGTTCAGCAGAACAACAATAATGTTATTAAGTAGAAGACAGATGCTTCCTTAGGTTCAGCCTCAGTACATATACAGAAATATCATCTGCTTACAGAAAGCCATAGATTTTCACTGTACTGTGAAGGGAAACTAACAAGAAACAAGTCACCAAACTGAGTCCAGTCACCTGTTAAATCACAGCAGAAAAAAGTAATATCTTGAAAAGCATGTTTTTACGGAGCTACATTACAGATACATTTACCTTTAAATCTTTTCTGTTCATCTTTTGCCATTGCTACAGCTAAGGCCAGTCCAATTCCTGAGGAGCAACCTGTAATGAGAACATTTCTTCTTGCCATTCTTTTCACTGTGTGGGTTCAAGCACGAGTTCTTGTTCAGAGGAGCAACAACCTACATGTAGCTACAGTATCACGTCATTGGCCTTTAATGCTATCTCCAGCTTTCCTGAGTCAACAAATCTGAAAATGCACACCTGGACCCTGCATGATTAAGGGATAATCTCGAACTAGACAAAAGCAGAAGCAGGTGCTCCTGCATGAGCTTACAATCTGCATTATCAACATGGACTATATTTAATACAAAATGTGACTAATCTTTAAAACTGCATGTTTGTAAGCAACGTGGATTTCTTTTCAACAGTAGAATACATAGTTTGCATACTCCAGGCAGGAAAAGCTTTGCTACAATTCCAATCAGTCTGTAGTGCCGTGTCCCACTCACATCTGTGGAAAGCAAACTTTATCCAAAATGAGATCTCTCTGATGAAGGTTTTCAGACATCCTACACTTACAGCACTCTCCACATTATTTTGCAACCAGATGCCTTACTGTTATAAAAGTTCTAACGGACCTTACTGAATTGAAACGAAAGATGGAATGTGGATTTGCAAAGAGACAAGTTGTTTTAGATAGATTCCTCACTTTTCTTTCTGACACCGTTACCAACCAAGAACAGAGAAACTAAGTAAGTACATCAGCAGTGGGGAACAGCCAAGAAGACATTGAACATAGCAGCTTCACTGCATCCTTGCTGCAGCTGAAATCTCTTTGAATACTTCATACTCTCCAACTGGAATGTTGAAAAAAAACACAAAACAAAACCTCAGAACTAGCATGATCACAGAATGATCAGTCACACATGATGTGTGACTCAGTTTCAGTTTGAAGAAAACATTCTACTAACATTGCATATGAACTCTGAATTAGAGGGACACCTGAACTGACAATTTGGTGCAGTTTAACATATAGTAACTGTCAGTCTCTTACAACTCACCTTACAACTTAAAACTCATCCTGAGTGACAGAAAAAGAATCACCTTAATGAACAATTAGCCTTCCAAACAGCATTCAGCCAACTGCAGTTCAATTACACACAAAAAAATGTTTCCCAAGATTCAATAACCCTACATAGATGCAATGCAGTGCAGAAGAATGAACTGAAGTGTTCCAGGATCCCCACTGATGTAAATTCATTACTAAGTCAAGAAAAACAGGACTCTAAAGAAACATTTAACTGAAATTATGATATTAGGGGAAAAAAAATGGTCCCAACCTTTTGAAAAGAAATAAATTCACTTGAACAGCATAACAAGTAGAACCATTAACTCTCAGGCAAGCAACAAAATAGCAAGACATAATCTAAAGTTAATGAGAAAACATCATTATGATTCTACATATTTATCAGGTTTGACCCACAGTTTTACCAGAGAAGTTAGTATCTGGGTTTATCCACTAATCATAATTTTAGTTGCAAATGCTATTTAGCCGACTCAGATCTAGGCACGTTGCTTTTGCTGTTCAAGCACATTTATATTTAGTGCATGTAGGAGGAGCAGGTGAGGCTTTATGCAACACTTTGTTAGTGGAATTCCACTAGTGTTGTAATGCAACTGTAATTACAGATTGGTTGTATTTTCCACTTGCAATCCTAGTTTGAAGGGCTTACATGTTTCTTTGCTTTAAAAAAGTCTGTCTGAAATTTCATGCATGGATCTCTAGCCTGAAGGCAAATTTCTCTGCCTAAGGAGAGGAAAAAAAGAAAGCAGTCTATTATTACACTGGTCAACCTAATTCTAATGTTTTTCATTTACTGTTATGTAGAGAAACAAACAGCATGATTGAAAACACACAATATCATTATTTCTGTAAGTAAAGAGTATTTCTTGGCTACATAACAATTTTCATAATAGCAAAATAAATAATCTGAAACTGTAGAAATACTTCAGATGAAGTAACTTGACCTTGTTAACAGTAGCAAAATTTGTGGCTGGTTTTGTAAAAGCACTTGAAGTAGAAGAGTTGCATTTGTGGAACATGCTTGCATAAACAGCGAAAGACCTACTTACTACCCAAAGAGCTAAGCTCATTCCCAGCCTGCAAGAGGTGGTGAAATGTAATAGATAGGTTTGTAGACCAAAATACACTTTTAACATACAACTCACTTAAGTTAGGCCTAATGTTGAAATTGCAGTATATGTTCCTCTGCTTTATTAACTTAATTTCCTGAAGTCTGAGTTACATTTGGCACCCATAAATCACGTTTGCATTAATCACTCAGATGTAGGCCACATAACCATAGTTGCAGTTTCTGACACCTATGTAAATATAAGAAAGTGTCAGAAACTGGGGCCACTAGCCATTTGTACTAGCTAAATTTTGTGGTGATTTTGGAAAACTGGAAATAAATATGTTTTATAATGCATAATTATGATGCTGTTTTAATGAATGGTTGCTTTTGTCTGGATTTTAGTTCAGGGGAAAAAAAAAGTTCAGCTTTAAGGCCTTGTCCCATACCCCTCTGCACCTGAAAGACACTGCTTGGAGTTTTGCCAGTATATGATCATGCAATGTCCTAAAACATCTTTCAAACAGGTCAGTTTTAATAAAAAATCACATCTGCAACATGGTATGTGTACAAAACGAGAAAATATTCCCAAAGAAAAGCTGTTAGTAAGGTAATACCACTGTGCTTTGAATTGGAAGTGAGATGTGAAACACAAGTACATTGTTTAAAATCCCTGAAAAAAAGATACAGATTTCAGTAATGTCTGCAATTCAAGACACTTAAAAAAGAAAGTTTATTTCTCAAAAATAAATTAAGATGCTATTATACAAAGACATTAACCTCAAAAACAGTGGGACAGACAAACAGGTGGCCATTAGTGTCAACACAAATAACTGCATTCATTATTTACACATACAGTGTTAAAATTCCCTCTTTGAATGCATGATTATATTGCCAGGAACAGAATTCTTTAGTTGCTGCTTGTCCATGGGAAACATTCTTTCCTCCTGGCCCCTGAAACAAAATATCTGTGATCAGAACTTTCCTTTAAACTTCTGCACTCAATTTAACATATCTTAACCTATTTATACCCAGATGATACTTGTCATTATTAAGATTTATGTTTGAAATTCAAGAAAACTAGCTGCAGGTCTCAAACCTATGACTTCTTTCTCAAATTCTGACCCTTAGACTGCACTTATTAATGCATTTTTGTTCATTGATCTTGTCACTGAAGTGCATTTCCTTTCAAAATCGGCGTCATTTATGAATTTTGCAACACACTTTAAGTTCTAGCAGCTGTAGGCAAATATGCTGAGTCTTTTGAGAAGAAATCTTCACATACCAATCCCTAGAAAAAGTTTATATAATTTAAAGGAGCAATGTCTTTTGTGTCCTGTGTGTAAGCCTTTAGGCTTCATGTTGAACTGCATCATTAACTTCCCAACAAGTTTCTGACAATTCAGAGACTGCTTGTAAAATCCCCATCAACAGTATCAAGTTATCAAGAGGTGAAAAACCCTATGATTTCTACCAATGCAAACTGAGGAAGATCTTATCAAGTGTAATGTAAGGATTCTGGATTTTCTGGAACATAAATAAATAAATGCAGCCAAACACAGTATGTTTGGGGTTTTGTTTTTTGGTTCTTCGGGTTTGGGGTTTTTCTAATGTTAATTCATAGAATCATAGAATGGGAGGGCTGGAAGGGACCTTTAGAGATCATCTAGTCCAACCCCCCTGCAGAAGCAAAAAAAGAAATAACACAGAAATGCAGCATAATCAAAATAGCAAAAGCAATTTCAGGTTTGGTGTTTACCTCTAGTTGGCATCTTTTAATCAACTCACTTCTGCAAAAAGCCTGTTTATCTCAGATTGCATTTGTACTTGCAGTGATTGATTCATGCCCCAAACCAAAGAGTTGTATATCATTCATAAAGTAAAGTTAGCCATCTTCTGTGTTCTGTCTATATGCTTCCATTCACCAGCCCAAAGAATTCTCATTCCTATAAGCACACTAGATGTTGGTGCTCTTTTGATGCAACTATTTTCACAATACAGATACCCAAGCAATAAGCAGCTTTGATCAGAGCAAATCATTTCCTTTCATTTCATGAAATATCATGTCAATGAACATCAGGTTACTAAAGATAATCAATATACTAATTTCTGCACAAAGCAGACAATTAAGAGTGTGCCATTGAATTTTTAATTCTAAAATCATTAAACTGGCTTCACTATAGGAGACTGAGATTCAGCAAACACCAGAATATACTTGGAAAGTAGGAACGATGCTTATTGTAAAGAGACACTGTATTATTCCTTCTAGGTAGCTGCAGTAATGCCATTAAAAATTGGTAATGTGTTGTGGATCCAAGGTACATTTTACCTTTTCAAGAGATTCTACGCTTGGTGCTTTCTTTCAATTTTTTTCTTCAACTGACTTATTTCTTGGTCTCTCTGGAGCAATTCAAACTCTTTTTCACGAAGCTCATCTTTAGAATGCTGGAGTTTCTTCTCTAAGCTGTTGATCTGAACAGGAAACAGAATTAGATCAGAACAAATATTTTACTGAAATTAGGACAATTAAAAGAACAAAACCAAACCCAAAGCAACAAAACATTCCAAAGCAAACTCCCAAATGCCATCAGCATTACTTCTGACTTTGTATTGTCTTGTCAATTTCTTGTTTTAGTTTTATTTTGTCAGCATTTTCCTTTATGAAGGGAGCGGTTTGGGACCTGTGTCATATCAAGAGAAAATACATTTTAATTTTTAGACCTGTAAAATTATTTCGTTTTAATTGACAGGTGCTACATTATTAAGATATTTCCTTCTCTCTTCCTACAGTCATAGAATCATAGAATGGCAGGGTTGGAAGGGGCCTTTAGAGATCATCTAGTCCAACCCCCCTGCAGAAGCAGGTTCACCTAGATCAGGTCACATAATAAGGGATGATCTTTACTCTTCTAGATTAAACCTGGCCAGCTATTGTGTCCTAGGACCAGACTTTCTCACAGAATTAGCTGCCCTTTGTTAGGGAAACTGTGTTTTCTTTTAATTTCAGCAAGAATCACCTGTTTATTGCAGTCCTTAATTTCTAACTCTGACTTCTCTAAATTGCACTGTAGTTGAATTACTTTTTGTTCCATTTGTCCCTTGTGTTCATGAACTGTCACATCCAACTGTGCAATCTAAATGCAAAAAAGGAAGAAAAGGAAATATTTTACTTTGAACTAGTACAAAGATATTAAGATTTAACATTATAAAATATGACAGCAAAATGAATTAAACTAATCCTTTGGAATCTCAAGAAGAATCTTTTAAGCAGTTAATATAAAAATGCACCCTAGTTATCTCGATTACCAAACAGGGGCCAAACACAATGAGAAAAGGGAAAAAAATGGGGAAAAAAGCCAATAACTGAATGCATTTGGTCCTCAGAGACACAGAATACAAACCTAGTTATCATTTTAAACAGAATGTAATGAGTATCTTAGTATACTAATACATCATGTTAGAAAGTGCCAAATTTTGCCAAAACAACAACAAAAATAATTCTATTGCTTTGATGAATTCCTGGAGCAGCTCACGGGCTACTGTGGCAAGAATATATTGGAAGGTTTGGCCTCCTTACAGTATCAGTGCCTTGAACATTTTTTTTTACATCTCCACCTCTCCTCCCCTCTGCACCTCAACTACTCTTGGATGCAAAGACTGGTAACATTTGCAGGAAATAGCTATTAGAAGGCCAATTATAAATGAGAGAAGAACAGTTTTTCCATGATAGGTATCAAATCCTGATGCCAGACCAAAAGACTGAAAATATCTCAAGTGATCTACAGAAATTTATTTACAGTAAAGATACTATTTCATATTTAGAGGCTGCTTTAGTTAGAGCTTACCAAATATGCTCCAGTGAAAACAAGGAAAGGTACTGTCATCTTTGAGCACACTTCAGTGTAGATATTCCCTTTGTTTTATCAAACATAATGAGTACAACAGTTGTCCCATAACTTCATCACTAAGGAATAATTATGGGACAGGTTTGCATGAGGCTTCTGATCTGTCAAAATCATAGTCTGTTGTCCCACACTGAGCATAATCTGATTTTCCTGGTATCATAAGGCTTCAGTAATACAGAGCTGGTTTTGAGGTTGACACTGTGGCTATATTAATAGAACATTTTGGAACAATGTGTGAAGGCAATTAAACCAGCAGACTTTTTATCAGTTAACTACTAGGTAACAGGAATTGGCAGTAACATACTTAAAATGATCTGACCTGAGCTGCTCTTTGTTTCAGTTCCCAATTCCTTTCTTTCAATGCATGGTCCATGTCAAGGAGTTCTTGGTTTTTCTCTTCAATTTCTCCCTTGCAATACCTGAAATTCCCATGTTTAATTGCTTAATGCACACTCAGTTACTTAGCTTCAAGTATTCAGCCTGAAAATCATAAGAGCTATTACTTAAACCCAAATTACTCTAATTGAGTCAACTAATTGAATGCAAAGAAGCAAACTCAAATGGAATAATTCTGTTAACTATGTTCCAGGTGGAGGTTTCCCAACGACTTTATTATCCAAGTTACTTAGTTCATTATCAGGGCAACATATCTTAAAGAATAATACAGAAGAAAGCAAAAAAGAAACAGGACTATTTCAGTATAAAATGTTCAGTAAGCCTTCTTATATTTCACAACTTTGGGATTCAGAAAATAATTTTAGCAGGTTTAAAACAGAATTTCCAAAGAAGAATTTAGCACCACCTTCAGAAATTAACAGCTGGCTGAGGAGCTACAGTATCAAGTTACCTTATGGCCACAAACCACCTGAAAATTAGAGAACTAAAAAGATAAAAACCAGACTATCCAAATTACTTGCATTAGTTTTTCCTTGGGAATAGCAACTAGGTTTTTATGATGGAAAAACTACCAGTTTACCTGAGCTCAGTTGTTAGATCCATGATAGCAATATGCTTCTCCTCCAGAGAGGACTGTGCAGTCTGTAATGCATCTTGTAATTCCTGAAGCTGTGTTAAAGCTGTTTTTAATTCTCCATGGCCATTCTGTAATGCAGATTCTAGTTCTATTATCTTCTGTAAGGCTTCCCGCTGGCAAGTCTCACTTTGACGCAGCTTATCCTCCAAATCGTTCACTGTGTTCCACACACACAGACAAAACATTTAATCATCAGTAAGTCAGGGTTTTTATGCCACCCTGCTAGCACTTGTGGTCATTACCAATTTTCCTGATCACTGTTTTCAGGAAACTCTAGAGCAACTGTGACTTCTGAGGTTACACAACTGCCTCTCCATGGCACGTTAAATCTTTGCTGGTTTTATTCAGCTCATAATCTATAATTGACTTGAAATACAAGGATGTATTTTAAAACATTTGGCCAAGGAGAAAACAGAGACAACACAATAACTGAATATATATAGTGCTATGGAAAATTCAGTCAGAATTGCTAGTAAGCCTCTACTTAAAAGAATGGCAAAATGAAATGGGAGAGAAATGGTTGGAAAGTTTGTTTCCATAGACTCTCTTGTAGGGTTTACTGTTTGTTTTGAAGAGCTGAATATATATTCTATAGAATACACCTTTATTGAACCTATGTGTCTTGTTTGATGACCACATTAAGAATCTGCATTACCAGTTTGCAGTAAAAACTACTTGCTCATTTCACCCATTTCTCTAGAGTGTACCTTCATTGTGAGAATTTGCAAAGGTACATTAAAAAGTCTGTAGCTTCAGCTTTTAGGTGTGGAGAACTGTTTGTTGGGCAGTGTTGGTAGCTTTTTTTTCCTTTTAAAAACTATGGAATTATCAACACATTAAAAAAAAAAAAAGACTAACCCCTCCATCAAAATGATCACATTTTTACTTTCATTGACTTGAGACTTTTACCCTTATTTGCCTTTTCATTGAGCTCTGACCGTGCTTCTTCCAAAGTAATATCCAACTGATTTATCTGCATTGCTTTGTCTTCACCAGCTCGTTTTAACTGCACTACTTCTTTTTCCATACCAGTAAGTTCACTCTTGCACTGATCCAGCTCTGATGTAATTTGTCTAAATATAAGAAGCAACCAGAACAAAATGAATGTTGGAATAACAGGAGACATATGTCTTTACATACTCTATGAAGCATTTGTGAATAAAATAGGAATACTGTTAAGTACACTTTCTCAAAACCTTATTTGACTACCAAGCTCTCCTAGAATCTACTATCTTGATATATTTATGAATTTAACTGCATTATGAAATGCCACCTTAAGGCTAAATAGGTCGCTGGGACATGCATTAATTCCACTGGAAGACTGCTCCAGAAACTTATGCTTCTGCTAGTTAGAAATGTCCCTTCTGATTTTCAGGCTATACTCCTGCAGAGACTGAATTGCATGACTACATAGCTGAACACCATTTCAGAGAGCAGTCTTTCCTACATTCTGCATACAGACATATCAATACCTCAGTTGTTCTAAACCTACCTGATTTTACTATTAAGTTCATCCACCTTCTGTCTGCTTAAATCTGCTTCCTGAGCAGCTAGACAAAGTTTGTCCTCTACCTTTCTTAACTCATCTTCTGAATATGCTTTCTGCTTCTGAAGCTTTTGTTCCAAACTGGATACCTATTTAAAATGTTATAAAAAGGTGTTGATACTTTAAAATTACATACCAAAGAAATACACATCCTTGCCTTGCAATTCACATAGTGAGTTTTAACACAGAGATTGCTTTATAGACTAAAATGGTATATAATTTAAGACTAGAAGTTTGCAGTCACCTTTAAAAGACAAACATTCAACTTGGTGAATTTCCATACACTTTTCCTTAATTGCAGTCTAGGGTTTGGTTTTCTAAGTACTTAGCCACTCTAATACTAGCCAGAGTTTCTGATAGCACAGACAGGACACAGCAGTAAGTGGTGGTTTACCACTTTTCTTAAGATGTCTGAAAAGCTACATTTTTTTAAAAGCCTATTTAAACTGGCATGAAAGATTATGATAAGCTTAAAAACCAAAACAGCATTCAGAAATTACAATGATTTGTGAAGTTAAATTGCAATACTTTAGGCTGTGTATAAATCAGATGAGAATATCAGCTATGAGAAGATATTCCAGTATTTGTCAGTAACTAGAATTTAAAAGCAAATAGGCCCAATGCCAAATGAATCCACATTTTCTGACATATACAATTGTATAAATAAATTCAGAATCATTATCATCTGAGAATCGTGACAAGTCTTTCCAAAAATAACATTCAGATCTTAATACAACTCGCCTCTGAAAGCTACTACACAGCATTTTTTTTCTTCCTTTCTGCACTGAGACAGTGCTTTTTTACCGAAAGGGAAAGCTTCTAGTAATGTCAACACTGTCACTGTATTTACCCTTTTACTATTAATTTGGACTTGAGTGATTTCCAGTAAATATCAAACAGATGCAAATTCTAATGAGCAAACCCCCAGAGGTCTTAAGCCACAGTAATCAAATTTTCTTAACTGTTGGGTTTCAATGCTAAAAAGACTTTTCTCATCCACAAGAACTGTGCTGCATTTCTCTGCAAATTGGCTTTTTTTTTCACTAAATTACTTTTTAATTTATTAAACTATGTTGGATTTTATACCTCTTTCTCCCCCCAGAGCAAAAACCTACATAATCTTATCTTTGTTAAATAAACATTTTTTTTTACTTTAAGTATACAACAAGCACAAATCTGCCCTATTTGTAACTAGAGTAATTTTATAAAGCAATTGTGCATTCCATAAGCTCCTACTGCAGGTTTCACCATTCTACTTTTAACTAAATAAAAAAGGGTTAATGACTTCTGAAATATTTTCACGAGACAAGTTTCTGTAAAGCAGCCTTAATATGGATTTTTGGTACAGGATAAAAGGAAACACTTATTACTGGAAACTTTAAAAGTATTAATAGAATATTACAAAGATCTTACTAACTTTCATTGCTTCTTCTGTTAACCTACTTTTCAGCATCTTCAATCCTTGATCTTTCTTGACATTTTCATTTTCTAGTTCCTGTTTAGACACGTATTTTTATCCAAGAGAACAAAATGTAAATAGAGTAACAGTCATTTAACTAATAAAAACATCATACTAAGAATCAGGAAAAAAATACAGATCAGTATCTTTAAAGCCCAGTTGCTTCTATACTGTATTTGTGTTCATCATACTTGGAAGTAAATTTGGTTCCTGAAAGGTGGCCCTTCATATTCTGCAGCAGCAGGAATTGTTAAAAGGAAAAAAACATTGCCATAATATAGCATTCTTGGTTTTCTACCTCATACAGGATAGATGTAATTGTTCTTTATCCAGAACTCTTCCCTTTGATTAGAACAAGAAGCCTAAGAGGCAAACTAGAAGTAGTAGTAGCTGGGGACTACACTAAATTCAGTCAACTACTCAAATAAGAATTAGGAAGCAAAAAACCTTTATTTTCTCCAAGTTTTCCATGTATCCATGGATTCGCTTTTCATCCTTATTAGTCACTTGGTTTATTTCAAGAAAGCCAAGAGCCAGTCTTACCTGCCTGCTTTCCATCAGCAGCCCATCCAATGATTCAATGTGATGCTGTTTATGTGTAATGTCTTGTTGCAAAATAGATACTAATTTCTCCTGTTCAATGAACTGTTGATGTTTCTTCTCTAGCTGTGTCTGAAGCTGTCCAGAAGTAATATATGGTTTATTATTGTAATCAGCTTTTTCAGAGAAACTGTGCATCTAAATATGTCATTCAGCTCTATTCACCCATAACTTTAAGAATGAAAAGTAAACACATTCCTACCATCAGCAGTACTTCAATATGAAGAAATCTCAAACCCTTAATATTTTAATGCAACAGGAGAATCAAGAGAATCAAGAGAATCAAGAGAATCAAGAGAATCAAGAGAATCAAGAGAATGTGTCCAAGGGTGAGTGTAACTGCCTGTCATCAGCCAAGACAGTAAGACATGCATAGATTCTTTACTAATATGACAAGCTTCTTGAACAGCTAGAAATAACCACAGTTATATCTCTAATCACACAAAGCAACAGAATTCTTCTCTAAAGACTGAAAAACCCTTCTGAGAGTTCTCCCTGAATACAGATGCACATAGGGCTCAGGTCAGCACATTCAGCAAACAAGAGATTATTGTTAGAGGCTTTCACGGTTTAAGCCCAGTAGGCAAAAAAAGTTATGCTTGTTTTTTTGCTGGGGTCTTTTTGATGCTATGTGTTTGAAGCAAAGAAAAGCAGTATTCTTGCTAAATCCATATTTCTCTTCAGTTGAGCAGAGAAGTTGATATGAGTATCTCAGAGTGAAATCATGAGATTGTGCAGTGATAGCCAGAAAATGGACTAATGTCAGGAAATGTTGGGAGAATACTTTTTTAATTGGACATCTGCCTCAGAATTACTAAAAAGACAAATTAACATAGGAAACAAGCTACCAAGTATATCATTCATACATACTAGCACACAAGGAAGGCCTTACCAGTTCCATCTGTTTCTCTCTCTCTCTGTGCTGCTCAAGGTGAACTAACTTTTCTTTTTCAAAAGCAGAAGTTATTTGCTCATGTACTTCAGTGACAGCTGTTTCCAACTCATGAATACATCTGTTTTTTTCCTAGGAAACAGCAAGAACAAAAAAGACTTATTAAGAATATTTAGCTGTGACAATAAAGCATTTTATTTGATACCAAGCTCCTGGTTCTCATAAAACAACATTGAAAATAGTGAATTTATATACAGGATGTTTCATCTCAAAAGATGAGACATCTGTAACACAGGTACAGAATGCCACTAACTGCAGCTGCTACCTGAACTACTGGCACACATGACAGCACCTGGAGTAATGAGCTTCTGACCAAGACCAAAAAAACCCATCTTGTGTTCACACACGTAGATGGAATCTTTAAGATACGTTTCCATTTCACAGGGACCACATAAATATTTTCTTTTTCTAGCAACTTTAGACCCCTTCTCAAAACTAAAATAGTTTGTGTAACAATACCCTGACTAGAATTTACAGCGCTCTGTTAGATCAATTTCCTCACTTACCATCATTTAGAAGACTTTTTTTTCACAGGTCTACATGTAGTTCTTAAAATACACAGTTTAAGAACAACAACATAAAAGAGAAAGAGAAGCAATTTTTCCAATGTCCTACTTAACATTTGGAATCCACTTCTCTTACCTCTTACTCTAGTAATTTCATATGGAAGACTACTTGACAATTCCAGAAAGAGAAACACAGAACAGTGCCAATATGGTACATCCTAACCTTTTCATCCTACATACCAAGCCAGTCATGTATATGCCATTTTAGGAACAGTTTTGTTCTATTGTGGGAGAGGAGGAAGGTAATTTTACTACACGACAACTAAAGAGATATTTAGAGAGTGAGCTCCAAGGATGGAAAATCTGAAATTTTTCATAGTGAGGATAAAGTTCTGATCAGACTGAAACAAATGTCAATATTTCAATAGGCCTAGATTGTAACTGCACACATGATCACCAGGGAAAAGCAACATGTCCATTACTAACTTCCCATACTCAAAAACTGGAAAAAGGAGATCTTTTATTTGATGCAAGTTCATTCAGTTTTTAAAAACTGCACTGTTTAAAAACAGCACACATCTGAAAGGCTATCTGTTTTGATCCTGTGGAATGATATTGTTTTAACTTAAACTTTAATCTCCATTTAGGTCTTATTACGTAAATGGAATTTCTCGCTGAGAACATTTTACCATGAGTTCCTGTTCCAACTCAGTATTCCTTGCTGCAGCAGTGGAATAAGCAATAGTCTTTTCTTCCAACTGTTTTTCAAGTGCACGCAACTGAAAAGATTTCTTTGTTATCTGAAATAAACAGCATGAAGACAACTGTTTTGGGCTTCTTCAAGTACTTGTAGATACTTTCTTACCATCAATTCCATTTTAATTACTACTATTTTCTAATATTTCTAATCAATTATTTGTTTATTTCTCTTCCTATAGTCTACTAAACATTATTACTCATAAAGAATAATTCAGGACAATTTCTCTCAAATGTATCCCCCCGGAGGTAATTATCAGTGCCATGCAACAGAACGAGCCATTACAGATTTACAGCACTTGCGGCCATTATTAGGAAATACCACAAATCCCGTTATGCTGGAATCTGAGAAACACATTAGCATGAGAACATAGACACCAGCATTAGAAAAGAGTCAGATGAATTTCTCTTTAAGAAGCCAGATTTTAAAATCAATGTGGGAATTGCAGCTTTTCCTGATGTCTTAACTGTCTTCCATCACTGAACTAAACTAAAAGTGATATATTTTTTCAGTGTTGCTAAAAAGCTTACTTGTCTCTCTAAGCTACTACTTTTTGAAGCTGCCTTCAACAGGTCTTCCTGTATGATTTGAAACTGACTGTCTCTCTGAGCCATGCTGATCTTCAAAGAAGAATTCTCATCATCTGCTCTTGTCAGTTTAGTGTGTAACTCTTCTATCTCCTTCCGGAATCTTTGTCTCTCCTTCTCAAATCGTTGACTGATACATTCCAGATGTAGATATTTCCTCCTCTCTGAAAGTAGATTAATTCTTTATAAAAGAATGTACAAATCAGCAGTTCAGCAAATAATCATACAAAGAGTAAGAATAGGATCTAATTGACGGCATATTGAACCAAAACATGCAATACTCAGACATAAGACTCTTCTTATTTTTCTCCCCTGCAACTGAAAGCCGTGATTCATGAAAACAAACAAAAAAAACCAATTCCCAAAACTCAAGCAAGTGAAGTACCCTGACACACAAATGATAAAACTGAGGATAGTATCATTATATAGGTGCTCTGAAGTCATTTCACGGAGCAGTCCTGAGAGAAATCACAGAAGCGATTGCAGAAATTCTGCAACAACAGGACAGGAAAGAATCAAAGAAAATATGGAGGCCTTAATATAACCTGCATAAAGAAAAAATACATGATTCTATTTCAATATAGCTCAAAGCTTGGACATTGCTGAACAAGTAACCTAACTAGCAAAAGGCAGAAGAATATTGTGCCAGGAGAACATGTCAATTTCCAGAATTCTAAGCTGGCAAAATGCTCCCTTGTTCAACCAAACCATACCTCTTAGCTCACAGAGATGCATTTAAAAAACACTGTAAAAACAATTTCAACCCCACCAAGAAAATCCTTTTCTGTGGATTAACCATACAAAACTGCAGCTATTTCAGTAAGCTTACCTCCTTGACTTCTGATCAGTTTGACAGGCTCTGTTTCCACGCCACATAACCTGCTATTTTCTTGTCCTTCATTAGCACTAGAAACATGCTCAGTGCCACTATAGATAGTTGGGTTTGCACAAGGATTTTGAATTTCTGCTTCATTTCTAGCCAGTTTAATGCTATTATAAAGGAAAAGACAATAATTTAACATTCTTTCTACATGATAGTTCTAATATTACTTTATTATCTGCCTATTCTTGCCATAATGTAGTAGCCAGAAGGTTATACCTGAGGTCTGCCATCAAAGGTTTGTTTGGTTCACGAGATTCAAAGAGAGCTTCTTTTGTAGAGGAACTTGATAGCTGGTGTTTCAAGTGGTGCCATTTAAACTAAAAGTTAAGGGAAAACTGAGATCAATGCAAAAACTCAATTAATTCATGAGTTATACTAGAATATAAGTTTAAGATACACACACCAGGCTGACAAAATTCAGCAGGACAAGCTTCAAGTTCATAAAAGAGGGCTCATCCTGGTAAAATAAAAGTTCATTTGCAGTAAGGGAAGGTGTACTTTCTCTTTCACAGCACAAACATCTCTCCTGCTCTAATTTCTCCATCGCTTGAGTTTGACACCCTGACTATGGCTACGTGGCAAAATGTGTCTGTCATATGGGAAATTATGTCAAAATGTGTGTGCCACATGGGAGAAGTCACCCTGTTCTACTGAGAACCTCCTCAGTATCATCTAACAGGGCAACACCGTCTTTTAGAGAACGTACCTACATTTGAAGAATCAATACAGAGAAGAGAGGAATGGAAAGTGTAATATTAAATGCTTGCTGACTAATTAACTCCAAAGTGCCTTATCCTGGTTCTTGAAATAGAAGACAAAAGTAAAACACTTAAATTAAGAAAATATGTTATCGATGCATCTCGAAAACCAAAGAGATTTTCTTTTCATTATTCCCTAAGAACATGACAGGATTTCCACACATCAGTTAGAACTGTTTAAGACACATCATACAATTTGTAAGGATTTATCAGTTACTGTACCTCTTCAGATGTACCTAGAGACAACTGTGAAATAACAGCTTCTAGTATGTTGAGCTCTTCCCTCAAATCCTCGATTTCTTGGTGACATAATTTCAAGTGGGTTTGTTGCTGTGCAGTGAGTGTCCTCAGGTCTGCATTTTCACTTACTAAAGCATTTTTCTCTGTAAGTATTGTTTCACTTTCACTGAGTTTACTCTCAAGCTCAACAATCTTCTGATCAGATCGAGTCAGCACTGATACCATTTCAGTATTCTTTGTTTCTAGAGTCTTGATTTTTTCTTTTGTGCTATGATTCTCTTCCTTTAATTGCCTAAAAAACAAGTAGATCCATTCAAAAGGTATAGCTCAACACTGAAAAGCGGAATGGAATGCAATGGAATGGAATGGACCTTTGGAGATCATCTAGTCCTAGGATCTTCATTATTAAAGTGTCATTATTTATTATTATTACACATCACAACTATATTGTTCTACTAGTTTCCTCCCTCCCAAAATCTAGGATTAGTTCTATACAAAGGACAGAAAAGTTTTCACCATTCCTAAGGATCAAGATGTAAACTGCTTTCAGCAAACAAAAGGAAAGAATAAACTACTTTTTATTCTGAAGCATCCTAATAAAATTTTAAGTACCATCAGGACAGTCACTAGTAGGAAACAGATCAAGGAGGCTTTAAATGTGCTGAAGCCAAGGAAATTTAAGAACAGGATAAAATAACTATATGGCAATTAATAAAGACAATGTATACTAAGACTGAGGTAGTCCAATATATTGTTACTAACAAGAGAGAGAAGGGTGGTCCTGTTTCTTCTCTCCACTCATATTTTACTGTAGGGTAAGCCAATTGTATTTTTAGCACATCACAAATTATTCACGTTTTTGAAGTGCCAGTTGATTTGGCAAACTCAATTGTCAAGACAATTGACAACTGTCAAGACAGGAATATGAATGTGGACAGAGCATGAATGGGATACCCAAAACTGTCTGAGAAGGTGTTTGTCCAAACGTAGTGATGCTAAAGACAACCAGATGGTGGTTTTCCTCCCTCATTATTTTAATGAGGGAATTGGTGAAAGACTTCTGAAACAAATGTGAGTTCAGCTTGAAAAGAAACATACAAGGAGCATAAAAATTTCTAACAGTGAGAAAAGAAAGAGTGGGAACAGAGTAGCAGTCAAAATCTGGTTTGATGCTTCCAAAAGTTGCAGCCAGTATCTGTTCAGGCCTCAGAGCAGCCTCTCCATCAGACGCCAAGAGTATCCTTCATTCTAGCTACGGACTGACAATATGGTGTGCAACAAGTAAAGACTCACACCTAGGGGTGTAAGTGAACACATAGGGTGCTTTCTCACTGGTGTGTACACAGTAGTGAACTGCAGGCAGCAGCACAAGCATACATAAAGCCAAAGCACCATCTTCTCAAAGAAGCTGCATGTAAGTAAGCAAGAGAATCTATTCTCCCAGAAGTCTTGGTGGGGTGTTGCTTATTACTGTGAACATGTGGCAGCATGAGGGATTACAACCTTTAAGGATTGAAATGTGTGGGTGTAGGCTAACATTTTTATGTGTTTAGTACTACTGTTTGTCTGTTGCATTGCTGGTAACTGTTCACTGATGCCGCTCCCAGTTTGGTTTGAACTACATTAACTGAGCAGCAGGTTCATGGTGGCAGCTGTAACATGCAACTTCTTCTCAAGTAACTGTACAGAAATTCTTGAAAGCCTTTGCGTTACCTCAGTTGCGCTTCAAGGATGTCGAGAGCCTTTCTGTAGCTGATGCACTTATCATTCAACTTCTCCTTTTCTTTTTCACAATTCATTACACGTTTTCCCAAGACTATTTCTTCAGTTTCAAGCTTAAAAAGCAAGGGTTATTTTCATTATTGTACAAAAATAATCTAAGCTTCCATAGCCAACAGGCTTTTTAAAAAGAATACTACAAACATTATGCTGTTCAGCTTCTTCTTCTTTCTGGTAAGCCTGTTGCTCACTGATGTGAAGAACAAGAGAGGGGCAAATAATTTATCAAAGGAATTTATCCAAAAGGAATGTTATTTTGATTTCATATTTTAGGGCATATTTGTGGTTGGCAATCTCCTTCTACAACCAAGTCTAATCAAATAAAAATTCTCTGTAAGAGCTAACTGGCTCAGTTTAGATTTTCTCCTCCAGCAAGGCAGGAAGCATTAACAATTCTGACCACTGGAACTTCAGGAGATGACTTCAGCATCATCTTAGCTCACGTTTGATTGAAGAGGTTATGCAGATGGAGTCAAAAGAGTTCTTTAAAAAAGATCACATACTTTTAAAATCTAAAATTCTCAGCTGGCAGGCAAGGGACAAAAGGAACAGTAACGATATTAGGATATGCCAATGATGCAGACTGTCCAGACTGTGCAAACAGTTGAAAACTGGAAAACTGAAATCACCACAAACAGTTGCTTACCCTGTTCCACCTCACTTAAGATTTTGACACCAAAAAGCAGAAAAAAAATTGACCCACTGCCTACAACAATTAACCCTAATGGTGAACCTGTTGCTCTTCGCTGTCCAATTCTTTGGAAGAAGCAAAATCCTATTAGCACAGCAAAAACAAGAGAAGGAAAAACTCTTACCTTTTCTAATTTTTCAGTTATTTTCTCTTTATACTTTTCAAAAGCTCTCGTCAGCTCCTCTGCATTCAACAAGGCCTCATTTCTTTGCTGTTCTGCTCTGTAAAGAAGCATACCAGTTTAAAACCTACACATTTTAGTCATTATGTAACTCCTTGAGTTACTAGAAACAACTAAGTTAACTGCTCCAGGTAACTTCCTTTCTTCTTCCAATTTTCCAAGACCTAGATAAAAATGTTTCACATGTGGCACAAATTAATGTTAAATATCATATTGGCATAGTAGCATAAACAAAATTCCAATGCAACAAAGAATGGAAATAAACACTTTTGATTTCCCTTCAGAAAGGGTTTGATTCAAATCAACCTCCTGTCCCTACCAGAAAAAGCCCACTTTAGGGACTGTGATAGCATGAATGATAAAAAAGCAGTGCTCCTTATATTTCAAATTGCTTAAGGGGAACTAGAAAAGATTTTGATACTGAAGGATGCTCTGGTGATGGAAACATGGTGAAACTGACAGGAACTGATCAAACAATAAATTATTTGGGGGATACTGGAGAGGTAGCATCAACAATAGTAAAGGAAACTGAGACTGAGTTGATATCAAGTGAGCAACAGTGCAAAACAGCAACCCAGACTGCCTACTGTTTTGCCTTATTACTTTGTGCCCCTGTGCCTTGCTTACCTTCCCCTGTCATTTCTCACTAAGGAAGAAGATGGAACCACAGAATCACCTCCAGGTGTGCAGTCTGTTCTGGACACCCAGCACAAGCACACAAGAATTATTTATTTCAGTATCATTTATTTCTCTTCTACCAAGTGAACTGTGGGGATGGGGAAAGTGCCTCATCCAAGTACAGCCTACCCTCAGATCGGTGTTTCTCACTCTGAGGAGCACTACTCATTTGGAGATGGCAAAAGTATTCAGAAAACGGGATAAAAGGATTTCAGAATATGACACAAAATAATGTTAGCTTAAAGCCCTTGACTTGACTTGGCCAAAGAATAGTAATTACTGATGAAAAGCAACTTGTAATAATTGCTAATACTAACCATTACACAGTGTGTTGCCTGGCAGAAGTTCACTTCTTCTGAAGTACCAAGAGATGTACATTTGCAACTAGTAACTAAGTACAGTTAGCTCCATTCCCACATCCTTTCAATGAACAGTTCAAATAAATCAACACATATTTCTTCATTGGTGGGAGAAGCCCCACAGTACTGCCATTTGTCTAGCTACAAGAAGATTAGAGGTAATTTCACACACAGACAGATAAACCAACAAAAAAGGGTTTGTATTCAGGAAGCTTGAGAAAAGCTTTTCTAAGTCATGAATTCAGTTAATTTTTGCCACAGGCAATGCAGTTAGATGAACTGTGCAGGCAGGAATCTTCTTATTTATTCCTCTTATTTCTTGAGAATGCATTTTGGAGGTGATAGGATTGTTCATGGTAACTTCCAAGATTCAAAAGAAGTTACCTAACTCTCCCAGCAGCACACAACTGCTAGGCTAAACCAGGCGATAGGAAAGGGGAATAGGGCTTGGGATGGAATTACAGCACCAATTTCCATAGTACCATAAATGGGGTAACATTAAGAATAATATAAAAAATGTTCTCTCGATTAAGTTGTGCTTCTAGCACTTCTCACACACCAACCCCAAAAATGCAGCATTCAGTAGGTTCTTGCAAGACAAAGTCAAAAGTAATTCAGGAAAAATACGTTCTGAATGCATTTCAGATCCCCAGGGTGCTACATCTATTCTGAAGGGAAAAAACAGGTGATAAACTGGTAATCAGTTTCTGCAACTGCCTCCAACTACCAGTAAATGTCAATATTTTAAAAGTGCCTATTTAAATAATACTTATCTTTACACAAAAGAAAAAAACCCAAAAGCAAGGGCATGTATTTAAAACCAAAAATATATACATAAAGCAAAGAAATAGTTTGATTACACAAAGTAAATATCTGCCAAAAAAAATAAACATACATGGTTATTCTGTATTCAATTTGTTAAAACCACTTTGCTACCTCTTTCCTTGCTTGCTCTGTTCAATTAACTCCATTTTCAGGTTTTTATAGTCTTTTTTATATCTTTGCAACATGTTTTCTCTTTCCATTCCTGTTTTCCGGCTTTGCTCTAGTTTGTCTTCTGCATTCCTAGCAAATAAACAAAACATCATTGAAGAACAGGAACTTTTTTGTAAAGAAACTAGATTTTGCTGTTTTGTGCTTGTGATGCTTGAGAAGTGCTAGTCAAACACACAAACAAACAAACTAGGTTTGGAACACTTAGTCTCCAGACTCCCCAGGACCATGCCATCTGGAGTGGTGTCCAAACCTCATTAACAAGCATCAGGTGTTACAACTGCCAAGGATCCAGATGAATGACTGTGTCATGAGATTTGAACATAGAAATCATCATTTTTCTGGCAAACAGGTATTACTGGTCAGGATACACACAGGGGAAACAATGCTAAACAATCAATTCAATGTAACTATCCTTACTTGTTTTGTGAAGACAGACTATTGAGATACTAATTGAATAGTATATAGCCCGAGGTTTGTAAGGCAAACTGAACAATTGTGTACGTCTTCCTGTCAGCCTCTAGAAGTTAGTTCAATTTGGCCATTTGCCTTGATTAATATATTCATGAAGAAAGTGTCCTTAACACTACATACTGCACGGTCACATTTGAAAACATAGAATCATAGAAGGTAGGAGTTGGAAGGGACCTTTAGACATCATCCAGTCCAACCCCCCTGCAGAAGCAGGTTCACCTAGATCAGGTCACATAGGAACATGTCCAGGCGGGTCTTGAAGACCTCCAAGGAAGGAGACTCCACAACCCCTCTGGGCAGCCTGTGCCAGGGCTCCCTCACCTCACACTGAAAAAGTTTTTTCTTATGTTTAAGTGGAACTTTTTGTGTTCCAGCTTCATCCCATCACCCCTTGTCCTATTATTATCCACTGCATGTACCCTCGTTTACTACAGAAGATATACAGTCATATAGCATACACTCACTCTGGTTAGTTATAAGGCATGTTCATGTTTAAAACATTATAAACTGGCTTCTTTTATCAGCCTTCATTATTTTACCCCATTTCTTGATGTACACTCCCCATATATAAAATATCAATACTATATCAAATACCTCCCTCCTATACATGGCTCTAAACCGAAACAAGCCTCACATTACATTGCCCACATTGTACCAGGAATTATGTAATCCTCAAGAAGACTGAATTCATAAGCAGATGACAACAAAATGTTGATTTAAAAGTACACTTACTACCTCAGAATTTCATCTCGAGCTGAGACTTCTGCTTCCAGGCTTACAATCTGTTCTTTTAACTTTGGAATGCTGACTAAATGTGTACCTAAAGTCGATTCAAGATAAGAAATCTGAAATACAAACATATTTGAGGTACTATTAATGCTTGCATATATACCTCCAGATGACATGCGTAAGAACAATGTGCCTACTGAATGACAGTGCTATTAACCTTCCTGCAGAAGATGCTTGTTCATCTACATAAACTTTCTGCTCATTTAACATCCTTGCAGTTCCCTAGCACAATTCCAATGTGATATGCTATCAAAATCACTTCTTTATATGTTGATCTTGTTTCTTGCTTTTCCCCAAAAGTTTGTATACTGCTATTGGTTTTTTCCATGTCAAACAGTCAAAAATTTTGCTTATCTACTTATTTGTACTATCTTGGAGTTAATATTTAGAATCATAGAATGGAAGGCGTCAAAAGGGACCTTTAGAGATCATCCAGTCCAACTCCCCAGTAGAATCAGGTTCACCTAGATCAGGTTGCATAGGAACGTGTCCAGGCGGGTCTTGAAGACCTCCAAGGAAGGAGACTCCACACCCTCCCTGGGCAGCCTGTGCCAGGACTCCCAAACCTCACACTGAAATAGTTTTATCTTACGTTTAAATTGAACTTTTTCTGTTCCAGCTTCATCCCATTATCTCTTGTCCTGTTGCTAGATATCATCGAAAAAAGGGATGTCCCAACCTTCTGACACCCACCATTTAGATATTCATAAATATTAATGAGATCCCCCCTCAGTCTCTTCTTCTCCAGACTAAACAGCCCCAGTTCCCGCAGTCTTTCCTCTTATGAAAGATGTTCCAGTCCCCTGATCATCTTGGTGGCCCTGCACTGGACTCTCTCCAGCACTTCCCTGTCCCTCGTGAGCTGAGAAGCCCAGAACTGGACACAAGGCTCCAGATGAGGCCTCACCAGGGCAGAGAAGAGGGGCAGAAGAACCTCCCTTGACCTGCTGGCTACACTCTTCTTGATGCATCCCAGGATTACATTGGCCTTCTTGGCCACAAGGGCATATCATTGGTAGCAGAGGATGGTTTATTTCTCAAACAAAAAGCGTTACACATAGCTGTATTTCATTAATGTTACATATAAACCAAACAGCAAAATATAGCTGTCCTGGAAAAAAAAGTTCATAGAAGTGTAAAATCAGTAATGATGTATCAGATGCAATATTTCCCTATATGCCCCCTTCACTTTTTCAATATATAAATATTAATTCTATCTGAAAGGTGAACATTTTTAATTTTCCAGACAAATGACTATTGTGCCATTATTATTTACATTACTCTTAATGTAGGTCAGACACATGAAGGTACAGTACTTCATGTTTTCTTATGAATACATACTCTTATTTTTGATTGTGCCAATTCAAAGTCCATTGTTTCCACTCTGGCTTTTAGGTAGTGGTTCTGAGAAGCCAAAGATGTATTTTGCTCATGAAGAGTTTCCAGTTTCTCCTTAAGATGTTTGTTTTCTTCCACAGTTTTATCTGAAGTTGTGCACTCTGAGTAAAACTAGATATATAAATAAGTTATATATATATATACACACACCCCCCCCATATGCATATGTAAACAATATACAGGTCAATGAAAACTATGCAGAGAAAAGCATATTTTAAACACATTCTCTTTAAGAGTGCTCTGTGATATAATTGCACAAAACTGACTCCAATTAAAGATAATTCATAGGAGTAACAAAGAACAGAAAGCAAAAGTAAGGAAATGCAACATTTACTTTGTGTTTTCTTTGACAATTCTGGCAAGATGTGTTAACACCACTCTTCTTAGAGTTGGAGAAGCCTTCATGGTTGCGATTAGGCTGACCACAGTGCTCCAGATTGCAGTCTACAGCCTCATCAAAGCAGTGCCCATAATGTTCACTTGTGCTGGTGTTAGGAGGAAAAGTAAGAAGTTGCTACATCTTCTTCTTTACTATTTTTAAATTGCTCATGAAGAGCATACAACAGAATAAGCCAGACTGACACTACAAGAGACTGGCTGCTCTCATTCTCAAACACAATCATACCTGGAAAGCTCTTCCTCTACAGTTTGCAGGTTTTTCTCAGTTGTCCTCAGCTGATTCCATAGCGACTGTAAATTTGCAAGCTCGTCTTCAGCAGCAGCACTTTTAGAGCAAGTCCACATCCTATATTCCACTGATATCACATCTACAGCTAAAAAATATTGAATACAAAACCACTGTTAAGTGTGTGTGAGCTATTCGCAAAGATGCTTTTAAAGATCCTGAAACACGAAAAATGGGGGAAAAAAGGAAAGCAGAAAATATAAAAGAGAAATATCGCATTTCCAAATGTAAATGTACATTTTGCACACTGCTTCTTACATTCACGAGAAGATGATTACTGTGTACAAATTGCCATTCTCGAGTAAAAAGTTCCGTAGGTATTCATGAGGCTCCGTGAATTGCCTCTTGGAAGAGCCCACTATATATTGGTGGCCAAAAATCACTTACACAACGCACCTCAGTTATTTCGCAAGTCCCACGCAATGGGCAAGGTGCCCGGAATGGCGATGGCACGTATGCAACGAAAACACAAAACTTCCCTCGCTGTCCAACGACCAACGAAATCTAAAGAAATCACAACTGCCAGGCCTTGACAGCACAGAGGACTCGAGCTACTAAGCTATGGGGACAGATCTCAACACAGTAGCCAAGACTCGGCAGATCGAGTTTGAGATAGTTTGATGGAAAGCGATCAGACCCTCGAGGGCAATCAGCGCTCCCGGGCCCGGCGCTGCCGCCGCTCGCTGCTCTCCAGCACCGAGCTCCCTGCGGCGCCTGCCTCTGGACGCCGGAGCTGTCGAGCAGCCGGCCCAGCTACGATCCCTCCGTGCTCTGCCTTCGCGCCCCTCCGCCCGCCCCAGCCAGGCCGGGCCCCGCCGCGGGGACCAGCTTAGCCACGGCAGGGGCCGCTCCTGTGGGGTGCCCGGCAATAGAACGCCCGCGCCCCAGGGCCCCAGAGCGACGGCGCCGGGGCGGCCCCGAGCTCATCAGCGGGCCGTCGCCTACCTCAGTGCCCTCTAACCCAATGCCGCCAGCCAGCCCGCCTCGAGAGGAACGAGGAGAAGGAAACCGGCTCTCTCTGGGCTCCGAGGAGACGCGCGGCAGCAACACCCCGCTCGCCAGGAACGCCCAGAGGCCCGGCCTCACTCCGTTTCAAACGGCGCGGGCCGCTGCCGGCCAAGCCCCCGTTCTGCGCGAGGCCCCAGGGCGCATGCGCAGCTGCCCGCCCGCCGCGTGCGCTGCGGCCGCGCCCCAGGCACAGGCAGAGCCCGCCCCGGCCTGTCGCTGCCGCGGTGCACTGTGGGCGGGCAGCGGGCCGGCCCGTGGTGGCCGCGATTGGGGCAGCGGCGCAGGGGGCGGGGTCGGGCCCAGCCTTCGCTCGTGGGCGCTGGCGGGTGGGCTCCGCGCTCCCGACGTGCTGCGCGCCGCCAGGATGGGGCCGTCGCCGCGGCCCCGCCGGCGCCTGCTGCTGCTGGCGCTCGGGTGCTTCGCGGTGCTGCTGGCGCCGCCCGGCGCCGCCGAGTTCAGCCCCTCGCTGGACAGCGACTTCACTTTCACGCTTCCCGCTGGCCGCAAGGAGTGCTTCTACCAGCCCATGCACAAGGGCGCCTCGCTGGAGCTCGAGTACCAGGTGGGGATGGGCAGGGGCCGGCTTGGGGTCGCAGCGGGAGAGCGAGAGGCCTTCCCGGGAGGTAGCGCCGAAGGGAGCCGGGCGGTCCGACGTGCTGCCGCGGCGGCGTCGCAGCCGTCCCCGTGCCGCGGGTGGTGCCGCGTGATTCGCTGCCGGTTCTCTCGCACGGAGATGGGGCTGGGGCGGCGGCACCGCCCGCCTGTGCCGCCAGGTGCTCCTTCCTCCTGCAGACGCGAAGGGATCCCGGCGGCCTTCCCCAGCAAGCTGCAGCGGCGGGAGGCCGCTTCCGTGCCCGGGCACGATGGGCACCCTGCCCGCGGCTTGCTGTGGGGCAGCTCGGCCTCCCGCGGGCAGCGTCCACCGGTCCACGTGGTGTTACACACTACTAAACGCTGTGTCTTTCGGAGGCAAAAACCCCTCCAACTTTTACAGCTTTTTAAAGATTATTCTGACGGTACCAGGTTTTTTACTTCGCGAGATCAAAAGTTCCTGTCCTTGTAAAACGGCAAACATGTAGAAAGTTAATGCGTGTAACCTCTACAGCATGAACCAAGTTCTTGCTGCTGCACAGAACCCTTAGTGACGTGTCTTCATGTGGCTGTTACACACCTTTTATCTCAATGATGAAAGTTTTTCAAAAACAATCCCATTTAATTAGACTGATGTTAAGGTCTTGATGCACTTGGGAATAAACTTTTTTCACTAGGAGAGGCACACTGATGGGATCTGCAGTAAATGTTTCCATGTCCTGCTCCTGTGGCTGAGTCGGCTGTCTCTCCCCTCCTTTTTTTTTTGCTGCCTCTGCTTCCCAGCTGAAAATACAAAACTGAAATTCCTGTTTCCTAATGCTTGTTACACATAGAACTGAACCATAATGAAATATTGAGGTGTTCAAGCTTTGTTCAGAGCCCTGTCTCGGCAAGACATTTATTTTGCACTGACAAAGTAGGATTTTATTTACTCATAATCAAAACCTATATTTTAGAATGTTTATGATGAATTTATTTCTACCTAGGCATACATTTCTCAGCACTACTGAAAGTATTGATTCACCTGTCTGTTTGAATGTGTAGAAAAGGAGCTTTGTATGTTATTGGAAATATATGTATTTAGTATGTAATTATCCTGTAATGTTAGGCCCTAAAGCATAGGCCTGTTTAAGGTAGGTTGCAGGTTATTCTCCAAAGACATAGAATCATAGAATAATGCAATAAACGCTACACCGATACAAAGCTTTCTTCTGGGTGTTTAGATTGTATCATAGTCCCAAAGATACATGGCTATATATTGTTCTTAATTTCATCAGCCTTGTCCTTTCACTTTTTTTGGTAAGGCTGCAGTGTCACACCAAGTTGGTGTAAACTTTGCCCTCAATTTCAGCAGGAGCAGACTCAAATAGCTCACTGGAAAACAAGCAAACAAAAAAATTATACCCTAGCATGTAATTTAATTCTTCAATATAACAATCTCTCTCTTTCCCCTCATGCAGTTACTGTCTTCCCTATAGACAATTTCTGCAACCCAGTAGCTGAGATACAACTCTAGCCGTGTTATACAGTTAGAGCATCACAGCTTTGTAATGTTGTTTACAAGTATTATGGGCTTAGGAAGCTAATGCCTTCAGTTCCTTCTGTCTTTGAGAAGTGAGAATGCCCAGGGTAATTCAGACCTTCAGTCTGCATTAAAGGGCGAAAGGTCTGTGGTACAGCCTTGATTGGTCTTGTCTTTTACAGTCTTAACTCACCACCAAAGAGATGTTGGTGATAATACTGCATGAATTGTGTTCTTGTACAGATGCATAGCTATGTGAGAGACTTTTGTTGTAAATGAACTAGTGCTGGTACTTGCTCCTTGATGATGTCTGCTATAGAAGTGCTGGTATTCATACTGACCCTATTCTGACCCCACTCATTGGTAAAATTGTACACATTCCCAAATTGTTTTTAAGAAAGGTTTAATATAAGCCCAGTCTAGCGTGATTGGATCATATTTAGTTGAAGATTTGAAATGGCTAAAACGCTTTTAGGTTAAATCAGGTTGTAGTCTGTTTCAAAGTAACTTTGTATAGAGTTCACACTGACAGGTTCAGCTTTCAGGTTTATTCCGTGTTCCCTTACCTAAAAAAAAAGTTTGCCTTGGCTAAAAATCTCACCCTCAGCAATGCAAACAGGAATTCCATTGCCTAGAGGGTTTTTGTGTTTGTTTCGCAGGTTCTAGATGGAGCAGGATTAGATGTTGATTTTCATCTACTGTCTCCAAAAGGGGAAACTCTAGTTTTTGATGAAAGAAAATCAGATGGAGTTCATACGTAAGTTTAAAATATTCCAACTCAGAAGTGTTACATAAAGTACTTTTCTGGTTTCCTTAACAAATATAACTAAGTTATATATCTTATATATATATATATAAAACTAAGGTTGAGTACTTCTGCTTCCTTAGTATTGCAAAAGGCTTTCTAGTAGGATAGCTGGAGAATGCCAGTTACCTCTTTATAACCCCTTAATGCTTTTATATGCATCTCACCCTGAAGCAAAGGATGTTTTTGTTTTAGTGATAGCTGTTACTGGTCAGTGAAGAAAAAGAATTATTTTCAAGTTGAAAAAGGTCTCCACATCCAGTATCAAAAGATCTTGTCAGGCATTTAAAAAATAAGTCCCTGTTTTTCCAGTCCTTTAATCAAAATGTAGTAATCATTGTAAAAGAAAAAAAGCTATAAGATGAGGAGAATTAACTACTAACAATGACTCAAAATCACAGTAAAGGGAGGTGCACATAAACTGCTGTCTTCATTATTTGTCACCTTTAGTTAGTAGAATTGTTGTGCCTGCAATCTGTGTATTATCTCTATATACAAAGCATATCCAGTTATTTATAAGTCTGTGATCATCAGCCATAAAGAGGCAAGTTTGCTTACAGAAACTTGTTTTTTGAGAGCCAGAACAAATAGTGTAGGTAATTCAATAACACTTTGTTTATCTACACAGGGTGGAAACAGAAGATGGGGATTATATGTTCTGCTTTGACAATACATTCAGTACCATTTCTGAAAAGGTAATTTTCTTTGAACTGATCCTGGACAATATGGGAGAAGACAGAGAAGATCAGGAAGACTGGAAGAAATACGTTACAGGCACAGATCTCCTAGATATGAAACTGGAAGACATTCTGGTTAGTACTTGATATTTAATTCTTTTTGGTGTAGAAACATTTGGTCATCCTGGACACTATTCCCATTCCATATGCTGTTTGTACTAATACATGAAGTCTACCACCACGGATCTCTTGCATCAACACCAAATCTTGAGAGTAGTTTCAGATTAGAGCCTTAGCAGCAGGGAGAAATGGCTTAGCTCTCAGTCAATTTGTTTCCAGTTCAGCTTCTTTTCTTCTTATTGCTAAAATGAGACATTTTTCCTTAGCAGTACTGAAATAAGTATTCATAGGATATTCAAATATTGCGTAATCCCAGTGATGTAGTTACAATCAGTGCATGGGTTTTTATCAAGTGTTTGAGGATGAAGTACTCTCTCAGCCTCTTCCCGTCATTGCAGTACCCGCACCAGCATATGTATTAATATTTTTATCTTCAGTAGTTTATGTATTACATCAACAGGTTTGTGTTATCCTCCCCCCAAATTTATTTCATCTTTTAAAATAAATAGGACAAGAGTTAATCTGTACTATGGTGCAGGTTCACATTGAAGATAGTGTATGAATGGGGTTGTTTACATAAACTGTACCTTGACCCTGTTTGATGCAGGATTAATACTACTGCCCATTCAATGCTTTTATTTCCTTTCATTATCATTAAATGCTGAGATTGCTCGAGAAGTAGAGGATCATTTGGTGTTCCTACACCCCTCTTCTTAGTGCTTGGTAAGATGCAGTAAACTTTGGTTTGTTTGCTCATAGCTACAGACCACAGGTATTTTAAAAATAACACACTCAAACGACCAAACCTACATCCATAAACACTTAAGTGAATATACTACTGTAGAGCCTGACATTGTTTGTATTCTATTTATTGCAATAACAAAAAATGCATATTTTGAAGCAACACCACAATGTTTAAGATGTTTTATAAGTGTATGATATACTTTTGAAAATGGTTAAAGCCAAACACGGATTCTAAAAAGTGTGCCAGATCTTTAAAATGGGCAATCAAGACAATTAGAAAACAAACAAGTTCATAGGGAAAATATGAAGAGAACCCCTCTCACGCTAATCACAAGCAACACTGGATGGATTTGACAGCTACTTGTATACATCAGTTCCAAAAGAAAAAGAAATGCAGAACCGGAGAGCCTTGCTAATGTTATGAAATAGGTAATTTTTGTAACATTAACATTAGTATTTGATGCCATTGCTTATTTAGTCAAGTTCTTGCAAGTTCTGTGAGGATTTACATTAGAAAAGTTAAATTACTAAGTGTTTAAGAGAAACATAGTTGCTGGGGAATACTCAGAATTGTCTTACAGCTCTTGAAATACCTATTCAATATGCAAGACAGAATATGTCCACGGACAAAATGTTACTGATGGGTAAAACTTCTTAAAAAGTTTAAAAACTTAAAACCTTACAGCTGCAGATTACACTTCTCACTAAAAGTTACTTCAGGGTTCCAGAATTATATCAAGAACGTAAACTAGTACTTCATGAGATGAGCTTTTAGGTTGTGACTGTCAGTTTTGTTGTGGATGAAGGTAACAGATTATAGGACCAGGTCTTTGTAAATGCAAGCTAAGGAGTACAGCTTGAGCTGACATTTTTATGGCCGGAGTGTTCCTGTACTGCCTCTGGTTCCCTGAGACACTCTGTATGCTTTTTAGGCCCTTCAGTTGTTCTAGTCACATTTGATAGTCAAAGTTCTGCTTCAGCATCAAAGCAGAAGCAGCAGTTTATAGCCAATACAATGAAAGCATAACAAGAAGATGGGACTAAAACATGACTGTATTTTCTTTTGCTAGAGCTGTGATTGTAGTTTGCATTAAAATGTGCCTTAATTTCATTATGCAGCAGAAAAAAAATTAAATTAGTCCTCTCCTACATAACTTGTTTTGAGAATAATTCTGTAAATGTCACTGGCTTTTACTTGTCTGAATACTTGAGTCACATCTCCAATATACATGGAATATTAGAAAACTGGTTTATATTTGATTTCTCTCTTGCCTCCATAGCCTGTACAAGGGAAAAAACAAATTACTCTAGAACCTTAATGTTATGTTCATTAAGCATTTTTAGGGGACACACAATAAGCAAATTAATGAAAACTGAGAAGGGATCTATTTTACAGGGAAAGTAACAGTTAGCTTCTCAATAAATTAATTACCGGTGGTAATATAATACTAATATTAGGTATGTTGCAATCTATACATTTAACTCCAGTGTTCTTTTCTTCTAAAAATACTTTTTGTTACTTGCCAGGAATCCATCAACAGTGTCAAAGCCAGATTAAGCAAAAGTGTCCAGATTCAGACCCTGCTTAGAGCATTTGAAGCCCGTGACAGAAATATACAAGAAAGCAACTTTGACAGAGTGAATTTCTGGTCCATGGTCAACTTGGGAGTAATGGTGGTGGTATCAGCTGTTCAGGTTTACATGTTGAAAAGTCTCTTTGAAGATAAGAGGAAAAGTAGAACTTAATATTCAGTATGATCATAATGTAACAGGCATGGGGGGAGAGGGGAAGCAATGAACTACTACAGTGAATTAAGGAGGTAAGGACCTTTCAGATTGTTTTGAACAGGCAGTAGACATCAGGTTTTCAATTCATGTTGGGCTTTTTGGTTTTGAGCATGTTTTTTCCTGCTTAAGATGAACAGAATGCTTTGCCCCAACCTTTTTCATTTTTGTAAGTGCTACTAACCACATTTGGGTTTTTGTACTTGTAGCATTTGTTAATGACCAATGTATGCATAATGGAAATGATGCTTGGTGCTTCTGCAAAGTTATATCCATGCTATTTTCATCATGTTCACAAAAAGTTTAGAGGGTAACTTAGACATTAGTTTATTTGCTGTTAACTGTTAATTTACATCTGTGCCTAAGTGTTTACAGGATTGGTGCCCACAGGGTTAATCTGTAGTTACTGTCATTTATCTTAAAAGTTAGGTGTTTTTAAAAATGCTCAGCTTTTGGTGTGTGGAATCGTGGAGAAACGCTGGGCTGACGTTCCGAGAACAGAACAAGAACTTTTTTTATATACACATGACTAACATCGGCACTTTAAAAAAAGCACCATCAATGTGAAATTCAATGTTGAAAAACATTGGAGAAAATAGGTTCAATTCCTGTTCCTAAACCTTTGTCCTGTAGTTGCACCAGTTTTTCTTTTTGGCCGTTAAGTGACATTCAAGTGACACCAGACTATGTGGTATACAAACATGCACACACACTCCCCTCGAAGTATAGTTTGCAAACTCACTTACTGTAGTCTCATGAATTAGGTGATTGTTAACAAGTCATTTTTTTCATGTTGTTTCCCTTTAATAAAGGGGAGGGGTGGTGGTGGTTGCATTACCTTACCATTAATTGTTGTAGTCTCACCATTCCTGGCATGCACCAATTTATTTATTAGTTTCTGACTACTACAGCTATGACTAATGTAGCAGTTAATAGGGTAACTGCCATAGGGATGAAAAACCAAAGCTGTTCACCTAAACTTTCCCTTTTTACCCACCCTCACCAGTCTTTTCATGAAGTACACAGTACAGTGCTTCTGTATCTAGCTCTTTACACAGTTTTTGAACGACAAGTACAGCCTACAGATTTGACAACGAACTGCAAAGTTATCCTTAGTAATTTCCAGATCAAGTGGCTTTTGACACCATAGTAAGCATATGGAGAATTTTTGCCAAAAACCCTGCTGTGTATGTGAGAACTAACTGTTTAATAGTTCAAAGTTAATAATTTTTAGTGTGCCAAGTCACTGAAATTTCCTTTATAAATGCATTAAACTACATTTCATCATGAAAGTGTTTTTTAAAGCACATACTTTTAAGGGTTTTATAAAAACCCCTATGTATTGGTGTCCTGCCTGTCGTTAGGTCACCTGGGTATGAAGAGCAGGATTGCAACTTGGAGATTTTCTGGATATAGAAGAGGGTCAGCAGATACAGGAAGAAACACTTTGTTCAAATGAAGCAGATGCCAGCAAGGGCTACATCTCATTGAAACAGCACTTGAACTTCAGACAGTGGGACCTAGCAATAATATTTATAATGAGTTTTTACAAGCAAAAGTATTATTCCTTACATAACTTGTTACAGATGAATGTAAAGGCTGTTGAGCTACTTTTACTTCCCAAATTCAGGTGGTTTCCCTGTAGAGTTCTGCATCTTCTTTTTCCACTTGATGCTTTCTCTTCTCACCTGTCTGGAATTGTAAAGCTTCTCTCTCTAATCACGACAAAGTCTAAGAAAAATTAATTACTTCTGCTAGAGCGGCAAATAATGTTTTTCTGCCATTTCCCTGTACATCTCCCAGTACCAAGTTATTTACATCAGGGCATGAGCCAAAGCTCAGTGAAGTCAACTTCCAAGGTTTTCATCAGGTCGCTTCAGGACAGGCAAAGACTATGAGGGCTCTGCCCCTTTTGTTAGAAAAGGAAATCTGTCGTCCCTTGCATCACCCTGACTGTGATGCTATAAACCATCTGCAAGACCCCAAACCAGCTATGTGAAGCTGTGACTATGATATACACCTCTTACATCAAAGCTACTAGATTCTAGATTTCAGCTTAGACCTCCAACAGATGAGCTCTGGCAAGTTTTCCGAGGGTACCTCCAGGGATTAGATTCCCCAGCTGCTCAGCTGTGCTCCTCTGACACTAGTTACACTCTGATGAAAGAGGAGACTGTGGCAGATTCTCCCATTACACACTTCAGTCTGTGGTAGGAGGAAAGTAATGCAAGACTTGTCAGCAGATTGCATCTGGAAAAAATGTTATAATTAAGAATTCTGACAATATTTTCTCCCCATTTAAGGTTCATTAGAGAAAACAAAACAAGCAATAACTATAAAGGTAACTGTGCTTGGACTGTTTATCACAGGTGAAGGATTTGGCAGTTAAACTTGCAGCCTAAATAAAATTTCATTTGGATTTTGAAGAGTAGATTGCTGTTGATTACACAAAGTTTACAAAGGAGAACATAAAACTAAATTTCTTTTTCTTAATGGATTTTTTTACTCAGAATTAAATGTTTTCAGACTTGCAGATGTTAAATAAAATTCTGAAAAACTGAGATTTTCAATAAATGAAGTTTAAACCTGTGTTGCTGGGTTTTATTTTGTAATGAAGGAAGAATGCTTTACCTAGGAATGCTGCAGAAGATAAAGGATGCTCAGCTAATAAGAGCTTTGTGTTTAGTAACGCAGCTTTTACAGTTCTTCATGCAGTGTTCAGAATCTGTCTTTATTCACTAACTCAAAATCAAAGAAAAAGGCAATTTTATCAGTGCAAATAGAAATAGTTACCTGTGTCATATCAGAGCACCTCAGAAATATGAAGTGAGAGGGAACAGCCCAAGGACCAGATTAAGGAAATTTGTCAACTTGTGATACCATAGAAATACACCAACAAATTGACACTTGGTTTCAAAAATCACTTTACTGCGCTGACCAAATGACCATCTGTCCTCACAAACCCTCTTCAGGAAAAATTTTACAGATGGTACTTGTTCTTAATACATTGTTGTAACTTGTATGAGTGTTTGTGTGTTTCCAATTAACAGCAATACACTAAAGTCATATTAAACTATGAGAATATTTTTTTAAAGTACTTTTTCAGCAGCAAACATCAACCAATGTCATCTGATGACCTGTTTAGTGCTTCTATTAATTCCTGTCTTTTCCTCCTATAAAGAAATTTATTTCACAATATAAGTTTTTCCACTTCTGATAAGCTATAGTCAACATATTAAAAACAAACATCTAGGGAAAATAGAAGTGAAACAGGAAAGTAGTATTACAGAACATCAAACTGTAGCAGTTAAGAACCCCACAATGTTAATTACTAGTAGTTATTAATATGTAATAATTTCACTTCATAAAAGAACACACAAAAAAAAGACACTAGAAATGGGTGCAGAAGTTCCCTTTCCTGGGCTCTGTTCAACACATGCACCATGTGAAGTGACACCTCTGCCTGAACTTCTTCCTATGTACAACACAACATGCTTGTATTTCAGACAAGCCCATTGCATCTCACATACTTAGCAGCAGAGCATTTCCTTGCTTAACTTCTTGTTAGGTTGTAGGACTAGCCTCAGTCCATGGCCATGTAGTTCAGTGAGACTTTGTTAAAAACTGCATACAACCAGGCACAGCAACTACCTTTTTCTTGAGTATTTTTAAAATGAGTATTCACAGGGCAATCTGTCCTGGAGACATTATTCCCAACAGCTAGTCAGCCTGTAACAAGCTTGAACTGTATTTGATACTTTCAAAACCTAACAGTTCCTGTGCCTTCCCTAGCTTCAGGGGACAATCAATCCTCTTTGAAACTTGCACTTCAAAACTTAGCAACTTTGGGTGCAGACAAGGAGACACATAACTGAAATTATTGCTGAGAAATAGCATATGTTAAGTCTTTCCTTTTCCATGCTTTCCCTCTGCTCCAGTACTACCTTGTGACAAAAACTCACTAGTCATGCAGGGGCAATAACAGTACAGATGTGAGAAAGCACCATATTCATAAATGACTGCTGAACAGATCAAATGCTATATGCCTTATTGTATGTTATTGTTTTCAAAGCCAACAATTTACTTCAGGTAACTGTTGATTTTTATAAGTCAAAATAAAAATTAAGTAGTAAACACATCTACCCTGCTGAAGTGTCACCAGAAACATGTGAGTTATTCATACTATCAATTGCTATAATTGAGTTAGTGAGACTTAGAACTCGTACAGCTCACAAATCCCTTTCTTCCCTTACCAAGTTTCTGAGCATAAGACATCCTTCTTCACTCCCCATCTGCCACTGCCAACTTGTAATACAGGGAAGGAAAGCACAGAGTTGCCAAGAGAAAAGTTCTAAAAACATGTATCTATAGTTGGTATATTTATTTCAACATTATGTTAAAGGACTTGGCATTAACCATCTAATGAAGGTCATTGTTCTATTATGCTGGAGAACTTCAGGGTGTGGTAAAAATAGCTAAAGAAGTCAAAAGATGCACATGATTGTCCATACAAAAATGTTCTGACAATCGATCCCACTTCCAAACACAGTTCGTAGGAAGACTTGATTACATTCTCTGGAGAGATGGGATAAACCAGACCCCAACCAACCCCCAAGTCACAGATGAATGCTTCTATCCATTATCAATTTACGCTTCATCTCCTGAAATCATTCTTCCAAGTCACTTCCCTCACACAGGATGCCACCACAAGACTAGGAAGAAGGCTCAGGTACTATGTGGCCAAACAAAAAGCAGCTCCCATTGTAAAGCTTCAGCACTTACCTCTGAATGACTGTGGGGCAGGCAGGTAAGCACAAACAATGCCTAATGCCTGCATTTTAGAATGGCCTCGGGAGACTTCACTTACCCGAACACTGCTTTAATACAAGTAATATCTAGTGTAAAAATATTCAATCTGATACACATAGAAATGGTTCTAAACCAGTGACCACAAAGTTGAATTACATATATTTCCACATGCATACATATAATGAAGTCACACCAAAATGAAGTAGTTGGGTACAGCAACATTTGCATTTCTTTCAGACTCTCCATTACTACATACAATGAAATTCACATAAGATGAAAGGCCTTTGTAGGTGTGCTTTAATTACTATAGCTATATTTTCAGCAGCACTACTGCAGCATTTTCCAGTACATGACATCTTGTAACAAAGCATTGCTCAAGCATGGCTGGGAACACTAGTGTCTATGTGCAGGTCAAGTGTTTCAAGAAAGAAATGGGAAAGGTAGAGCTAGAGAAACAGAGGGGAGCATGCCAAGTACATACTTCACGAGAATACAAAATCAAAACTGATTCTTCTATCTCAGAAAAAAATACACACATTTAATGTTGGCCTTTTAATTCTAAGAAAAAAGCAATTCCAAAAATACAAACTGAACATCAGAGTCAAGTCAACCACCAGAATAAAATGAACTGACATTCACAATAATTAAGTCTATGGACAGCTTAAGTTCAACAAATATTTTCTGCCCCGCACTAAAGACCCCGAAGTACATTCGAATATTTACCTTTAAATGCAACTTTACAAAAAATGCTGCTGGTGTTCAGTTAGAATTAAAGGACTTGGATAAAGTGAAACAATAAAGACAGATACAGATCATGAGTGTAAGGTTACAAAGGCTTTACATTTTGCATTATCCCACAATATAAACATTCAAAAATTAACTTGAAGTTGACGTGTTATCAAAAATATTGCAGCTATAGGCAGGCAACATTAAATTAACAGCTGAGGGCTTGAGAAAAAAATCCCACATTTTAGTGAAGGTAAACAGAAGTGACAGTTTTAAATTAGCATTTGTATGAAGCTACTGCTACTCAACCAGTCATAAACTATTTTACTATGAGGTGAGGGAGCCCGGGCACAGGCTGCCCAGAGGGGTTGTGGAGTCTCCTTCCTTGGAGGTCTTCAAGACCCACCTGGACATGTTCCTGTGTGACCTGATCTAGGTGAACCTGCTTCTGCAGGGGGGTTGGACTAGATGATCTCTAAAGGTCCCTTCCAGCCCTACCATTCTATGGTTCAATGAAACCAAGCACAGGCTAAAAAGCTTTCTCTGCTTCCTTTGGCTGTAAAGTGACAGAAAAAAAAAATCGTTTTACATATCACCTTTAAGATGTTCAAAGTGAGCAGAAAAAGTTAAACAATCAAGTAACAATAAGCAAGTACTAACTCAGGCAATACACTTTTAACCACTTTGTCATTTGCAAATGGTACATGGTTTTATTTCAGTGGTGAACTGTAAGTATTTAAGAAAATTAACCTCATGCAGTACAGTGAATAACCACCAAAGTAAAAACATTCTTCTGTTTACTCTTTGGCTAAAACCCCCTCAAAAGTAGCAGACAAAGAAATACATCTAATACTGTCAAAAGACCTTTGAGTTTGTTTTTTTTTTTTAAAGTAAAATTGAAAACTTGGTGCATTTTATAACAACAAAAAGAGGTAATATTGTAATAAACTCAGTAACGTTACTTCAAACGGCAACAAAGTGTTGACCCTGTGCAATAACATACTTTATTCATACTGCACTTATGAAAATATGACTGCTTCTACACACACGTAGGAATTTGGGTGTAATTGCTGTCAACTTAAGTTTATAACTAGGACACCAAATCAGTGTGCCTCAATAGCTTCCAAACTGTTCTAATGGAGTGAATTTCAAGATGTTCTGATCATGCATTATTTTTAACAGTTAATTCACATGGAAAATACTGGAATATATTACCTAGAAGACATGAACATCAATGTCTGCACCCATTGCCAGAACACGCTGCACTGGTTTGACACTCTTCCTTAGGACACAGAAAGCAACAGCACCAAGTGAGCCTGAGAAGAAATGCTGTTGTGTAAATACTGGCAACTATTCCTGAAAAAAGAATTATGGGATCTATTCTCAGAAGCTGTCTGATCCCATAATTTGTATTGCATAGGTCACAATCACACATATATATACATGCACAAGTATGTGTGTGCATATATACATATGTATATATACACATGCGCACACGCATACACACAAAGAATATATTAAGAAGACAATGAAGTCTAGTCACAGAGCAATTTACAGGCTCAATATATTTTTTCTTTTTTTTTTTACACTGTTTGAAAGAAAACTTCAGTATTTTACAGTCTTCAGTAGGCATTATATACACTGCACTTATGAAATCTAGAAAGTATTGAAATAGAAATACATTTCTGCAAACATTTGGATAAGAAAACAAACCAGAAATTTTTCCAGGCTTTGTGCTATCTACAGAATATTTTCTCTAAATCACAATAACTGTATCCACGGAATGTTCCCTAGAAAATGTCTTTTTTTTTTTCTTTAAAACACCATGCACATATTTAAGCAATTGTAACCCAAAATATCCCAACCTAAAACAATCTAACAAAGTTCAGATTAAAAAAATCTCAGATCAGGTTTTAAAAAGATAAGTCTTTCTCACAAGAGCTGTAATGGTAACAATTACATGTTAAGGCTAAACTGGTTTTGTTTTTAAAAACACGTTTAAAGACACATTTCTCTTGTGGCTCTGCATTATGAGCTGTACATACAGATGACAGTGCAGTGAACGTAATGTTCAGTCCTACAGTCAGGATGCAGTTGCTCCTTCCCACTCCACAAGATACTGCACTTTTCCATCAAGTGTCACCCGACGAGCCAAAACACGGTATTTTTCCCCACAAGCTATTCTACCTGCTGCACCAAAATAACTAGTAATTGAGTTCTTTAGATGATTGAGCTGTAACTCCTGATCTGCTAAGTTGTTAAGTATCTCTGTATTGAGTTCATCATACTGGTAATCTTCCTTGCTCTCATCATCTTTTACAATTTCTGAATTCTGAGTCTGGAGGGCTTTTCGTGAAAAGCGACCTCTTCTCCTCAAATGTGGTATTGCAGCAGGCCAAGTTCTTCCTGTACGAGTTCTTTTTCTTGAATCAGATAAACTATTAAAAAGAAAAGGGGCAGCATTAACTCCAAGTACCTTATCCAAAACGTACACTTTACCATCACTTACCTCCATGCAACTCTGGTAAGTTCTGTTCTATTTTTTCACTTACAGTATTTTTTCTGTAGATAGATGACTGAACATGGCACTTGCAAAATAAAGTTTATATGCAAGGAAAGTTTCACTAATTTAACCAAATGTGAGATAAATTAGCTAAACATCATTAACTTATGCATAGATATGTCAAGGGAGCTATTTTAATACAGCTTACTCATTCTTATGCAAATTCTTATGCAAATTCTAAAAACCTGTCTTTCAAGAAAAAGGCTGAACCAAATGTGCTTACATTTGCAAATGAAAAATACAGCTTTATCACACAGATATGCTTCAATTACAAAAGCTATACTACATAAGAGTTTGAGACTCTATGTTAGTTAAAACTATACATAAAGCAGGAATTTATAGTTTTTTCAAGTTGGATTTCTCTCCGATTAAAAGTTCAAAACATTAAAAAAACTCTGCAAAACACATTCTAAATCACTACTTCCTATAGTACACCCCTGACTTGCTAAACATTTATTATGCCTCCAGAAAAATATGTATATCCAAAACTCACAAAGGTCTATATGTGGTAAAAAAAGAAGTTTCTGACATTATCCAAGAACAAACCATCATCCAAAAATTACAAGTGCCCAAGGTATAGGTGAAGGGTTTGACATGAGGATTTATAATCTGCACATACTACAACCAAATTTAATGTTAGCCCAATTTTGGTATTCAAAACACCTATGTAAATTACTGAGGAAAAAAACCCATCATCTTAACAATGATGATAAGAATAGAATAAAGGGCAGAAATATGAAAGAGTGACTTAAGTCCTTTGGTACCATTTAGAAAAGTTAAACAAGTTTATAAAAACAAATCTTGTATAGCAGAAACACACAAAAATTATTCATGAAAGCACTTGACACTCAATAGCATGAACCAGAAAGATGAAACAAAATCTGTAGACCAAGGATGTAAATACTTCAACTAAAGAAGAAATTTGTGTTTGTGGAAATGGAGACACAGCAAAGTTCCACCAACTTTTCCACAACTCGGTTGTTACTTGTAGTTAATAATTTATAAATAAAGACTGTGCCAAAATTTTTCATGCTCTATTGACTGTGGAAAGTCACAGCATATTTAGTATTCTTTATCATGAATACACAAGCCTATGAAAACAAAAGCTGCTGTAATGAATTCAGGGTACACATCAGCTCTTTTGTGGCCTTTATTACAAGGCTAAGATGAGGAAGTGTTTATGGAGTTTAGTTCTCAGTAAACACGGTTCAACTACATATTTCACATCAAGGAACAGTAGTTAGTGAGCACACAACTCCTCACCCTGTGTTGTAAGCAGAACTAATAAAGACTACTTTTCTTTTGTCCTATTTATTTCGATTTCCCCATGCAATTTATAGCTCTACTGAGCCTCAGTTGCTTATTATTCCAGATCCCAGGGAATTGCCATACCCTCCATGTTACACTTGTGCATTATTCTCAGTCCTTCTCCGTTTACTATTCCAGCAGTTCTGTAATACCCTTACCTCCATGTCATATCTACTAAAGCTGCCTCATAACTTAAGTCAACCTCCTACCTTATTTTTTACCTTTATTTTGTCAAAGCTTCAACTAAAACCCAAGAAAACAGCACTGGTAACAACTGAGCCACAGGTGATTAGAGAACTGCTGGTTTGGGTCTCTCTCATCCAGGCATCTACATTCATGAACCTTGTTAGACTAATTTATTTGGAACCTCCTGGATCAGATTCCATGAAAGTTCACCAAAAGTTCAGAACTGACTAGAAATACATCAGAACCTCAAGTTTTAAGAAATCAGACTATACTTAGAACATTACATGTCATGCTTTGGCAAGACGTCTCTTGTAGGATCCCTGCAAGTTCTACTTAAGGGTGAAATATATGCTGTACCAATTGTTTCCTGTCCCTCTTTCAGAGAATTTTATTAAGATAATATATTGCAAATCTCAATCTTTATAGCAGTTGGGAGTAATTGAAAATTTACCTATAATGTCTGGAAATGCTAGATGAGGTAGTTTCGTTCATACTTGCAGCACCTGTGGATTCCACATCTGAGGTATTGGATGAATGTGCAGTTCCATCAGATTTGCTAAAACGCAAGATAACAGGGTTGCCATGTAACGAAAATAATCTTACACTGAAAACTGATCTGACAGTTCAGAAGCAAAACCAGAAAGATGACAAGTTATAACATTTTACAGGGACTTTTTTTTTAAAAGTTGTTCTTTAATTTACCCAACAGTGCAGGGTAATTCCAAGGCTGGGTTCTCCACCACTGGAACTGGCTCATTATCCTACAGGAAAAATAAGAGTACTTAAAATTAAGTTTTAATTGCTGTATCAATTCTGTTGGAGGGTGAATGGGGGAATATAACGATTCAGATTAACTGGTTATGTTTTTCTTCAAGAATGATAAACCTGTCAGAGGGAAAAGGGGGGAGGGGGATATCCAAAAGCTTACCAGAGGAGATGACTCTGGAGTTTTGTGAATCATTTTCCTTGTATAGGGACCAGGTGGACGACCTACTGTTTTTTTTTTCCCCTTTCTTTCTATACCATTACTTAATTCCCTAGAAGAAAATTTGTATTTTGTTCTGCATTATTGAAGACAATTTTCATTGAACACATGTTTTCCTTTTGGCAATGAACACACGATTAAATGTCTATTGATAAAGCATTGCACTGATTTACCAGAATAACTTCAATTACACTGTCAGGTATAACCCTGCATACTTTTGCCTCTAGAATAGCATAAACAGATAAAAGTTATTTCTAGTGACATTACCCATTCCCTACCATAGAAGGGGAATGAAAAAGTATTAAATGTTTTTTTCATTTGATTACCCTTGGTGAAAAAGATGGCACATTTACCAATACGAGTAAAGCAAAGTTGGGATATTTTCTATTGTTTTTATTGCCAAATTTCCTGTTGGGTTTTCGTTGTCCTCTTTTTAGAGATATCTTAATAGAAAGATAATTACATTTGTTCAAAGACCATGTTCTCACATATAGTCCACCTATACAATTAATTAATATCTTTTCTACAAGGAAAAGGCCTTTTTTGTAGACACCAAAGATATACTCAAAGTAGGCCTGATTTACCACAACATTGCTACAATGACTGGATTATGTTACCTCACATCAGGGATTGGTTTAGATGACTTTCTGCCTTTAATTTTGAACTCATGAGAAGTTCCTTCTGGTTCTTTCTCAGCCTTTAAAGCAGCATTTGGTGGCACTGGAGGAACACGAATTCTCAAGCCAAACAAATGCTTCTTTTTCTTAATTTCTTTTCCAGACATAAACCTAGATGATTTTAAATTAGTTGTTAAAACTCTGACCCCAGTGAAAGCAACTTTTAAAATAACAGTGTACATGCAAACCAAAACTATGCGAATATCCGAATATTCATTCTAATGTTTTCATTCCCCTTTCCCTGGAACACAAGCCTCACCCTCAAATACAGAATATGAAGTGGAAGGAAGATGGAAGTTAGAAGAAATTCTGTCTCATGATCTGGGTTCCACTTAAGTAGTTAAGTAATAATATAGTTTGGGACAGAAGCAGTATATAAATTTTATCTGCAGCCAAAGTGAGGATCAGATAGACTGAGCAAAGGAGACTGAAGACTGTAATCTACATTAGATTAAGAAGGCAAATAAAATTCAAAACAAGAAGTACCAATAACTTACATGGTCTTGTAATCATTTAATGCCTCCAGTACATGCTCATATCTTTCAGATTTTGGTGTATCTGCGAGCTGTGAAGTATTAAGAAATCATTTAACCTGTCAAATTCTTCAGTAATAGAAAAATTCTAGTTACTTGGAGTCACTGTAACTACAGATTTGGATGTGAAGAATATTTAGGAAGTATTAGCTGTAGAAACTACTTAACCCTAAAGGATATTAATCATTATCCCATATGTTCTGTGATTTACATCCACAGAATTCATGCCAGGATCAAGCCCAGGCTGGAGAATTAGTTTCATTTATCAGAAGTGCAAGAAAAATCTCTCCAAGATTTCAGTATAAACAAACATAATGCTAGATTGCCCTCCCAAGACTGCAAACAAGAATTCTCTGTAGCATTATGTACTCCCAAGTTAACTGAAACTGCAAGCAGAAAATAATTATATTGACACAAGAATCCCACAGATAATTGATAATCATTTCAACCCAAATCATAACACGGGACCTAAATCCCATTTTTGCCAACATTACTTGACAAAAGGCCCAGCAAAGTTCTTTGAGTGCAAAAAAAGTAAATCCATTTTCATGCCCTTTCATAAGACCTAATCTAATCTCCCTATTAATCTACCAAAAAATGGAAACTTCCCTGAAAAACTGCATACTTACAAACTACAAAGGCATCAAGCAGAATAAGTATGGTGGTGACTATGAAGAAGTGGACACAACATTTTTGTACTAGAGTTGAAAATAAGATTTATTGTCATGTTTAGACAGCTATTTTTAAATTCCAGTGAAGCTATCGTATTTCCACTGGCTGTGACAAAATGTTCCACAACACGCATCCAGTTTGCTCTGCAGTAAGTTTATCTTTAGAGTTGATAGTAAGTTTCACTACTTGTATGAATATTATAGAACAGGCTGTACAACAATTCACAGCTAAAAAAAAGAAAACCCAAAAACAACAACACAAGCATCTCCCAAAAAAACAGCTTTCAAATGCTTTCTAAAGAATAAAATTCTGATAAAAAAAATAACTGATGGAAATGTCCAAAGGATTAAATACACTAATTCACAAATAAATGAGTAAATATACCTATAAAGAGGAATCTTTTACCAGAATTTCTGTCAAGATGTGCACCAGCCTACTTGACTACCAAAGTTAAGGGAGTCATGCAACTGATCTTAGCTGAAAAAAGTAACAGCTGTTCTGGTTTGGTGGTTTTTTGTTGGGTTTGTTCCCCCCACATAATCTTTACCACATTGCTATCACAGAATCATAGAATCCTTTCTGCTTGAGAAGACCTTTAAGATCAAGTCCAAGCACTAACATAACACTACCAAGCCCATCACTAAACCATGTCACTCAGCACTTCATCATGCATCTTTTAAATATCTCTAGGAATCAGGACTCCATCACCTCCCTGGGAAACCCATTGCAGTGTTTTAACAATCCTCTCAGTGAAAAAGTTCTTCCTAATGTTCTCCTAAACCTCCCATGGTACAACTTGAGCCTATTTCTTCCTGTCCTATCATTCATTACTGGAGAGCAGAGACCGATCACCACCTTGGTACAACTCCCTTTCAGGTAGTCATAGAGAGGGATCATGTCTCTTCTCAGCCTCCTCTTCTCTAGGGTAAATAACCCCAGCTCCCTCAGCTGCTCCTCAGACTTGCACTCCAGACCCTTCATCGTCTCTGTCTGGACACACTCCAACACCTCAATGTCTCTCTTGTAGTGAGGGGTCCAGAAGTGAACACAGTATTCGAGGTGCAGCCTCAGCAGTGCTGAGTACAAGGATGACACTCACTTCCTTAGTCCTGCTATTTCTTAAACACTATTTCTTAAACAACCCAGGATGCCTTTGGCTGCCTTGGCCACCTGAGCACATTGCTGGCTCCCTTTCAGCCAGCTGTTGATTAACATTCCTAGGTCCTTTCTGCTGGACAGTTTTCCAGCCACACATCCCCAAACCTGGGGGTTTTTGCCTGGGGCTGTTGTGGTGCAAGCACTGGACCCGGCACTCGGCCTTGTTAAGCATTATACAACTGGCCTCAACCCAGTGTGTCCAGGTCCCTCTGCATATCAAATAATATTACATGAAACAAACACACACTAATTTATTCTACACTTCCCTCAATACTAAAAGAAACAAGAGTGAAAATTAAACATCACTTCAACAAATATGTAAGATTGCCAGAACATTTCACACTATTGAAAAGCTGGTGTGAGATTTACCATATTTTGTGCAGCCTTTTAATTCAAGCTTGTGAGTTGATATGACTAAGCTAAGAGAAGCCATACGCAAAATAAACCAGATGCCAATTCATGACACTATTTTTAACTTTTTAGTAATGCCTGAGCGTTTGCTCATCTAACAAACTATTGACCCTCATAATTTAACCATACATATCTTAGACTATTTTCACTATTTATGGAAAGTAGTTACCAATTTAAACCAAGAACATGTATTTCATTCCCAAAATGTGTCTGCTAGTACAAACTGCTCTCAGATATATAAATTTACTAAAAATGAGTCAAAAAGTAAGATGCACTTACGGTAAGGAAATTTCAAACTAGTTACATGCCACCTGTAGTCAACTTCAAAACACTAAACAACTTCCAAAAAAGTACACACTTCACTAGTAATATGCCAAATTGAGTTTAGACATAAGTTTTTCATCCAACCTTATACACAGAAACAAAGATCTACACTAGTCCTCTTAGCTAAGTATCAGTCAGTCTGCCTGGGGAGATGGATTGCCTTTAATACTAAGATGATCGCACAGTAAATCAAATGAGCTTAAAACAAGATACATTGACAAGTAGCAGGATCAGACTGGAGAACAGTAAAAACAGTCTTTAGACCTGGACCTGAACACACCACCCTCATATTTGGCAGATGGAAGAAACAGGAAATGTTTGTGTATAATAATTTGTTACACCTTAGAGACTTTGAAGATGTCTCCAGATGCAGGATACTCTGCATTGAGTTACACATTTAGATGTTCAGCTCTCTGCACATGAAAATATCAAAGTAGTGTAAAAATTTTTAAAGTGAAAAAGAAAATTCCAGTATGCAACAAAATAAACAGCTGAGCATAAATAAAGTTGCCATGCAAATAATTACAGTTACATGGATATATTTTTGGGTAAATCTGGATTTAATATTCAGAATAAAAACAGTTCATAGGTCTTGAACTTTCAGGACTTATGTATGTACTGTGAGAAAAAACAAGGAAGTACTCCAATTACTTACCTCACCAGGATGCAACCTATCCCAGTTTTCGTTAATGTAGGCCATGAGTTCAAGCTCTGAATCAAAGTATTTCTTCTTATGAATAACACTTAGGTTATAAAGGCATAGATGTGCTATATCTACCCTAGAATTCAGAAATATTTGAATAAAAAACAAGAGGAAAAAGAGTCTTCCACCCAATTGCTTTTCTTCAAAATTTTAAAAAAGGTATTAGCACGATACAGTTAGAGGAACACAAAGTTCAATTTAAAACACTCAGACCAGGGAACAATATTACGACATCTCCTGTCACTTCTTTTCCTCAAGGTTCTTCTGCTTTGAATCTTACTTGCCTCTCTGCTTCATCTCATTGTCACGTTCCTTTAAACTCCCAAATAAGTCTACACTATGGCATATATAAGTCCAAATTCATGCCCAAAAGTCTAAACTCTGAACTCACGCAAGTATTCTGTTTAATTATGACCTAACAAAGTCATTTCCACCATTATTTGTTAGCACATGTATCCACTAAATTGGACGTAATTTGTAATATGGGTTAGTGCAGGTATTTCAAGCTACAATTAACCATTAAGTCTCAACAAGGAAACTATTATAACATGTCAAAATGTATACTTTAGTGCCCACTACATTTCATTTTTCATTCAGGTAACTCAGTCCTCACATATGTAAGTGAGTAGCTGATTGCTACTTTACTGAAAAACATCCCAGGAAAAAATCCCCAAAGCACAGATTGCAATCTATCTCTACATATAAGAAAAGCTTTAGAAGGAAAAGTTGTCCCTGTTCATACAGGCAGTAATAACAGCTGAAGAAGTAACTCAAGACCATCAGGGGATTTCCTGCTTTTTTGAAGGCAATCTAAATATCAAAAAGAAAAGCAGAGCACAAAACCAAAAATCACACATACTTACCATCTCAAGGGTAAACGTTTGAGGTATTCTGGTCCAGAACTACAAACTGAGCAAATGAATGTATAAAACCTAGAACATATAAACATATGTATATGTACATGTGTCTGAGTGGTAGGTATCTGTACAGACATACACATTCTTTTAATGCTGCAACAGTCTAGTTTTGAAAAGATTCAACAGGCTAGAAATCCAGCCATACTTCAGAGTCACTTCACCCTCCATTTTCTTTTATCAACTTCTACATCTGTGCTGTTATCTACCAGACCTGATATAAGGTACTTTCTCAATTTTTATCTTGCTACCACTGCTGCCTACTCTTTCAGAAAGCCTCTCAAACTGTGACTAGGTCAGTGAAGATTGTCATGTCCCCACTCGATTGTCTCAAATGCAGAAACCTCTGCACCAGTGTAAGCATGCATCTGACTTATGCATTCTGGAGTCCCAGTCCACTTCCTTCATACAAACATCCTAGCACAAACAACAGCTAAAAGTACAACAGATAATCAATGAGATGCTCTCCTTCATTCCCTGCACAGACTGGCACTTTTTTCATTTCCTTTGGTCCTGACTCTCACATGAACAGAGGATGTATACAGCTCCTCTCTGTCCAGCTTTCTCCAGTTCCCTATACTGTTCGTACAGGCAACAACTACTGCATACAGAGAGAGCCTACTGTGAGGCATGGTGTGTGTTGCATACAAGAGATAAGTCACCTGAGATGACAAACCCCATTTTCCTGGCACCTGAACACATGCTTTATTTAATATCTTCTACAGAAAACTCACTCTGTTTTTGAAAAACTCTGTTTTATTAAGATGTCATATGTGAGATGACTTTAATACTTTGAATAAAGACAAACATCAAGTATAGCTTAAGTTTCTTACCTGTCACCAAAAAGCATTGGCTTTTGGAGGCACTGAACACAAGCCTCATGAAACCACTGCTTACATTTGCAGCACTGCAGCATCTTTAGATACCAGCTTCACCAATAGAAAAAAAAAAATCAACAAGATGCGTTAGTTACTGAAAACTGCTCATCATTATGTTTAAAAGCAATAGCAAATGATCTTTTAATTCCAACTAGTTTTCAGATTAGAAAACAAACTATCACCTGTACAAATATTTCAATAACATATAATTCCATAATTAATCACTACTAGAAAAGAGTTACCAAGAACAACAAAAGATAGTCTTGTAAGGGGATTAAGATATTCATTTAAGAAAAATAAATTCATTTCCTCTGACAATCACCTTTAATTCTTCATAATAAGAATTCAGTGACTCCCTACAAGCTGCTTCTCACATAACTGATTAGCTTGCTATTTTCCGAAGTACAACATAGCTGCATTAAGTCAAATGCTTGTTTTGAGGATTCAACTACTCAAATCCTCAAAACAAACCTCATAGTTTAGACTTTTTTCAACTTCTCCCTTGAGAAAACGGATCATGTAAAATTCAAGGTGATGTTTGTCCAAGTCTGCAAGATTCTCAAATTAGAGGTCTGTCCTGGGAGCAGAAGCTGAAAAGCTTTGCTTCTTTATAGGACTTCGACCTTGCCTTGCCTTCAAATCCTCAATGCTATTTTATTCCTTCACTCATCCACACAGACAGAGTATTTATCTCTACCTGCTCAAGAAATCCTCTTCTTACCTTTCTTGTAAAAATGGACCAGTAGAGAACTCTGCTCCTCTTACAGAGGAAGCATTACAAAGTCTTTCTCCCACCAATAATTGCCACCCAGGGCATGATACAATGATAGAATCAGATAGCTGTCTATTCCAACAACATTTAATAAGCTTATCTCGAGACACATTTATATTTGTGACTTGTGACAGAGATGAGTTAATATCAGAAATACTGTCTGGAATTGCAAGGTACAGAAACACCACCATTAACAGTAGCAACACAAAAAATATTCTACAGCAAGCAAGAAGACTGACTGATGTTATGCAACTGTCACATGACAAAATTAAAACAAGCCAAGAGATCTGATGGGAGAAGGAAAACCATTAGTAATTTATTTCCTTATAAAGAAAAATGAACAGTTCAAAATTCCACTTTGCATTGAGTTTAACACCTAACTGCAACACAAACAGAAAATAACAAGTTCACAAGTAAAAGGCCACAGAATCAGGGCCAAAGTTTGCAGCTGCATTACCAAGAAAAGATTTTATTTATTATCTCTTTACTTACTCTCCAGGTCCTCCACAATAGCAGTAACACTGCTGGACATTTGTTTTATGACCTGCATCCCACTCAAGGTCTGTGGCATTATACGGTAACGTTTGTTTCATGACTTGCAGTGCTTTGGCATTTGGTCCTTTCTTAAGGGCACCACCCCTCTAGGACAAAATAAACACATTAGTTTACAAAAAGCAATAAAATTATAGGATTTGAAAGCTTTTTAAAGACAATAGGTAAGAAAGTTTTCTATAACCAAGTAAATACAGGTGAAAGTACTTTATGTTTTAATACTAGTGTATTCATTTAAAAATAAAATGAAAGCCAAATACCATCTAGTTCTAAAAGATATTTAAACTCCCAGAATAGAAAATCTCCACTAAAAACAGAGTTAAGAAAAAGAAATCACCAAAGAAAGTCTTTTATTTTAGTTTCAACTAAAAAAAAAAACCCAGAGTATGCTTCTAGCATAGGATATATTAAGAAATGTTCTTCTAGAAACACACCTTTGTGGTCGTTGCAAAAACACACTGTCGACAGAGCCATTTATCATCTGAATCAATCACGCTGGAATCAATATTTGGTGTGTGACATAGTTGATGATAACCTGTATAAAAGATGATCAACCAAAGAGTTATTAAAATGGCAAAAAAAATTAATATATATAATTTGAATGCAGCTATAAGGCATTACTCCATCATTAACTGCCAAAAACACAGTAAGAAGAGATTTGTAACATGTAAAATGGTCCTTTAAGTTTTCTTACTAGAATAAACAAACTTTACTTAAAGAACAAGTGTTAGTCACTTGAACAAGGGTTATCATTATTCACTGACCTAATAGCCTCTAAGGGCTATAAAATTTAACAGTAGCTGAACAGTCAGTCATAGCCAGGCAAACACCCTTCATAAAACAAACCAAAATATGTTTTCAAATACAGTAAATAGGAAAAAAGTCTAGTTACCTTGCCCACATTTATCACATATAACCATTTCATTTGGTGCTTCTGAATACTCTTCCTGACATATTGTACAGACCATTTCCCCACTTTCAGTGGCTCCTAGACAAAAGATGAAAGCATTTTGGGTTTGTTTGGTTTTTTTTTTCAGATTACACCTGCAGTTGGAATGATCACCACATATATGGCCTTTTTCCTTCTTTGTTACAGGTCTATGCACTGTAGAAACATATTGTTACAGAGCCTAAACTCTAACAAACAATTCAGACAAATCTTTCTATCCCTTATCATAGGTTACTGGATATTTAACTTAGATTTAGAATGGCAGGAGTTGGAAGGGACCTTTAAAGATCATCCAGTCCAACCCCCCTGCAGAAGCCTAGATAAGGTCGCATAGGAACATGTGCAGGTGGGTCCTGAAGACCTCCAAGGAAGGAGACTCCACACCCTCCCTGGGCAGCTGGTGCCAGGGCTCTGTCATTCTCATAGTGAAACAGTTTGTTCTTAAGTTTAAACAGGAGGCAATACATTGCATATTTACTATGCAGTCCACAGTTTCTTAATATCAATGATAAAAATTAAATAACTAAAAAAAAAAATAAATGAAGGCTAAAAAGTATATATAAACAAATTCTACCTGAATAACTGATAGATATGGGTTTTATTTACAGTAGTTCATGCTTTTTTAAATATAAATATATGTGCAATTTGGCACATGTATTTGACAGATCTGCCCAAGATGCTTTAACATTCTACTTCACCACTCTTAGGATATATGTTATTACTACTTAAACATACCTGCAAGCACACAGTAATAGTAAAGGTAAGAAAAAAGTCAACTTACAAACCAGAGACAAAACTACATCTTGCTCCAGCTAGACTATGTATCCATGTAAAAATCTGGATTAAGATAAAATTTCTTAATCTACAAGTTATCATACTCGTGCACTAAACTTTTAAAGTTATGATGAAAGAACTAAAAATCATAAACTATTACTGTACAGAAACACAGTATCAGCTTTTTAAAAGCTTCTCAGAAATAAAGCAATGATTTTTTTGCTATTATGAAAACGCTTCTCCTGTTAGCAGCTGAAGTGTTTAGTTTAAAACAGAGATCTAGATTTCCTTGGCTTTGATATGATAAAGTTGTAACATTTTCAGAAGAAATTGTCATTCATGCTTCATTAGTTTATGAAATACTAACTACTCCCCAAATACCTGAAGAAAAAAAGGTCAAAGCTAATATACAAATTGTCTCACTTTATAATTGCACATTTTTTTATATCACATGAGTACTCCAAAATCTGTAATGGTTTATGTGCAACAGTTATGATGTTACTTCTAAATGTGAAAACTTCATTCAAACCTAGGATTTTCCAGTCTTTGGTTTCTTTCCACGTCATGTTGTTTCAACTGAAAACAATAGGAGGACATAAACTTGGTGTAAATGATAGCTTGACTGAGTGTAACACTCCATCCCCATCCAAACAAATGTGATTATTTTTCAAAAACTTCTCCCCTCCTGTACATAGTTACGTGAAAACAAAAAACACAATCAAACGCCACAAAACAAAGAGTAACTGCAATGATAAAGAGTTGTTTGAAAAGATTTGTTTTTTCTTAATTTGCCTAATTCATGGTCCTGGATCACATTAAATTACATCTCTTCAGGATAAAAGAAATTCTTACATAGATATAGTAACCTAAACAAATAAAACACCAAACAATGACTACTTCACTGAAGTTCTTGCCTGTTTGTATGTCCTTCCAGAGAACCCAGGACTTGGAACTGTCTTCAAATATAATGAAGCAGTTCTGTTTTAGTTTGTTTATCTGAAAAAAAATATAGTGGCAACCATGAGTGAAAGTAATAAACAGAAGAATGTTTTTAATACTGAGACAATAATAGTGTAGTATTTAACTAACATTTGATTCTATAAGACTCCAGTGAAGTTAAAAATTGTTCACCTTTTTGATAGTTCCAAGATAAAACAAGCCATCTGACCATCTAGCTAGGACATCCTGACCCTCTTCAAATTTACACAGTGGCTTTTTGGGTTTCTGTCCATCACGTAATGACAGTTTGGTCAGAGATCCTGAGGTCTTATGGTTTCCACGTAAAGGAGACCGCTTATGGACCTGTGAATTACCCACCACTGTAGAGTCTCTAAAGAAAGAAAAGCAAAAAAAAAGGTAATCAATTAGGTTCAAGTACAAAAGTACACATTTTTAATATTAAAGTGATTCACCAGAACTCAGTTAGCAAATTCCAGAACTTCAAGTAACTAAAAACCTGGACATGTTTTCAGACTTCACACAGCTTTAGTAACAGTGTCTATGCCACTCTAAGATTCTCTAACATTTGAAACAGAAGTTTATATAAAGAAAAGTCTCCTGTGAAATCAAGTGAGGATGGAGAGACAAATTTTCCAGCTCAGACTCTTCATGGAGTCACTAGAAGCAAACCAATACAAGATTACTTACGCAAAACATCAGTCACTCAAGTCACTGACAGTTTTCTAAGATTTCAAGGAAACTAAAAAGGCCTTAAGCTAATTCTACCTATACTGCATTAGCAGGAAAAGTAGAGTCAACAATTAATACGGTACTTAACAGTTACTCAGATTAAAAAAAAAAACTCACACAAGACAAAACCAAAACGTTACATAGGTACCTCCAAAATAGCATCATGCTTTACCAGTAAGCATAACTGTAGGGGAGGTTCCAGTACAGGAAGAATTTCTACATGTAAAATAAATTCTCTGTTAGAATCAGAGGGAAAAATATAGATTACTTGAATCAATCATCATTTTTTTCCTCATACAGTTCCACAATATGTAAGTATAATGCAAGTGTGAACATACTTTCATGACAAAATAGCTATGAAGCGCTACACTCCAAGTGAAGGATTCAAATATAAAAAAGATTGTAACACAGGATCTGATAATGCAAAAGGAAGAATCCTTGTAATAGGCAGAATGAGACTATAAAACAAAGTTATCATTCCTATAACCCTATATTTTCTCTTTAGAAACTAAATTTATGTATAACTGAGGAAAACAAAAGACAGATCAGAGAGTTAAGTGGGATAAAGTAAATTGAAAGAGTAAAGTTTCACTTCACTCAAGACAACTTAGTTACATTATCAGCACCAAAAACATTTGAATTAATCACAAAGCACCAACGAAACCAGTAGATGAATCAGTGTCCTATATAGTTTGATGAGAATATTCTGATTTCAGAGAAGGTACCCTAAAGCTTCAAAGAGAAGAGAAATCCTTCTACCTTAACAGTTTACTACTTACATATAACATGAAAATAAAACTGCGATTATAATGCCTTAGAAATATGCAAAGGTTAATATTCTAGAAAGCAATCAACACTTTTTGTAGTAAACCATTTAAACTAAGGTTAGGCAAAAAAAAGTTAGACAGCTGTTTTAAGCATATTTATAATCAGTGTAAGTCTAAACAATGGACCATGATGGACCAGACAAGCATTCCATCTAGCCCAATAACTCTGGCATCCTCACATACAACTGGGTCACCAGCTGAAGTCGTGTCTCATTCAAAATACAAAATTCAGACAGGTGACATGGGAAGACCAGAGGAACAAAACAAAACAAAAACACCTAACCACTTAGAACAACATTTCTCATATTCTCTACATCTCTTACAGACTGTGGATTCAAAGGTCTCAAGAAGTATATTTTTTTATAGTCCTTAATTTTTCTTCAGCAAGCTTTCCTACACGTTTCATTGAACTCATAAAGCAGCTCTTCCTTTGGCTTGTTTCAAAACTTGCACCATGTAACTTCAACACCATCATTCCATCAGATGACTAAACAATAATTTTTAATCTTCTCTCTTCATTCCCCATTAAAAATGTTTAGACCTACTCAGCCATATTGCCCAAATGAATGAAATCCTAGCAATTTTGCTGCTTCTCATGTGAAGGCTGTTAAAAACTACTGCTGCTTTTCCTCAGTTCTACTCTAATCCCTGGATAAACAGGATGCATGGAACATTCAAAATAAGTTTACAACAACAGAGTAAGAACATGCCAGCCCAGGCCATTTTTCATTCTTTGCTCCTTCCCAACTATTTGGTGCTTCCCCCTTCCCCAAACAGGCAAGGACTTAAAAATCTGAGGATTATTAAAAATTGCAGGTTTTCCTTCTAACTGTTCCCAGACTACTGTTTCTTTTCCCACTGTGTATTACTTATGTTTGTATCATATTTAATTTGCTACTTCATTATCTAGTCACTCAGTAGCTTGACGTTCTTCTACACTTCTACGTTATTCAGAAGAGGATCCTTAGTATTTTATCACTTCAACTTGCCATCTTTAGTACATCACTGGAATTTTTTTGGCACTTTTATTGTACAATAGCTTACATTTTTGCAAGGGCCTCTGAAGCAGGATCAATCCTTCACACTTCTTGTAACCACATTCTAGTCTCTCCATCTGTACAACCATTTCCACACCCAAAGTGCCAAACAGGCTCAGAAACAAGTGTCTGTTGTCAGTCAAGCAAGAAATGAGAAAAAGGTTTTACTTTCATTAGTTCCCTGAACCTTTCTGACTATACAGCTTTGCACAAAGCAAGTCATGTTCAAGGGCAAGGCAAGGCTTGATTGAAACAAAGAGCTGAACTTGGCCTCAGACAAGAACTCTTTTAGTGGAAATTACTTGTACTACAAAGTATTAAGATACTTCAAATTACATCTATTAACTTGATTAAACATATTAAACAGGTCAATAAGTTGACATGCAGTTTAAAGCACTTAAAGCAAACTCACTAGTGCACCCTGAAATTGTATTACAGGTGTTTTGACAGGATTACTCTCTTCTAGACACTTTTAAGATTTTTCTTTCCAGCTTTTTATCTGGTTTAAGAAACTGGAGAAAGCAGCTAAAAGGCAGGAATGTTAGCTCTTCTTCTCCAGTACTTGAAAAGAGGTGTGCAAGACCTTACACAGATTAAGCAGAAAGACAAAATAATTGCCTTACAGTACATAATCTAGTAGATATTTCCATTTACAAATCAACCACTTAAGAGTTTTATATTACAAACCCTCAAAAGCAGAAGATACTCTTAGTTCTGTTTACTCTTAACAACAAGTCTGTCACATAACTCCATTCAAATTATAACAAAAATGTGTTGTCCATAATTTTCTGGCACAAAGCACTTAAATGACTCTATACATTGACTTACACCACAGCCTAAATTTAAAATAGCTACTTCAGAGAATAAAGGATCTTGACACACAGTAAAAGGGGAGAACTGGTTGAATGATGGAGCCCAGAGGGTGGTGATCAATGGCACAGAATCAAGTTGGAGGCCTGTGGCCAGTGGAGTTCCACAGGGACTGGATCTGGGACCAGTCTTGTTCAACATCTTCATCAACAACCTGGATGAGGGCAGAGAGTGTACCCTCAGCAAGTCTGCTGATGACACCAAACTGCAAGGACTGGCTGATTCCCCAGAGGCTGTGCTGCCATTCTGTGAGATCGTAACCAACTTGAGAGTTGGGCAGAGAGGAACCTCATGGGGTTCAACAACGACAAGTGCAGAGTCCTGCATCTGGGAAGTCCATGCACCAGGACAGGCTGGGAATTGACCTGCTGGAGAGCAGCTCTGCAGAGACACACCTGGGAGGGCTGATTGACAATAAACTAACCATGAGTCAGCAATGTGCCCTCGTGGCCAAGAAGCCAATGGCATCCTGGGATGCAGCAAGAAGAGTGTGGGCAGCAGCTCAAGGGAGGTTCTTCTCCCTCTCTACTCTGCCCTGGTGAGGTCCCATCTGGAGTCCTGTGTCCAGTTCTGGGCTCCCAGATCAAAGAGGAACAGAGAACTTCTGGAGAGAGTCCAGCACACAAAGATGATCAGAGGATTGGAACATCTTTCATACAAGGAAAGGCTGCAGGAACTGGGGCTGTTTAGTCTAGAAAAGAGAAGACTGAGGGAGGCTCTCATTAATATTTACGAATATCTAAATGGTGTGTGTCAGGAGGTTAGGACATCCCTTTTTTTCTGTTGTATCTAGCAACAGGACAAGGGGTAATGGGATGAAGCTGGAACACAAAAATTCCATTTAAATATAAGAGAAAACTATTAGGCTTAACAGGCTGCCCAGGGAGAGTGTGGAGTCTCCTTCCTTGGAGGCCTTCAAGACCCACCTGGATATGTTCCTATGTGACCTGATCTAGGTTGATCTGCTTCTGCACGGGGGGTAGACTAGATGATCTCTAAAGGTCCCTTCCAACCCTACCATTCTATGATTCTATGAAAAGTCTGATCCCATAAAGCAGACACTTCTGCATTGTCCACATTCTCCCTCTATTGGAGATGGCACTGCCGAAGTCATGACTTAACTGAGGCTCACTTCTTGCTTACCAATTCTGAAATTTAAAGGTTCATGCTCCCAGTACCTTGCTTCCAAGTCTTCCCCTTAAGTTAGCTCCATAACACTTTCCTACCATACCATTTGTAGTTACCAACAAAGTTATTAACCTTTAAGTAACAACTTCCACACCACCCTAAAAACTTCTCACTGCAAAATATCCAACAGATGTCGTCTTCTTCTTCAGAACTCATCCAATATAAAAATCTACTTAGCTCATTTAACTTGCAAAAGCTACACTGCATGCCATACTGCAAGTTCAGCTTACCATGGCTTTACATCCTTTATTCAGTATGCTGTGGCTGTACTCTTACTCAAGCACTTCAAATGCAAAAAAAGTACCTACCCATCCAATACAATCTTTTGGAAGTTAGTGAGGCAAGTCAGTAAAATGTGTTTGCCCATTGAAATATGCTTCAAAATAAAAGTTACCTTCGGTATTGCTTGAGAAGTTGATCTTGTGAAGTACTGGAAGTGCTCATTGATTTTTTTCACCTTAGGTTCTAGATCATAGCCATATATATTCTCAAGCAAGACAGGCAGAAGACCTGAAGTCTACTTTATTAATTATTTTATAACATGCTGCAGCAGCAGGAGAGAGCTGTCATTCTTTGTTAATAGGAATGGCAAACTCCCTCTGAATGTAACCTACCTAAATCAGTCTTATTTGTGAACCATGACAACTGTGAAGCATTTTATTTACTCAAATCAATATTTTTTTTTGTTAGCTTTGCCTGGTTTATAACTCTTAACGTTATTATTAAAGGTTAGAAAACTTCAGTATTCATTTGGTGCCTCTAACTTCTGTATCTCTACAGCAACCTTACAGAACAAAGAAGCAGAAAAAGAAAAGGATGTAAGGAGTCTGGAGAATTTCAAAGAATCACTTTCCCTCTTGTTTACAAAGGTCTTCTACCTCAGCAGCACTACCATGTTAAGGTCATTCAGACTTCTGTGCCCTTTGAGTTTTAATAACTGCTGTCAAAGAACTGTTAACAGAAACTCCCTTGACAGAATTGTTTTTTCTGCAATCTCACTTCACTGACTTGTTTCACAGAACTGTTTGTCAGCACAACAGAACACACACAAACAAGCAACTTGGGACACAAATTCTATCAACTGGCACTGCCAGACCGCATGACTGAACTACAGACAGATGCTTTGAAAAATCCATGCAATTTCAGGAAATTCCTTCGTGAAGGGCTGCCTGATTCACAAATACCGCCTGCCTGAAGACACTAAATTTTAACAACTATGATCCCAAAGAATATTAAGAATTGTAATCTGCCGAGACAACTGATTAAACTGGAGCCTACAGATGATCAATTTATTCACAGTAAATACAAATCACACTGAAGGGAAGATGAGTTTAGAGAGCCTAGTAAATTTAGCAGAAAGGAATTCAGACTAGAAATCACTCACACACAGAGTACCCTACTAGGACAACTCACAATGGTTTAGGATCTCTCTCAAAACTGGAAAATGTGGTATTACACAGGAGAGATCTAGTGAAAGAACTTATAACTAGGGATAATCAGTTTAAGTTCTGAAAGTGTGACAGCACTGTTGATTAATCATGATTGTTGTGTCTGAATTTCAGAAAAACTATAATTTTATTAAACCTAAGTGAACTATGAAGAAGGACTGTAAAATAGCGGCAGTCTGTTCTGCTCTCCTCAAACATATTTCACAGGGAAGAGGTGTCAAACAAAGAGCTCAGGACACACAAAACTGAGGGCAGTCTCACATATGGCTTATCCAATACAGCAGCTTGTTCCCCCCTACTACCAGCTCTGGAATGGACAAGCTGCTGGACAACTTCTGCAGAGAGGGACTGGGAGTTGTGGTTGATAATAAACTAAATACAAGTCAGTAATGTGGCTTTGTGGCCAAGGCCAACAGTATCCTGGGATGCATCAACGCCTCCAGTGGAGTCCTGTGTCCAGTTCTGGGCTCCTCAGCTCAAGAGATACAGAAAACTTCTGGAGAGAGTCCAGCGCAGGGCCACCAAGATCATCAGGGGACTGGAACATCTTTCATATGAGGAAGGGCTGCAGGAACTGGGGCTGTTTAGTCTAGAGAAGAGGAGACTGAGGGGGGATCTCATTAATACTTACAAGTATTTAAAAGGCATATGTCAAGGGGATGAGGTAGCCCTTTTTTCTGCAATGTCCAGTGACAAGACAAGGGGTAATGAACAAAACAGAGGGGTTGGACTAGATGATTTTTAGAGGTCCCTTCCAAGCTCTACCATCCTGTGATTCTGTAGTTGGGATTAATTTTCAGATAAACAAATTAAAGCACCTCACAGAAGGCTACAGCATCTAGACAAGCCAGGTAAGTAGTAAGCACTCAGAGCCAGATGGCAGCAGAAATGGGTAATGGATCTTTTTCTCATACACACTATCTTAGTCAGTTTATCCAGAACCACATAGTGAGGCACAAGCCTTGCTTACAATGTACCTGCTAACCTGAGACTGGATCCAGTACCTCTGTGGGCGGCTAGAGATGCTAGATCCCAGACATACATTTCTTCCTTGCAGCTCTCTGTAATTTATGAATTCTCATGCCAAACACTATCAGTTCACTGACACCTCTGTCCCTCAAAGATGCTGCTAGGCCAGGGTGGCAGACTTCACAGGATACTTCCTCCAGTCCAACCTGGGTCCAAACTTAAGACTGATTTGGTTAAAAAAAAAAACAAACCACCAAACAAAAAAGTTCACTTTGCTTTTCATAATGGCAACTTTGCTGGAACAATCACTGTTGCAATTATAACCAAACAGGCTAATTTATCACTAAATCACTGTTTATTTCTTTCAAGTAGAGGATCCAGAACCAAAAGTTTTGGTTAGGATACCCAAGACACAGTACTCTTGTGTAGTTCTGGGTAGAAATAAATAGTCACTTGCTCGCAGTCTTCTGGTTAAACTTCTTTCTAATGTGCAACAGATTCAAAGACCTAACTGCTTATCAGCTTAAAAAGCTGCAGTGGCTCAGCTCTTATTAACACTTGTTTTTCTTAGAAGCAAAACTTATTGAACTAGGTATCTTTAAGGTCCCTTCTAACCCAAACAATTCTATGATTCTTTTAACTGTCTAATCAGAGAGTAGTCAGAGCAAAAATCATAGCCAAAATATAAAGTTCTTCCAAAGGACTGAAAAAAAACCCCACATACAAAACACCAAACCCAACAGTCACTCTATTGGGATAGGTACTGCTTGTATTGCATGAAGGTCACATATGATCATGATGGATACTATTATGGTTGATTGGATAAAGCTGAGAAGTAGACAAGTCATAATTTCTCATCTTGCTGACAAGGAGCTGCTTATAGATTGGCTGTCCCAAAATCATTGGTAGGACTAAGTTTTTCTGCCTTTAACTTCTATTAATGATATATGTTAAGTATTGCTTGCTTGAGTGGCTTGATAATTGACTTGCTGCACATTTTAAAACAAATTTGACTCATATAGGACCAGAAAGGCTGCTTTCAAGACCACCAAGGTAAGTGTGTGGGCAATGGGTACAAGTTAGAACATAAGAGGTTTCAAAGAAACATAAGGAAAAAATTCTTCGCTGTGAGGGTGACTGAACACTGGAACAGGCTGCCCACATGGGTTATCGTTGTCAAGTCTCCTCTAGAGGCTTTCCCACCTGGACAAGTTCCTGTGTGACCTACTCTAGGAGGTCCTGCTCTGGTAGAGAGGTTGGACTGGATCTTTCAAGGTCCCTTCCAACCTTTAAGATTCTGTGTCATCTTCTGAGGCCACTCTATACTGTCATAGCCTATGGAAAGCAGGGGTAATCAGTAATTACTTGAGAATGGTAAATGATACACTTACCTTCAGAATAGGCCAGAAGTTCAAGCTAGGGAACACCAGGGTGGTCAGCCCCACTCTGGTCTCTAGTAAAGTCATGACTGTCTTCCTGGAAGACATTTCTGGACTCATGGAACAATGGTAACTAGGAAATGTCAGCATACATTTACCAAGGACAAATCATGGTCTGATCACATTCTGTGTTAAAAAAGGCAGGATTTGGAGATGATGAGAGAGGAGTGAGTGTCACTTAATTCTGCAAGCTTGAAGGAACCTCATGAAATTTGACAGACAGAAGGAAAGTCTGTCATCTGAACAAAGAACCCCAGGCTAAGCCTGGCTGGCTTCACATATGCAAGACAGTCTGGGGTCTGACAAACAGAGAACAAGCAGAACATGAGCCAGCAGCATGTCCTGCGAGCAAAGGCAAGTGAATATCTTGGGCTACATTAAAAGTAACAGAATTAGAAGACTGAGAGGAAGTTCTTTCCTTCTGCACTGAACGCGTTAGCTTCTAGAGTACTGTGCTTTGGTTCTCCAGTGCAAGAAAAACATCAAACTAGAGAAGTTCAGTGGATGGCTACTAGGACAGTCAGGAACTGGAGCACTTTGCTCTGTGAGAGGAGGCTGAGGGAACCAGGCTCCTTAAGCCTGAAGAATATAAGGCTTCAGGGAGGCCTAATAGCAGCCTTCCAGCTCCTATGAGAAGATTAGCAAGATGGAATTAGTCTCTTCACAGTAGTATGTAGCACAAGGACAAGACATAGCATGCATATGTTGAAATAAGAGAGATTCTCACGGGTATGAGAACATGAGGACAGTTCAGCAGTGCAACAGGGGCCCACTGTGGTCAGGTGGCCTCCCATCACTGGAGGCATTCAAGGGCTGCCTGGATAAAGAAAGCCACCTGGTTTGGCTTCATGGCTGCTGCTACACTGGACAAGTCCAGACAACTTCCAAGATCTTTTCTAACCAAAGTAATCTTTTGACTCTGTGAAGTATGACTGTCCTTAAAATGCTTGATTCCTACTATCAAAAAGAGGTAGCCACTAGGTAAAGCTCATTCTCATGTCCATAATACTACAATCAGTCATGATTTTGGTTTTACTTGCTCACATTCTTCCTTATGAAACAATAAATAGCTGGAAGTGTTTTAAATCTATTTGATATGCAAAGGGAAAGTATTGATCTTTAAAAGATAATTACAGAAAAATATATTTCCCTTCATATTTAGTGTGTAGAATAACAAGCTAATAGTTATTTGCTTCAGATTGATCACATATTTGTACACAAAGAGAAGAGCACAAGATGGTATCAGGAAAAGAACAATGGCATCAGGTTCAGGATACCTATTCAGTTGAGAATGTCCCTTAACTGGATACTTAGCACCTCTTTGAATACAGCAATTGCCTTTTGGGTTTCACAGTATTCAAACACAGGATGCCCAGCAACATACCCAAGGGAGCATAGCATGAGCACAGAAATAAAAGACAACTTGCTGACTTGCACTGTGGGGAGGGGAGGAAGAAAAACAGACTTCAGAGATCATCACAACTCCATAAAAATAAACTTCCTTCTTTAAGGCTAGTCTGCAAGAACACCAACCCTCGTAAGCACGCAACAGAAATAAATTCAAAGTAAATCAATCGTCCTCCAAGACATTTGGTGAATGAATTAGGTCCAGAATCACCAGGAATCCTTTCATTAGCTGTCTTATGCTCCAAGAAAATTAAGCATGTTGCTTTTGCTTCTTCACAGTACTTATATCTTCTAGGAAGAGACCATCAGCTTGAAGCATATACTGTTGAAAGTGTAAATTCCACTTGTTTCAGTGCTTTCAGTAACAGGTATTACTCTGCCCAATGACCCTGCAGCAATACCTATGGTTTTCAAATTCTTCTCCCAGTATATTTTACTCAAAGACACCGCCTCCATTTCCTGCAAGGAAGGCCTATAAAGAAGGCAAAGCCAACAACTGCAGCAAGCTCAGAGGTCACTGTCAATTCACTAACTAGGAGAAGATTTTAATTGGCTTTTAGTCACATATGTTTCTTCCCTCCAAGTTTCTACTCTGTAATTAGCAAAAGGAGCACAAAAAACATTTTAAAGCAATTTTAATTTCACATTTACCTCCAGAAGTCCATTCTCTACTAGGAAATGAATTCCAAGCTATTTGTTAAAGTTGCTTTTTTAAACTTGACCTGATCTAACGCAGGGAAAGACAACATTACTCCATGTGAGGCCAGCCTTGACAGTAACTACCAGCACGTATGTCTTTCACCTATTTAAAAAATATTTACCTCAACTGGGGACTAGCCATATTAAGTCAACTTCTAAGAAGCATCTGCATATGATTTAAAATTCTTCCCAGAGTAGAAAAAACAAGTTGTTGAGAAGTCACACATCAACATTTGACAAAATAAGAGTTAAATGTGAAAAACATCACATTACACTCTCAGTAGATCCACATTTCAGCAGCTTGTAGTTCCTTGCAAAGACCATTCTCACTTTCACTACTTTACTGGGCACCTTCTTTCATATTTTTAATCTTGGTTTTCCTTTATTTTCCTTCCACTTAAAAAAAAAGCTAAGAACCTGTGAACTTGTATTCTAATACTATAGAAATGAAGATTTTTTTTTTCCTTCTTTCAGTCTCAAATGCTTTCAAGTTAATTGTAATCTGAGCTCTCAAAAGAGACACAAACATTAACTTAACTTTTACCAACCTGAATATAGCCTGAAAGAAAAAACATAATGGAAGCTGTTTTCTTATTATCACATGTGTTTGACAGTTTAGGTATAAAATACTGATTGCTTACACTAAGAGAAGAATCATATTATTATCAAATACAGTATTCGATTTTTTAAAGTCATGACTAGAGATTAACTATCAGAAATTCAGGAAGAGGGCACAGTGCTACACTGCCTTCCTGGCAAGCTCTCTTCCTTAAGCATCCAGATGCTTCACAGATGGATTATAACACCTGGTATTTCAACACTACTATCACTGCCCAGAGCATCCAACACAGTACCATATTGTTCTCTTTGACTAACAAAAGTATCAACCCATTCTTCCTACAGAATTCAAATACCAAAGAAAAGAAAATGCGTTATCACACATCCTTTCTACCAGCAAGTTACCTTATTTTAGTCGACTGGAAACATATGCTAAATTGTCTAGCTTGACAGAGACTACCAAAAAAAGGAACACCAACAGAAAAAGAAATCAAAAACAAAGTTAACAGCGAATACTACCACGTCTTTTGTGCCGCCCTCTACGCACGCGAGCAAATGAAGCCTACTCGGACAATATCCTTAAAACGAGAAAATAAAAATACAGTTGGTGCAAGCCTAACAGCAACCTCACCGTTGCACCACCTCGACGGACCCCCTTAGATGGCCTGCTGCCTTCCTTCCCTTTGTTTTGGTCACTGAAGAGCACCACTGACCCCTTCCTGGCTTGCCAGCGTCCGCCACGGAGAAAGCTTCCTCCCCCTTCCCCAAGAGCCTCCGGGGCCCCCCGCGCCGGAGCCGGGCCCCTCGCACCCCCTTCCCTGACGAGTGGCGCGGCCGCCGCGAGGGGGGGTAGGATGCAGCACCGGCGGCCCAAGCTGCGGGGCGCGCCCGCCCCCCTTTCTCCCCTCCCCACATGAGGCCCAGCCACCCCTCCCTTCACCCCCACCATCACGGCCGCCGCAGCCCGCCCGCCCGCCCGCCCCCCCCCACCTCATTCGGTCTCTCCAGTGGTGCCAACCGCCTCATACAGGGAAATCAGCGAGCTCAGGAAACTCGCCCCGGTGCGGCTCGAGCCCTCGGTGTGCAGCCGGTCCCTCGGTACGCAGCGGGACTCCGCCGTGCACGGGCTCTGAGGCGGACAGAAGGAAAAAGCAACGGGGGAGGAGTCAAACCCGCTTCACAGACAGCCCGGCTCCGCTGTAGCCGCTCGCCATTTTTGTTTCCCGCGGAGGAGAAGCTGGTGCATTCTGGGAGCACAAAGGGCCTCGGCCCCGCCTCGGCCAGCCCCGCCTGCGCCGACAGGCAGCTCCTGGGCCAGGGGGCGGGGAGGAAGGACGCCGCGGCGGAAGGACACAGGTGAAGTCGAACCTTGGCATCTGGTGAACAAAGAGGGACTACTTTAGGCGTGCTTACCCCAGAGAGGAATCGCTACTCGCCGCTCGGGTCTCGTTGCGGCAGTTCTGAGGGATGCGCCGTGTCCTGCCAGCTCCTGTCTATTGTTCCCCCGCCACACCTGCGGGCAGACGGCCCAGGCAGTGCCTCTCGTTCGTGCACTCGGCGGTGCACCCACCGCCTCGGCGGCCTCGGGAGTCTCCCGTGGCCGGGGCCGCGGCGCAGGTCCTCGCGTCGGTGGGAGGATAGGCCCTGGCATCTAGAACGATCCATGGAGGACGAGGCAAACCTGGCTTCATAGCCGGTGAGGCCCAGCCCAGGTACGGGAGACTGCAGCGGCCCGTTTGTTGATACCAAGGCCAGGGGGCCAAGCTGAGTGCTCCTCTGCAGTGATAGTTATCAAGATACTACTGTTTAAGGAGAAGATTCACTAGAGGTTCAGGTTTTAGTGCTAAGTGAAATAGGCTTTTCACTTTATGTTGTTGAGGACAGGTTGGTTTTGTGAATAACTTTTTAGACTAGAGCATTAGACTGGTCTCTGTAGTCCTCATGATTAAACACAGCAATTGTCCAGCACCAGTGACATACGTTAACCCCACTAACTGCTCTAACCCAATACAGGCACTTAGTGCTGCTCAGGCCTCTGTACAATGATGAAATGCAAATATATATACTGGATCAGATCATATCAACTGGCAGACACCTAGGGAACAGCTGAGTTTGCTTGACTGGAGGATGAATTTTTAATCTCCAGCTCTGTCCTGCTTAGGCTGCCTGAGTGCTCAAAGTCATCTTTCTTCACAGGATATGCCACTGAAAATGATGCTGGATCAGTTTGCCATCCCAGGAAGACAACACAGGGACAGAAGCCTGGGCAGAGCATGGAAGTACAGCTTAGTCAGGTACCACTAGTGCTAAAGGGACAAAGCATCACCAGCAGGAGAAAATAAAATGCACTTAGTCTGAGATACACCTACATTAAAATTTTAATTACAATAACGGTGTGAAAACCAGCCTTCAGCTAAGTTAAAAAGCAAACTTTGTAGTTAGTAACAGAATTAAACATCAAAAATTGTCTCACAACTTAATCTTTTAGTAAGAAGTAGTTATACTTGTGAAGTCTTACCTTCCTTGTCTTGCTGTACCTTTGAAATTAATCAAATTGAAACTTGCAAGGTAGAATAATTTCCCTGTAAAGTGTTTCAACAGCGTCAAACTTGCCCCCAGACACAATGCAAAATCTCCTGAACCAGCAAGACATGTTATCTCTACTCTCCTTGTTTTTTAGGATATTGTTCCCAAAAAGCAGTTTGAGTAACCCCACCACAGAATTGCAGAGCTGCATGGCTCCATGCTACCAATAAAGCACCATTTGTCACAAAGCTAGGAGTTTCTGGTGGAATAGCACAAAAACTAGGAATCCCTGCATTGTATAAGAATAATTAGGGTTTGATAAACTAATTAGTTTGCTATTGCAAGGATTGCACTAGTTAGGCCAGACTATACTTCCTGAAGCTTCTTACCATTAGTTTTATTACTCAACAGCAGACTGTATCAGTATTTTCCCAAAACTCAGCTTCCACTTTTAATTCTTCAGTTCTTTCTCCCACAGTATCAAAGTACAATATGAGCTTACAGCCAAACACCATTTTAAACTCTGTATCATTTAAGAATAGCTATTACTGATAGCTGGAAAAATTCATACACCTCTCACATACACTCCTTGCCCCCACCACACCTTAATTTAGTAACTTATAATGTACTTTTTTAATCAGTTTAGCAGGTCACTGAATCTCCATCTGACATAAAGCCCCTTTCTAGAGCAGTGACCACGTGATTCCTACCCATCAGATCCATCTGCTAGACTAATTAAATCTGAGGGATGCATAGACACAGGTGACTTAAGTTCAACAACTTGTATTCTGGATCAAGAAATTTGCACTTCAAGAGTTGCCTTCATTGCTCCTTTGCAATTCAGGAACAGATCATTACAGGGTTGAGGATCTTGCTGGAAATGTGCAAATGATCCTTTACAAATGGTTTTCAAGTTAAAATCCTTGAATCAGCAAACCTATATTTGCAGCAGAAGGAAGACCCGTATTAATCACTGTCATATGTGGGGCAAGGTAATCAGCAGCAATAATAAAAAACCTGGTTTAAACACTCCACAATTCATGTTACTATACTATTGAGACATGAATGATTAATCAGATTTGGACCAAGCTAGAATCTTTACCTGCTTTCTATTCAGTGCTAGTAGTAAAACGACCAGTTATTTCTGCTGTTAACTTATGGCGAGACTGTATGTCATAACTTTAGGAATTAACTTTCTTACCTTATTTTCTCTGCTAATACATCAAAAGTATTTGAACATACAGTTTAAGTAATCTCTCCTGTTGTCTTTTCAATTCAAGACATACTATGTATGTAATTTGAGGTACAGAGTGACCAAAGCCAGATCAAATTACTTTCTCTCCAAGTAGAAGTTTCAGGAAAAAAATAGTCTTTGATTATCTATCAGATTCTGCTTAATAATAGATATGCTTGGCTTTATTCCATGTCATCTTATAAACAGTCATATTTCAGAAAGGAGCTAAAGAATAACAACCTGGCATTGTCTTTACCTCTGTTTGTATTTGTCTCCATACTGTTAGGCAAGTTCTTGCTGTAAAGACACACAAAAGCAAAGTCTTGGCTTTTTAAAATGGTATCTTGCCTTGCTGGCACAGAAGAAAAATTAAATTTAGGATTCAAAATGTAAACTCCCTGGTACCCAGTAGAGATGGTTAAATTAGAAGAGATGGAAACAGTGGCATTTCCCTGAGCCAATAGTCCTCCTTTCAAACGTTAACATTTTTTAAGCACTGGTGTTACATACTTGCCTTGCCATAACAGCCATATAAATATTAAAGGAGGAAAACAAAACACACAAAACCCAAAAGTGTAAGTCAGCAGTACCAAATACTGCATAGTGTTATTTTCCGTTACCTTATTGTATCACACAACAGAACATCAAAATTATACCCTTGAACATGACCATGTAAAGCTTATCCTTGTACAGATGGTTGTCATGACCACAATTCAGTAAGGGAAAATTAGATACTAGGCCATTTTCTCTGCATTGTTTAAGCATGAGAACAGGGAGGAAGCTCACTTGGGATCTTCCTATCTTGAATCAAGATAAATGTGGTACATCTATTTTTACATAAACACAGTCATTAGTGAGACAATGCACACATGCTGCATTTATTATCACTCAACTCAGAATCTTCAATTAAAATTTACTATAGGCAAGTGATGTTATAAGAGATAAAGAATTTTGTATTGTCTTACAACTAGCTAACAATTGCTATAACATTACATGAGTTATTCTATCTTGATCCTAAACATATAAAAATAGCACTGATAACATTTTAAAATATGCATCTTTAAATATTTTTCTAGATAGACAAGAATATTAATTTATATTCATCCTCACATAGCAACAATACAGAGAAAAACAGTGTTACTGGCTGTAAGGTACTTTGGTATTGGTCTTCACTGAGAAACTTTTTTCCTAGTGCAAGCACTTTGCTCTTCCCATCTTTTTTATCTTCTCAAAGATCAGAAAATCCTAGAAAAAAAGTATCCTACACTCCATCATTGTCTTGTGAATGTCAGGATCTTGAATGATAAAACTTAAACTGTAAATATCCTTTTAAATGCATTATCATGGTCATCGTTGATGTAATTTAGCCAGTCAAATGCTGTTTTTTCTCTTAAATTCCATGTATAGAGAAACAACATATTTGCCTCACTAATCCTCAGCAATGATTTCTTCATTCTTACTTCCTTAACAATCTACTGCTTGTAACTTTTGAAGATACTAAATTATGGGACTAGTACAGTCCTACTTTTGATTGTAAGTCTTTAAAGCACTTCTGCAACACATTAAACAGTAATTACTGTATGGGTATTGTCTTTTTTGGTGTGATACCAGTGCATAAAGATACGAGCTCATTACTCAGAGATGGAATTTAAGAGAGCTTTACTACTCTCTCTGTGCTGTCATTCTGTTGCTAGGGTCATATAATCACCTTCTTTCAGAAAACCAACAGCTGCCAAGACTTGGAATTTTGGTTGGTTATCTGGATCAGATAGAGATTCTAGTTCCCCAGCTCCCTGAGAATTCAGTCATGGCCCAGTGTGATGCATTTCTTCCCCTACTCTCTAAGCACAGATCTGAAAACTGAAGCTCTGGTGACAATACTTAAAATGCATAGTCAGCAATTCAGAGTTAAAGCCTAAACAAGCATGTTATTCATTCACTCTAGCTCTGTTCTGTGGATTTGCAAAACTAACTGCAGTCTCAAATACTTTACATTGTTACGGGTTGTATCATAATTTCTTGAAGACTGTGGAATCGTATGGTTCTATGGCAAGGCTTTGTCTGTCAGCATTTAAGTTCCTCGGTAGACTATTAAAATGTCTGCTAAGAGTAGAATTTCCAGCTCTTGTGTGGTTATATTTTGTAGCAGGACAGACCAGACTTACTTCTTAACTCTAAACTGAAGTTAAAAAGATTTTAATGGCCCCTCAGGACACAGCTGCATAGCAGAATACTGCTGTTTCTTCTGTGGTGAAAAATCTGTTCTGGACATCAATTTGGCCAGAGGGAGAATTAGTACAACATTCCTTCTGCTCTCCCACCACCTGGAACACAGTATAGGCCTTCTCACAAGCTTTCAGCAGACCTGCCAAGTCTCACTCAGATAAAAAATACCTTATTTCTGTTATTTTCTTTTTTTTTCTTTTATCTGATGAAGATAGAGACAAAATACTTTTGAGCAGTGCAGCATGACAGGATTCCGCTAACACAGCTGTTTGCAGTCCACTAAATTCAGCTGCAGGAGCTGAAGATAAGGCAATAACCCTTCCTGTAGCCACCGCCAGTCCAAGAGGGCTGTGCAGAAGGAATTGTTGAGTGGTGGCAGGCCAACACACTAGCCACGTAATGAATTCCAGTTTTACACTGCTTTTGAAAGTGTGATACTGTTACATTTTTTAACTTTGATATGTTAAGTAAAAGGCGCAATCTGTTTTCATTGCTTGGCTAATCTAAACATAGAAGCTATTGTTCAGCATATATTTTGATGTTTCCACATTGATGCCATGTTATCTCAGCCTAAAAGCCCAGATTTCAATCTAACACAGCATTATCTGCTTTCATCTAAAAAAAAAAAAAACCATTCAGAAACAGGATCAAAATAAATTCTTGTTACATCAGTCATTAATTTCCTATTTTGATATCCTCCACGCTGGCACTGACATCCCTATCCATACAGTCCTGATTCTGTCCCTAAAATCTGGGGCTGCTGGGATTTTTTTTCATGCTGTGTGCTTTTGTGATGAGTTAAAGACATTAGTTAAATATCAGTGTAAAACCAAAGCAACAGTATGTTCACTTTCAACATTATTAAGCTGCAAAAGCATACTGTAAGCCAGACCGTGCCTCTGTAAGGTAGTGAAATTCTTATGTCCATAAAATAGTTTAAAAAATGGTCTTACTAACACAGAAGAGCTATAATTCTATTGGATTGATTTACTTAAAATGTTACAATCTGAAGTTGTCATAGCGAGGATGTAGTTACCAGATAGCTAAACTTAAAGGTGGGTTTGGGAGAAGTGGGAGAGCCTGGCACTTGCATGCAGCCAGCCCAGTGCTCTCCTGCCCCAGATTTTGCAGCCAGGTCGAAGTCTGAATTTTGTAAAGCAGCTAATGACAACTAAGGGGTGGCATTCCACCCTCCCAGCATGCTTCTCTATCAGGATTCCCCTGGAGCCCACTTGGGTGCTCCTCGACAATCCTGTGACCTGCTTCATAGCACTAAGTTGTGTAAACTAACAACACAACAGTAGCAAATCATGTTCTTCTTGTTCAGTCCCCTGAGAATACTGTTCACAGTGACAGGGGAGGCCTGGGACGAAGGAGGGGGTGGGAAGGTGAGGTCCTGTGTGGAGCTGTGAATCCAGCTCTTCTCTGCAGTTGTACCTGAGGGTACAGTTTCCTGACCTAGCCAAACTTGTCCACAGCTGCTGCCATCTAAGGTTGCACTCATTTCTGCTTAGAGAGCTACCGATGTCCTCTCTCATGGTGGCTGTCCCTGTGCCAGCTGCCATGCAGACGTGGCAAGTCAGGGAACTGCTCCAGCTGAAAAGCATTAGTTTAATGCATATATGTATATATAGCACATATATGCATGTATAAAAATGGGTTTGCTCAGACAGATCAACCTGCAGTAACTTCATAAGCTGACAGTATGTACACGTTGAGAGTACAGAACCAAGGTGACAGAACAAATGATAAAAATATTAATTTTAGAAAATGGAAGTGCAGAGAGGAAGGGCTTATTTCTTCCTCTGTTCCAGTTATAGAATGAAGCATCTACAACATGTCAACAAGGAAACATAAAGTGACCTTCAGTTTCACCCCACAGACTGCCATCCCTCTTACAGATGGCCAAACACACATTCCATGGTCATGGGCAGCTCATGAAGTGACAACTGAAGTATTTCTGATTGTGGGAAAAATTAACTGCCTCTTGTTCATCCTCCTGCCCATGAGGAATGCAAAAGGGAATAATACCCAGACTTGCCATAGGCAGATGTGACGACAACTTCAGGATGAGAAAGACCACATTCAAAGGGTTTGCCTGTATGAAAACACCCTAAAAAGCTGAGACAAACTTATGAAGACCATGCAGAAAAAGGGAAAGTGTACCAAGGTATATGTGAAGACTACCTAAATCAGAAATCAGATTGCTATAGTTTAATTCTTCAGATTACAATAGCTTGTGGTCAGTTGGCCTTTCCCAGGACCTTTACCAACTGCCTCAAATTTCTCAGGTAGGAATGATTCCAGAGGTGTACTTGGCAAGGATAAGAGCAAATCATGCAAACATTAACAACACACCGTGTTAGCATGCAGGTGATTGTAAGAAGTAGAACTGATTTTTTTTTTTTCCCTGCCTGGAGCAGTCCAAGAGGTCAAGTAGTGATGGCCTCCAAGGGCTTTTTAATTTATTGCAGGTTCTAGTATGTAAAATGTCTGTGACAGTGCTATCATGCTAGTAAAGCTATAATGCTGTATCAGATTACTGGTGTGATTTAATTACTGGTGGACAGCCTGTAGTGAAAAAGGCATCCTTACTTGCTACACCTGTAAATCCAGGTCTTATTTTAAAACATTTTTAATCAGTAACAGCAAATTTAGTATGAATTAGTCACAGGCTGAATGTGTAATTTTCTTCTGTTTAGAATGTATTTTGAATCATACATGATGGCTGGGAAGAGGGATGAAAAAATATGGAAAAGTCTTGTGGTTTTTATTTTGTTCTGATTTTAAATTAAAACACATTGTAATGATCAATTTCTGATGGGGAACAATAGTTGAGGTTACAGTTTGACTTGAAGTAAAACTGTACATAAACTTATATACTCAGTTATGTAAATAAGTCCAGGTTGAAATAATACTATGCAGAAGAGGTTTTATGTGGACAGTTGCAGGATGCAAAAAAGAAGCTGGGATAAAAGGAGGTCATCTTGGATGTCAGCACATAGTAAGTCTGTTTATACATATAGAGGGAGTCACAAAATAAATTGAGGACTCTGCAAATCTCATATCAAAGTTGACCTAAACTGTGACAAGATTCTGTGATTTTGTGAAGTTATTTATAAATAGAAAATAGAAAATAAATGTCTGTACTCCTCTGAAATATTTTCAAAGAAATAACATTACCTATGTCAAATGCAGTGACTGCATTGACCAGCTACCAGTTAACCTTTACCAGAGTTGTGGAAGTCTAAGAAAGACTCTGTGATTTCAGAGAATTGTTCAGTTTACCTCACCCACTACTTTTTTTTTTTTTACTCCCAAATCCCAAAGTTGGAAATAGGGGTTTCTGGATTATATCTCCTTTTGTGCAGTTACTTTGTAATATAAAAGGTCTAGAAAGGATCTGATTGCCTGCTCAGTCCAAAGAAAATGCTTTATCTGCTACAGCATCTATCCAGGTGTGAAGGTACTGTCATTTGAATTCTCTGTTTGGAAAGAAGGCTCTGAACCTATGTACAGTGAGAACTCAGGACATGCAGTTGCACCGTAACAGCACTGACTATATTCATCATAAAAGATAAATTTTCCTGAGTTAATGAATGCTTTAATTGAAGACAATAGTTTATACATTTAGACAAATTATAGCTATTTTTAATAGACTTAGTTGTATCTAAAACGCAGCCTTGGCTTCTTTTAAAGAAAAAACATGATATCAAATAGCATGATTTCTGAAGTAGAGTCATACAGAGCAATCTTGAAATACATCTTTGAAGCCTATATTTTTACAGATACTATATTGTCAAGTAACAAAATTACTTGAGTTGCAGTTCCACAATGCATTTTCTCTAGGTTTAAGAAGTTCCCACCCACCACAACCTCCTTCTCAGGTGCTCTTTATGCACCTTTAGTGCAGGCAAAAACTTTGTTCACTTGTGCTGTGAATTTCATTGCAGAAGTAGTCTAGGCTGAAAATAACTTCTAATTAAACATAATTGAATAATACTTATGGTCTAGGTTATAAGATTGCCTCAAAACAGTTACATCCAGATTGAAGAGCCGGGTAGCAGAGATAACTCTGATGCAGAAATAAAATGAGCTGGGAAGGGGCAGGTGAAAAATAACTTGGGAACTTCAGAGTTGCTGAAAAACCATGTGGCAGAGCAAGTCAGTGAGAGCTGCAGCGCTGTGCACAGCCAAGCTTGCAGAGTTTTGCAGGAACTGGACATAAGCCTAATTTGACAAGATGTTTTTATAGTATATTGTTCTGAAGTATATATATGAATCTATGGCTGCAGTAATACCTCTCTAAAGGTAAATGAAGCATCCAGATAAATATAATCCTATGTACTAGCATGAGCTTGATCATTTACTTAAAATTTTAAACTGTTACTGCTCCAAATTGCCATTTGTCATTCAATTAAAAAAAAACCTTCAGAAAAGTTCTAACCTCTAGTGGTCACTGTGTTGTCTTTCATTTATTATTTTGTATACATGAGTCAAAAATACAAGTTGTTCAGAAATGTGTACTATTACAGATAGAGCTAAAATATATATTTTAGACCACTGAATTTATTCTGCTTGGATATTTTTAAAGAGCTTAGAAAATGTGTGTGTGAATGCAGTTCCATACTTTGCTTAGCAGCATTTTTACTCCCCACAGAAGTAATTTTAAGTATAAAAGAGTTTTACTTTATTGTGGGAATTGCTGCTAAATATTGTAGAAATTTAGATGTTGACAAATTTAAAATATTTAATAGCTTATGCCTAGTGGGACATTTTCTATCACCAAACCCACAGTCCTGTCTCTAAAGTAGGCTACAGGAATTAATGACATACAATCAATAGACTGCCTACTCAAGGGATTGAAAAAGGCATCTGCTCTCTGCCAAGAATGCACCAAGAATAGCATGGGAGTAGGTCTAAATAAGAAAGCAAAGGAGAGAAAAGGGCTTCACGTAGGAGCTCTGTTATATGTAGTTGCTCTTCTGCCCATTGTTCTCCTCTCTACCATAGGTGGCAGAAGGCAGGGTGTATCTGTACCTCCCTAGCTGAGGTTCAGAGTCTAGCATTATAGTCTGAACTAACATTCCCAGACAATTAAAGCAAATATGCCAGACTGTGAACTGAAACAGTTCCGTTGTGAAAACGTCCTGTGGCAGAGGGGATGGCAGGACAGCTGAGGGTAGCAATACATTAAACCATTGCAGCTGTTTCCCTTATTGCACTTAAGTCAGAGCTCTTAATTAAGTAGACCACATGTTGAAAAATGTACTACCCTGACAGGTAATTTGTTCCAGTATTAAACTTCCTTAGGAGTTAAAAATGAACATTTTCTTTATGAATTGAATTCTGCTGACATCTCCTTTCCATCATCCACCTTATGTCAGCATCTACTAGCTTCAGTACTGGAATCCAGTATGTAGAACTCAAGTAAGATCTTTGAAAGAGTGTGAGCTAGGACTTGGATGTTTCCCAGCTCTCTGACTTACCTTATAAAGTAAGGAGGAAGGTGGAAGTGCTCATTCAGGGAAGAAGTTTTGGGAAATGGCACTAAGAAAAGGCCAGCTAGACTATTTGTGGGAAAATCCATAAATAGGAATTCAGAATCTAACATTCCAATCATAAAAATGTTAGGGTTTTTTACAGAACATTACCATGAGTGTAAGATAAACAGAAAAAAACAAGTATTTTACTTCAAGCAATGTGAACACAGTAAATGATAACTGTATTTTGCCACTAATTCAAAGAAGGAAACAGCCTAGATAATTAAGAAAAACAACCATGTTAAAAGCTGTGTACATTTTAAAAATCATTAGGCAAAAGTAAGTTGTCTGAAAATGATACAAACTATTTCCGATCCAGAAATAAAAGGAAACTTTATTTTATTGGTTGATTGAATCTGAACTCTGTTTTTGTAGACCTTGAAACAGTGAGAACACAAATGCAAACAGTAGTTCAGTATTTGCTTACAATTGATTATTAATGAAGTAATGACTGCCTTCAAATTTCTTCAAAGCAGAGTATTCCTGGAGTTTCCTCCATCCTCTAACATATAAAGGACTGTATATATAATGCTTTTTATTCTGAATTTATGAAGAGCTATTTCCTATAAATGTGTTTAGGTTATTAAGACCTATTAACTGGAATGTTTTCTTGTATATTCTGAATTTGAAACAATATACCATAAAAAGTTATAGACATTGTGTCTCTCAAAACAAAAACTTGTATCTCAAATTAAGCAGCATCTCTGAAAACAGTTAAGATTACCTCAGCTGAGAGCTACAAATGAGACACATACATGTATGTCATTTATCTGATTGTATTAAAACATGATTTTTTATATAGGAATGTTTACATAAGTTTCAGTGTTTGCAAACAGCCACTTTACTCTGATGTAAATCCAAGCTGCTGATGAAAGGTAGTGGACTGCCTCTAACCTAACTCAGAAAGAAAAGAAAAATTACTGTTTTTAGTTCAGATCATTGATCTAGCTCTTCATAAAACAGAAATGGCTGTGCCAACCCATGGGAGGAGGTGGGCACCAACAGCAAGGGAAGAAAGTGACACCATCTGCTTCTGCAGCAGTGTGGATTTCTGCAAAATTAAAGTGACCATATAAATACAACCTTAGAAAAGTTAACATACTGATTAAATCAGAGTTGATATAAATTTGCAGGAGGGAAAAGAAACACAATTTCACTCTGAAGGGAACATGTGGGAAAGTGGACATGTCCCCACATCTTCATTCTCTTCCCAAAGACAGGCCCAATGAAGTAGGGTCTGTATAAAAAAGACTCCTGATAGAATACTGAGCAAGCACCTTGATAGCTGGGTAATATGAAGAGAAACCTCTAATTTTTTGTAGACTTTATTTTAGGAAATGCAGATGGTTTTATTTTAAATCACTGTCATATTGTATATTGTGTAAATACAGTTATTAAATTAAAAGTAAATACAAAACAAGGCAACTGGCAGATACTAAATCATTCCTTTCTCACTGATGCTGTAATACTTTGAAACTATGTTATTGCCCAGGTTCCCAGAATATCTCTTAGCCATATCCAAAGTTTAAGAGCACTAATCCAGGAAGCCATGCTAGGAAGACTGGTAAAATTGCTGTGAGAAAGAGAAGTCTTGTGATTATTAACACTAGCTAGAGGCTCCCTGCATATAATACAATGGTGGGGAGAGTGTGTGAACCCTAAGGATTTCCCATGGAGCCTCTTATGATAGCATTTGAGTTACATTTTGTGCAGCTGTGTCAAATAACTAAGAAACAAGTCGAGTACGATTGCAGTAAGTTAATGTTTAGCTTTTGTTTAATGTTAAACCCTCTATTACTTGCTCAAGTAACACAGACTTTCCTTCAAAAGAAATAAGGCGCACATTATACTGAGTATGTTGAAGAATTCAAGTTCTTCTCTGTAGTTTTCCATTCTCCTCATTAGTCTCACATTTCCATTCATTGTATGTCCAGAATTACTAGACATTTCAGCACATGTAACCACTCTTAGTTTTTTTCTGAGTTATTCTTAGTATATAATAAACTCCAAGCTGTCATAGAACTGAAAGTGAAGGTTGTAAAACCACATTTACCTTTTGATGCTGTGAATGGTGAACATGGCACTTGTATAATCAGCAGTTGATTTCTGTCATACACAAACCTTGCATCACTAGAATAACAATACTCAATGTTGATACAGCTGTATTGGAAACTTGAACAGATAGCAATAAATCAGCTTAACTTTTACTGCTTAGGCATTAAGATATATCAAAGTTTTGGCACTGGCACACAAAAATGGGTATGTGTGAATGGAAAGGCTGTACATAAAGTATGATTTATGTACTACTTCTGTTGCTTTTCTGCATCTGCCCCCCAGTCTTCAGAATATGCCTTTGATTTTTGCACACTGAATGCCAAGTCTGTGCATGTTACACCTTTTCTATTACTGTTCTGACTTAAATGGCCTAGCTTTTAATGGAGATGTCTCTACTGACACTTAACTGGGAATTCTGTGTTTAATAGGCAGAGGAAAAGGGATGAAATGGTCTAAAAAAAGTACTTTTTAGCATTTAGTAATTGGGCACAAAGAGTACTTGAAGAGGAATTAAACACTTCAGTGCTGGAATAAAGCACCTGCTCTCACAGATGACCAAGATCTCATGTACTAAGAGTGAAATATATCCTCTAATGAACATATGCCAGGAACTGTTTGGATCCAGACATAGCAGGGATGAAACATTTAGATCCTTGCCAGCCATATGGGAGACTCACATTTCATGATTACTCCCAGACTGTCATTCCAGGGGTTGGCATAGAGCACTGGATGAAGTAATGGCTTGAGATTATTCAGCAAAACACTTATATGTTTGCTCTGTGGTCTCCTCTCACGTTGCCTTTCCATTTTATGCCCATAATATAGCTAAACTTGGGCAAACCACTGAACTCTAGAAGGAGGTGATGCAGAAAGCGTGGCCATCTGGGCGTGCCTGAAGAGAAGAAAACATCCTTACTGAGAGAGTTGCTGTCTGTTATTAAAGCCAGAATTGCTTTTATAAAAGTGCCAAATCTGACTAATTAATTTTCAGGTTTATACTTCAGAGTGACTCTGGCAGCACTGTTCTTGAATCTTAAAGTACAAAGCTTTTTAAATTCTGCAGTTTTAATACTCTGTGAGCTCCTAACATTTGGTTTCCAGATATAAATCTTTAAGAGTAAACCCTGCCAAAAAAGGTAACTTATTATTACAGTAGCATTTTTGTGACCTGTCTTTTCATCAAAGCAGCCTTCTTTGTTACACATACTGAACACTAAAAAACATAACATGCTCATTTTTATCCCCACACAGTGGCATAATCTTTTCTCCCAAAGTCTGACAGCCAAAAGGCATCTGAACAGGAAACTCCCAGCTTATGACTTTGACTCTGCTAAACATATTGTGTTAAAAGAAGTCACAATCAAGTCATAAATGTAAGGAGAACAAAAATCAAACTTCCCACAAGAAGGGTCTCTTACTTAAACAGTATTCCCACTAATTTCAAATGGGTTGGGGCTTTATGAAGCATTGAGGAATTCTCTGGTGAAGGAGTAACAGATAATTTTATGAGGTAGATGTCCCTAATGGACATTAATAAAGGCCCAGGCAAATGCCCTCTCCTTATTTTAGAGGAAATATTATTTTTGTTTCAGACTCTAACAGGCCCACAGCTGTTTTTAATACCCTGCTCAGCAAATGACAGGAGCCTGTTTACTATCAATGAGACACGTTATTTATTAACTTAGTTTTTCGTAATTGTCCTCAGACAGGGTCTGAGCGTTTTCTGAGAGACGTGAGCACCAAATAGAACTCAGGCGTCACTTTCGCCCCAGTCCTGCCCTTCGGGGCCCGGGAGCGGGGAAAAAGCCGGACTCCTCCCCCCTCCACTGCCTCGACACGGCTGAGGGGAGAGGGCCGTCCCCTTCTCCCCTCAGCCCCGCCTACGCTCCCTCACAGCTATCGCGGTGGTCCCCTTTAAGCAGAGGGTGGCAGCGCGAACGCGTTTCTGTGTCGGCAGAAGCGGCAGCTCACCGGCTGTTTTGCCCCCTGACAGCTGCTGCCGCTTGGCAGCCGCCGGTGTCTGAGGGAAGGCGGCCGCCGCGCTCGCTGCCTCTTCCCTCGCCACCGTCGCCGCGCGTGTGCTGTGCCTACCCGGCGACGCGGCTGCAGCGGCAGGCGGGGAAGCGTTCCTCACCGCTCCTCCTCCGATCACCGCCCGCTGCGGGGATGTGTGATTGCTATGGCGAGGCGGCTCTTCCCGGGGGCCTGGCTCAAGAAACCGCATTACGCGCAGGTAGGCCAGCAGCAGGCTGTCACCCGCGGCGGGCGGGTCGCGCAGGCGGGTGCCAGCAGCCTTCCCGCTGTGCGCCCCTCAAAGTTACCTCAGGAGCGGGCGCCCCCCGCAGGGCTCGCCGCTTTCCCCGGTGTGGGTACGGCTGTCGTTCTCTCCCGCCGGCGGACGGGGCTCGGCTGCTCCGCGCTGCTCCTCGGCGGCTCCGCTGGCGGGAGGTTGCGGCGCCGGGGCTGAGGCTGCAGCCGGCAGTCCCTGTGGCGGCGCGTCCTGGGGCAGAGGAGCAGGTGGTGGGCTGCCTCGGCGGCCGCGGCGCTTGTCGCCTTTCCTGCCGGTCGGATCGGGCCTCTTGCCGTCTCCAGGAGACAGCGAGTTCCACGGAGCACCCTCCCCGAGCGGCCCGCGCTGCTCGCCGGCAGGACCTGTTACGCGGCCGCCTGCCCGCCGGTTCTCCCGGCTTCCTGGGGCTCCCAAGAGATTTTCCGTTGGGCAGCTGAACCCGCGGCGTTTCAGGGCCCGCAGGATCCCTCATGCTTTTCTCCGCACGTCCCTCCTTTACACCTGTCGCTGGTGCTGTGGACGTCCATGCCATCGAGACTAGACTAGAGCTTGCATGAACAAGCGCATTTTTTCATGTGTCCTAAAAGAATTAATGTCGGGCACTTTGTTTTTGCTGTGCAGGAGTTCCTCCATGCGTTCCTCTATATGTTTATAGACACGTGTGTATTTACATGTAAAAGTATATGTTTCTATTATTTAAGCTGTCAATGTAAGGATATTTTGGTTGAAGTGTTGTGACTATCGTTTATCAGGAAGTTCTGCTGCAAAATGTTAGTCAGTTGAGATGTTGTGGTATGTTGAGGGTTATTCTCTGGGATTCCTTTTTATCTGTTTAATTGTGTTTTAATTAATTTGTAACCAAAATGAGCATTTGCTGAGTTGGAGGGGATAAGCATATTTACTTTTCTTACATATGCTACTTATATGTTGGTCATCCGTTGATAATGCTTTGTGATCATTAGATTAAAAAATATAAACTGTATGCTGATGTGTCTCAAAGTCTGGAATGTGTTAAGTCTTCCTTGTGTGGAACTTTTCCAATCTTTTTCTGTTTGGAAGTACCTTAGATGGGATGTAATGTTTAAGAAGTGTACAGATAGGGGTATAAATCTTACCCTCTTTAGTATTTGGTTTTTTTGGTGTGTATCTACAAATTAGATCAGTACCAGGTCATTATTAGACCAGAGAATATCAGTCTGTCTATTTACTGAGTAGTTGTACAGCATTTGTATTCCCATAGGAGAAAGCTTCTGGTACAAATAAAAATGAATTTGTAATGTGTATTCTTCTTTTCAAACTAGGCTTCTCTGAATTGTCTGCTTTGCCTTCATAAGGCTTTCCCTGATCAGTGTATCATGATGTCTGATAACATTTTTCTCCTTCTTGACATTTACTTTAAGGCCTTTCAAGCAAAATATGTGATTTCAAAAATCTGCTGAGAAACAACAAAACTGCAAGATTATATATGAGAAAAGCCAAATAAATTAAATATTTGTTTCTATTGTAGATTTGAAAAAATGTTTTGGACTGTGCTTTCTTCTACTACATTTGAATGTTCTACAGATTTGTTTGAGGAGATCGAACATTAACATATCTTTTTATGTGGTAGACTGTGAATGTTTATTGATATTTGATGCACCCATAGAATAGCAGCAAGCTATCAATATATTGGCTTTTCTTGTCACTGCATGTTGCTGTTACTACTTGACAAATGCAGTCATGGTTAAACTGCACTAATTGCTGAGTGCTTTATTGAGATTTCTGTCCCAAGAAGTCAATGCTCTCTAAATAAGTGCTAGACTTTAACTCACTGATGTATAGCTACAAGCAAGATGAAAAGGATTTGCACAGCATTGCTATGCAATATTTCAAGTATCACACCAGAGAACGTGGTTGTACAGTGGAAGATATTTCTGAGTGACTTCCAAATTTTGTTGGCTGGTATTCCAGAGTCTTTGAAAACTGTACTGTGAAGTGATTTGATAGAACATCAGCTTCTGCAAAACAGTAGCTTTCTTGCTATGAATCGTTTTGCAGCTGATACTCTATGGCAAATGTTCTTTAGTTTTTATGCAGAATGATAGATCTGTAGGTAACTGGTTAATTCTTTCTGGCTAAGAAGGATGTGTGCTGCCAAGTGTCAGTTCATGTAAAAAGAGCAAGGTGGACTCCTAAATATCTTGCCCTGGCCCAAAACCTCGTGGTTAGGGTACTCAAAATGCTCAAGTTTTGTCACAAACAGTAACTCTGAAATACAGAATTTTCCCATTGCACAGACAGCAAATAATGTAGTAATAATAAAATGAATAAAAACCAAAATAAACTTGAACCAGACAAACTTTCAAATGCTACTAAATGCCAAAAGTAAAAAAAAAAAAAAATCTAACTGTATTTATAGGATTCCACAGTTGGGTAATTAACATTTGGGATTTTATATTATGCTAGGAGAGGTTAGTGTCCCAAATTTGGGAGATATTGTCCTGAAGTTCATTCTGGTAACTGTAGTCACCAATTGTATCATCAAGCTGCTGGCAAGCCAGCAGGATGGCTTGTGACCAAAATCATGTAAAGAGCATGTTCATGCTTGGAAGCTTTCTGGCTTCCAGAGATTCTGGACAAATTTTATGGACTCTTCAGAGATGTCCCATAGACTCAGTAATGTACAACAGACTGTTTTTGGAGGGCCAAAGAACTGAAGAAGTTTTAAAGTCCTATATATGAGAAAGTTCCTGTATCACATCTTTAAGATTTTAATTACCTTTTGTTTTGTTTTGTTTTGTTTACCCTTTTAAGGAGAAACATCCTGTTTTCCATCTTGGTCGTTATTTTATTTCAAAAGGTATCTCCAACTCTGTTTACTTGTTTTGATTATTCAGGATAAAAATAATTCAGGACACTAGGGTGGTCTTGAGCATCTCAAAGATGTGAACGTGTCTGGTATCTGGCATCCAAGACAGTGTGGGCTAGTATTCTCAGCTATCATGTCAACCTATCTGAAATGCATCCTGTGATCCATAAACCAACCTGACAGAGAAGAAAATAGAATTTCTAACATGGATCAGCCTACAATTCCTTTATTGATTCTTTCCTATTGCTAGTATGTAAACCAAAGAGACGAGCAACTCGGATTTGGAGATTTGTGTGCTAAAGTTATGTGGAATACTTTGTAGAATAAGTTCTCTGTAGTAGTAAACAAACACTTTCATACTCTTTAACCATAAAAATGTTTTAATTAAGAAGTATGCTTACTAAAAAACTGGCAAGTTATGTTGCATTTTAATGTGTTATTCTCCATATGCTTTGGAGTGCATCCAGGCTTGAGTTTTGCCAGAAGTGGTTTTCTAGTTCTGTTCTGGGGGATAAGTGTCTAATTATTATTCAGTGCACATGACTTAGTAGAATATAAAAGTGATGGAAGAAGTTGACTCTGTAATATCCTTTTAAGCATTGCAAGTGCTTTCCTTCATTCTTCCATTCCCTTGCTGGGATCTAAAAGTCCTGATGGAAGAGTGGAGCAGAAAAAGAGAAAACATGTTTTTTTGTTTTGAACACTTCCTTTTGTTGATAAAGTTCTCAGTCCTTCTGTTGCCCTGAGTACATTGTTATTAAGTTACCTAGCAGTTTGTCATGATGCCAAATGAAATCTGTCAATATGCATTTCTTCCTAATCTATGTCTGGGACTTAGTTGTGTTCAAATGATCTCTATAGCCTATATGCAGTTAAGTGTGCTGTATTCGGGGTGCATTAGCACACATGTGACCTAACTGGGCTCAGTAAAACTATGTCCCTGCTGCATTAGTACAGCACATGTGCATCAGTTCTGACAGTTCCTAGATGAAGTGGACTGGAACAGGCTGCCCAGGGAGAGTGTGGAGTCTCCTTCCTTGGAGGTCTTCAGGACCCACCTGGACATGTTCCTATGTGACCTGATCTAGGTGGACCTGCTTATGCAGGGGGGTTGGACTAGATGATCTCTGAAGGTCCCTTCTAACCCCTACCATTCTGTGATTCTATGAAGGATGGGTACACTCCCAGACTGATTCTGGGGAGGACATGGACATCTAAGAGGGGGGATCTATGGAAAGAAACCAAGTAATGATCAGGCCTTTTGCTGAACATGGTAAGGAAGTCCTTATTAGAAAAGTAATTACATTTGAATCAAAGAATATGAAACTTTGTGGTCTTCATATACTCTTGTCCATGCTTTGAACTGGCAGGACTGTTTTGCAAGTCAAAAGCTACACAACTGCCTTGCAGAGTGCCGAGCCACAAAAAAAGTCTAGCTTCTTCAGAACTTCCTGCCAAGTGTATGATGTAGTCAAATGGCATTTGGGGAGGACTTTCTGTCCCAAATACATTCCCTTTCTGGACAAATTTGGATAAACCCATATATGCAGTGTTCTCTCCTGTCCTCAATACCCTGTAGTTATCCTGAGGCCTGCAGACCACTGTTGGTCTCCGAGATTGTACTAAATACTGTATATTTAATGTGAAATTGCATTAAATGGCGCTTTGGTTTAAAGTTGAGTATGATTAAGGTGCATGGAAGGAGACAACAAGAAACATTGAGGAGTCAAGAGGGTTTATTGTCTCAGAAGCTTTGCTTCTGAAGCAGTTTTTATAGGTGGAATAGTTTTGCCTAAACTTGTCAGATGTATTTCTATTGATCTTTCTCAGATTTTAACGTTAGTTTTGTATGCTATTTGTTTTACAGTATTAGGATTATTAGAAATGGTTTAAAAAGACCAAATCAACAACAGATATTGTCTTTGGAGGAAATCAGTGTATCTTACTTTTTAAATAGATGAAGGATAATAATTACTGTAATATCAATATATTAATATTAATAATAATTAGCACTTATTTACTATTATTTCTGATTCTAATCTTAATAATAGAAGACATTTTGTAGAGAAGAGTCTTTTGACAGGCTTTTGGAAGACTGTTGTCAAAATTGTCTATAGAAATGAGGGTGTGATAAAATAATTTTTAGTTCTCCCTGTAGGTATTCTGCAATATTTTATTAAGGACTGGGTGATTAGTTATGAAAGGTTCACTTCTAAAAATAAAAATCTCATTGAAAGAAAGCAAATACTTTAAAAATATTATCCAAACTCTGCCCTAGTATCCTGTTTTCTGAAGACTTATTTTCCAGACTGACTGCAGCTGTGGAACAATAATATTACATATATTTGCAGGTAGTATCTGTAAATGACATTCATGCCCTTCTTGTGGTTGCTTGTTCAAAACAATCTGCCAGCCATGTGGGTTTTTTTAAACTTTAATGAGCTTGTCTTGCATAGATGTTGCTTGAAACACTGAAAACTGCCTTCCATCGTGTTTGGTATACTTTCTTGTTTGTGAGTAGCATTTCACATAATAAAAAAAGTTGTTATGTTACTTAAAATTCTGAAAGTGTGTGTGGTAGAGTTAGAGATCCACCTGGAAGACATGTTGGTATGTTGAGGTAAACATACCCAGAAACTTTATATTGAAACATTTTTTTGCCATGGATTGCTTTTATGCACGCTGTTGAGTATCAAAAGGTGGAATTTATTTTAAATTGTGGTAGTTTGTGGCAAATCATACTTCTCATTGGAGAAATAGAATTAAAAATTGCATCTAAGGGAAAGCATTTAAAGTTGCCAGAAGGCTTGATGCTTACCAGAAGAAAAGAGGTGTCTTGCTATAGCTTGTGCCCTGAGGTAATTACTTTGTTTTGAGACAATATCCATTTAAAGGGGGAAAAAACCCCCTTCCCTTTAGGTTCCTTTTCTCCTTCAGTTGATAAGAAACTTAGAGGAAGTACTTAGTAGGAATGCTAAATAGAGAGCAATATGGAGTCAACTGGGACTTGGACCATACAACTACATCGGCTATTACCTGCCTCAAAGGAGTTAAGTAAATCTAACAGTGACCCTTTGTCAGCATGGATCCAAGCATTGACATTCATGCATGTTTCTGTGGTGCAGAATTTTAATGTTATTGAGATGTAAGTTCAGTTCTTTTTCATTGTGAGAACAGATGTTCTGCATGTAGTTTTCTTTATAGGTAGCAGTCTTGAAGAGGAAAAAAGTAGAAAATGCTGTAATTGAATACACATTGTGTTAACTGGATCTTCCTTGCCTCCAGATTTGCATAGTCAGTCCTGCTCTTTTGTGGCTAAAAGAAAAAGGCCATGAACTTAACGGTTTTAAATTAATTAAATTATGCTGCTTAGACTGGAAACTTTTTTTTTCAGCTTATTTTTAACGTGCTTTTATTTACTTTCAGAAAGAAATAATACCTAGACTTATCTGAAGAATGAAGCTTATAGAGAAAGTGTTTAAGAATGTGCAGAGGGCAGGTCAAGATATAACTGCTGGTAGGATTAAAAAAAGTTAATTTGAAGAGACATAAGTAAATTTAATCAGTGGAAGACACTTGAAAGTACATGAAATGCCAGAGAAAATACCCAGCTTTGCTACTGAATTTTTAAATTGTGATGCTTGTACTAGTGCTGTTGACTTAAGGGAGGCAAAAAACCCCACAAAGGGAAACCAAAAACTCAACACATTTTTGGAGAAAGCAGATAACATTCCTATACATAAAAGCTGTAGGCTAAGTGCTGGATGGAGGATAGGAGACTGCCCTTCTCTTCTTGCTCTTTTCAGTGTATCTCAGTAGCACTAGGCTGAGTGAAAAATGTGAGAGGTTTGGTAGGAAACCTAAACAAGATCCCCCCCCTTTTTTTTTTCTTCATTGGCAGCAAATTTCAGTAGAATAACTGTTAAAAAAAAAACCTGTTTAAAAACACAGATCCTTTTCAGATTGGATGGTCAAAAGTTTTGTTGCAGGAGTTCTCTGTGTATTTGCAGAGTTGTGTTTGCAGCTTGTGTATTTATTTTATGAAATACATGATGAAACTTTGTGTGAGATTAGGCTCACAACACTACACTTGGTATATATTTAGATGGAAAATAAAGTGCCTCAAGTTAGCTCTGTGACAGTGTACATGCAAGAAGTTAAGGGCGATTTGAGTCAGCTTTTGCCAATGCAGCCATTCTCATTTCAGCTTGGCATGATCTTAAATCTACTTAGTAAGGAGGCTGAGCTTTGTGGAGTTTTGCTGGGAGTAGTCCGAGACACTCCTCTGATCCCATGCTGTGTTACTTTACTATATGTACAGCTAAAGTGGTAGAGTATGCTCCTGTACCTTAGCTACTCCAGCTTAACTACTGGAAACTTCCAGTGAAAATGTTTTTTTCATGAAGATAGTTCTCAGAGTATGGGACCTGACCGTGTGTGCTTCTACAGACTCTGCTGTGTGGTGGTAACCTTTGACACAGGATTTAGACAACAGAGTGGAAGTAAGGGGCAGCTGGCTGCTCGGTTGACTACAAGTCAATCTTGATAAAAAGGTGAGTACGGAAAACTCATGAACATGCTTTCATGTCATAGTTTTCAATAATTGAGTAAGATCTACTTTTATCAAAATACCTTGTTTTATTTACAAATAACTTTTATACCTCTCTTCAAATATTACTGTGTCTTATTTGGCTTGGAAAGGCAAAGAAGGTGGTTGTTTCTGTTTGATGCTGTGTCTAGTTACAGAAATGTTAGGCCAAAGTAAAAATAGATGAATGACTCCCCTAGTTAGATAAATTTAGGAATTGTACTACAGAGCATGCATTGGTATTGCTACCATGGTGAAACCAGCCAAGAAAGATTTAAACTGAATAAATTATTATGAAAAGCATTGAACCTGCATGACTGGAAGTGCTAAAACTATTGTGACGTGTGTCTTTCAACCGGCGGAAAGTATCAAAGGGAGCAAAGAAAAAGCGCATTGTGTTCTCAAGCTGAACTGAGGAAAATCTGGTTGTATGCTCACAACTGATCCAGATAAGGTGACCCCTCAGTCCTGTACCTTAAATGTTTTTGATCTACTGGTTTGGTTCCTGTCTCAGTTCGTAACTGTGTTTCAAGAGACCTCTGCTGGAGGGCTGCCTCAGGGCTGGTAACCTGGCCTTCTTGGGACAGATCCACTGAGGAAGAATAGATCTCTTTGGTTTTGTTTTGGTTTATGTTGTGTAGTGTGAGTGTAAGAGTAAGAACCCACATGCTCTCCTTAGAGTTTGCTTTTGATTATGAAATAGACAACAGGAAGAGAGACACTCTCCTAGTGCTTTGCCATACTGCTTCTGCTGGCTTCCCAGAGTTACAACAAGATGCCTGTGGATGATAAGCACATTTTGTACATAGTTCAGGACACGGGTTCTGAAGAAGCAAAGTTGTGCTGGAGAAACTGAAGGAGTGAATGAGGCACTGAGTAGTGCTGGAAATTTACTTAAGAATGGAAGACAAGGAAGGAAAACAGGAACTGAGGCCAGCATTGCAGAATCATATGGAAATAGATTGGAAATAGCTGGAAAAAAAAGAATAGCAGATAGTAAGTGGTTCAAGAGGGGGACACTAAAACTGGAGAAGCAAAGAGTCCAAGATGATTACTGGAAAGGAAAAAACTAGTAAGTGAAAATTTTAAATTACTAAATATAGAAAATTATCTGTAAGAAAGATGAGGCTGAATCTGCCTGAGCTTGAAGGAAGATTTTGGCTCTTTTCTGTAGGAGGTAGTGGTGGACAAATATTTCTGAACCTGTTGGTAAACTAACAGTTCTCACTTATTGGTGATTCACATGTTGGATGACTTTTTCAGTCCATTAAAGTACTGTGGTTTGCAAGAAAGTTTCTGATTCTTGAAGTTGTAAGCATGTAGGTGTGGTGTTTTACCCTTTTTTAAGCTAGGAAATTGCGCTGAAAATCTTGGCGTTCTGGCATTTTAGTGGTGTTCTTTCTATGGGAAAGGTTTATGTATGTTTGGTGGTGGTTTTTTGTTTGTTTGTTTGTTTTTCTTTTAATGCTACCCAGCCCCCTGCTGGGTTTTCTGAACTCTTCTGTCTTCCCTACCCAAAGCTTCCTCATACATTTCTAAGCTGTTTCTAAATGTGCTGTAAACCACATAGTGTTATTGTTGGTCTGCTTTTGTACTCCATCCAATTTCCATCGGTATTGCGAATTTCATGCTTTAGAAGAAATTACATGTTACTCCAGCTAAGGTCTTTGTGGCTCTGAGGAAAATAGCAGAAATTATTCCCGTCTTACAACACGCTAAACAATGTATCATAGAAGAACTGGTTGAAGGAACTGTTTGGTCAAGATTTATCATTAGAATAAGAGCAGTTTGTTGTGTCCGTCTCCCTTTAGGCAGTTTTAAGATCAAGTCAAATGACACTGCATGAAGGAATAGGGGTGCACAGCTGAAGCAAGCAGTGGGACCACAGCTGCATGGAATGGAATCCATTTGGATGTTTTGGAACTGAGCTTTCTTGGATTATTTCTTCCAAGAGGAAGGGGTGTAATGCATGCAGTTTATTTGTCACATTTTTAAAAGTTAAAACAGTTGACTTGCTTACCTCTGCTGCAGTCTGTCTTTTCCCTTCCTTTCAAAGCTAGGTAATATTGTTCCTCCTATTGCTGTTTTCTGTAACCTACTTCCTCCCTCTCCTCACAGACCTTCCTCCGTAAGTTTTCCACACTTTCAGCACATGGCTGAGAGTCCACTCTGAAGTAGATTCAGGTTTTCTATTTTCTTTTTCTCAGCTTAAATCTTGATTGTTACCAATGGAACATTTGCTTAGTTTCATAAATTTGAAGAACAGTTTGAAGTTGTTCATCAGCTGAGAAGCTAGCTGTCCTGGAAACAGAAATCCTCTACTTAGAACACATAAAGTTTTACTTCTTTATCTGTTTAACACTATATCCTTGCTAACCTCAGCCCTGATTTGGAGGGACTGAGGGTATGAGGCATTTCATGGTTACAGAAAGTTCACTTCTAGATGAGTCTGTCAGAGACTTCTAGCAGCAAAATAATGATGCTTATGATAAGCTTTCAGTATCTATTAGTTATCTTTGGTTTTTATTTTGAAGAAAATGTGATCTGAATCAACTTGTGATAAAATATGTGGTTGGTTGGTTTCTAAATTTGTACTGATAATTCTTTGCTGGAGTGTTGTTTTTTTCTTTTTTTAATGCATTTTCTTCAAAGCATCTTTACTGGTGGACCACTGATGTAGTCTAGCATGACAATCCCACGTTCCTCTACCTTTCCCTCATTAGTTACATATAAATAAGAAGGTACTCAAGCACTTCATGTCTTAAAGTGGGCCAGATCTTTTTTTAGTAAATGTGGTTTTTGATATTTGTATTCCATGTTCCTCTTAACCTATATTTATATTAAAGATGTATAGTGTCTTTAAACTATTAGACCTCTACAGTACCACAGGGAGCCTTTGAGAATTCTGATAGTGCTTCTTAGACAGCATAAACAAAATCTTTGCATTAATGAATGATAAATGTTAATATTTAGTCTTATTCATGGGTGTTTAGAGAAGACCAAGGATTCAACGAACATGATTTACTGTGGGTGGATACAGTAATTTGTTTTTTAAAGTGACTTTTTGGTACATGAATGTGCTGTATATACCACAGAAAAGATTATTAATTTTGCTCTCTTCAAAAATCTACACCATGAATGGTTAAAACAATGTATTATAGTGTGTGTGATGTTCTTCACTTGCAGCCCTGACAGTGGAGGAACAATGCTTAAAAAGAGGGCAAATAGGTTTAAATTGTTAGAAAATTACTTCAGAATATTTCTATGGGTTTTGCCAAGGTGCATTATCTTGCAGTTGTGCTGACACAACTAACTATTTACTGGCTTCTACTGCAAATTAGGTCAGCTTCCTGATTTCATCTATGATATGAACTCACTAACAGTTCTTTAAGTGTAATTACAACAAAATGGGCTTCAGTACAGACATGTGAAGAATCAGGGGCAAAGCAATTTGTGCTGTACTGACCAATTTGTATAATGAAATTGCAATCTAAGCAAGACCAAATATGTGATTGAAAATCAGAACTGAAACAGAACAAAAGCAGGAAAAAAACTCTATTTGGCAGCTGGCAGTGAGGCCCCACACAGGTGCTCAGTCACCATCCTGGTGGGATGAAGGAGAGAATTGGAAGAGTAAAAGTGAGAAAATTCATGGGTTGAGATAAAGATAGTTTAATAGGTGAAGCGCAAGCCATGCACACAAGCAAAGCAAAAGAAGGAATTCCTTCCCCACTCCCCAGGACAGCAGGGCTCCATCACACTTGGGCTGACAAATGCTGTCACTCTGAATGTCTCCCCTTTCCTCCTTGCCCTAGCTTTATATGCTGAGCATGACACCATACAGTATGGGACATCCCTTTGGTCAGTTGGTATCAGCTCTCCTGGGTATGTCCCCTACCAACTTCTTGTGCACCCCCAGCCTGCTCACTAGTGGGGTCATAGGAGAAGCAGAAGAGGCCTCAACACTATGCAGGAACTGCTTAACCATAACTAAAACAACTCTGTGTTGGCAATACTGTTTTCAGCACAAATCCAAAATGTAGCCCCACACCAGATACTATGAAGAAAATTAACTCTAGCCCAGCCAAAACCATCACAATACGGCCTGATCTAGGTGAACCTGCTTCTGCAGGGGGGTTGGACTAGATGATCTCTAAAGGTCCCTTCCAACCCTCCCATTCTATGATTCTATGAAAATATTCACAAGTCAAGCCTCTTGCATTCGTCTTGTATACAAGTATGTTAAAACTGACATCAACAAGGTGTCTGAAGCTTAAGGTTGGTCCCAAATAAGCTTTAGTGATGCTCCTTATTTTTTACTGGAAGTTTGAATTCTTATGCTGAACAAGGTGAAGAGTGTGCAAACTTGAACGAGCTTTAGTGGATCACATAAAGACAACATCAAAATGTCTTTGTTCTACTGTAGAAGAAAAGAAATATAAAATTGTGGTTAGAGCACTGGACTAACTTTTCAGATCTAGACTTAGGTATGAGTTATTACCTGTGGGTGGAATGATGTGCTTCTGCTTGTCCTCAGGAGAAGTGTTAATCCATTTTGTCTCTACATTTACATTATTGAAGAGATTGTAGATAGGTCTTCATTAGCATCCTGGAACCACAAACACTATATTGGTGTGGAACTTGGTGTGTTTTGCAGGGACATAATCCACAATGAGAAATATGTATGCTAGAACTGTTTAAATGTCATACCATCAAGTTTCTGCTTTTCTGTCTTGGGTTAACTTACTGCATTATTCAGCTTGGGATTTTTGTTGGTTTTGTTGAGAGTGAGTGGGACAAAGGGACAGGACTTAAGATTTCCTTAGACTGAGGTCTTTGATTTGACAGCATTGTATCTGAAAGTTGCTTGGCCATAAGAAATGTCTGCCTGCTTCTCTCAAAATACAGCCAAAAGGCGCTCAGTTTTTCACATGAAAAGAGTCCGACGGAATTTGGGACTGGTATTGTCACACATGAAAGTGTTAAAACACCTTGTGTGTACCTTGTCCTTGATTCACAATGTCACAAATGTTTATTTTTTAGAATTGTTATGCTGTAAAATGGAATGGTAATAGGATATAAAATTAAGGGCTCAGTCATATGTGTGACCTGCTCTAGGTGGTCCTCCTCTGGCAGGGAGATTGGACAGGAACTGGTAACTCATCTCTTCCAACATATGAACAAGGCTAATATGAACCAGCTCTAAGCAAAATGAAGTCCAGTTCCTAATGTTAGTACAGTGTACAGTTGACCTGTGAAATTAATTGCTAAAAGGTGTGGATACTAAGAACCTGTATGGATTTTAAGAGAGTCTGAGTAAATTCATGAAACATAAGTGGTTTGAGATTTAGTGAATACAGAAAATTAGATCTGTCTAAGCAAGTTCTAGAGGAAAATGGGAACACAGTTGGGATAGGTATTGTATGTTCTCGCTCTTCAATGGCATCTGCTTCTATTACTGAAGATCAGGATACTAATAGAACTGACCCAATATAGCTGCTCTCAAGCACTATCCTTATACCCTATTGCTAAAGCTGATCATGGCTTTCTGTGAAAAATGTGAATGTGAGGCCACAGAATCAACAGGAAAGGCTTGCATATGGTTATGGTAAAGACACTGAAGGTGAGACTAATACAAAGGAATTTAATTCCATAATGAAATGATGTAATTTCAAGGAAGGAGTGTGTCTGTTTTGCATATTTATGCATTAATGCAGGTTTTTTTTCACTAGATTTCTGATATGTTGGATTGAGATTACCAGGAGTGGGACATAAGTAACTGATCTTAAAGCAAAATGCAAATACTTGAGCTTGGCAGTTTATAATTTTGATTGATTCCTGCAGCCTGTCTTGCCCTATGAGGGGCTCTTACCTTTTCTTCTGTTTATTTGTGGTTTAATTTTCCTTCCACCTGCATAAGTCTAATTCCCCCCCCACCCCTTACACATACAGCCTGCTTACTTTATCACTGCGGAATTCAAATTCTTAAAGGTGAAATAGTGGATCATGTTTGTTTCTGTCATTCTGACTGTTGCTGAATGAATTGCAAAGAATGTTTTCTCTTTGTGTCCTCTAGGTACGTTTCTCATACATGCGGATGAAGTACCTCTTCGTCTCTTGGCTAGCAGTATTTATTGGCAGCTGGGTTATGTATGTTCAGTACTCCAACTACACAGAACTATGCAGAGGACATGACTGTAGGAAATTGATAGTAAGTATATTTAGTATAGTTGCCTTGAAAGTGTTTGTCATGACTACCTGCCCAGCAAATTCAGTCAGTGTTACGTGTAAATTAATCAAATTCTGATATTCCATCATCTTGAAGTAAGATTTTATCCTCAATTACAGATAAAATAAATTACATTGCTTAACAGTGTTTTGGTACAGGGTTATTCAAATGGTTTTCTTACATTTTTCTTTCTGGAGTCAGGTGTTGGGAGAAATACAGTTGTTGCCTCCTTTCTTGGCCAATTTGTTAAATGTTTTTCTGCCTGTTTGTTTCAGTGTGATAAATACAAGACTGGAGTTATTGATGGGTCAGCATGTAGCAGTCTTTGTGCTAAAGAAACTTTGTATTTTGGAAAATGTTTATCAACAAAGCCAAATAATCAGGTATGGTTTTACTCATTCAACCTAGTTTCATTATTTCCCACTGAAGTGTCATTATCTGGAGCATCAAGTAGACCTTAGCATCAGCAAGCTGTATCTGTTTAATACAGATTATTTCAAACTTCATTTAAACACATGCTGCCAATGGCATCTTGGGATGCATCAAAAAGTGTGGGCAGCAGGTCAAGGGAGGTTCTTCCCCCCCCTCTACTCTGCCCTCATGAGGCCTCATCTGGAGTCCTGTGTCCAGTTCTGGGCTCCTCAGCTCAAGAGGGACAGAGAACTTCTGGAGAGAGGCCAGTGCAAGGCCACCAAGATGATCAGGGGACTGGAACATTTTCATATGAGGAAAGGCTGCAGGACTGGGGCTGTTTAGTCTGGAGAAGAGGAGACTGATGCGAGATCTTATTAACATTTACAACTATCTAAATGGTGGGTGTCAGGAGGTTGGGACATCCCTTTTTTCTATTATATCTAGCAACAGGACAAGGGTTAACGGGATGAAGCTGGAACATAAAAAGTTCCACTTAAATATAAGATAAAACTGTTTCACTGTGAGGTGAGGGAGCACTGGCACAGGCTGCCCAGGGAGGGTGTGGAGGCTCCTTCCTTGGATGTCTTCAAGACCTGCCTGGACATGTTCCTATGTGACCTTCCTAGGTGAACCTGCTTCTGCAGTTGGGTTGGACTAGATGATCTCTAAAGGTCCCTTCCAACCCTTCCATTCTATGATATATGTATATAATATTCTTATAGAGAGAATATATAATATGTCATTAATATTACAAAATTATGCATAGAGTATATCTGTATGTAATATTATATGTGATTATTATATGTTGAGTGATGTATTATTATTTTATAATACATATACAGATATTTTAGAAACATATATACATCAAATATACTGGGTTCTTCTGCATTTTGACAAAGTGACTGTACTTTTGTACAGCATGCTACTTTTCTGCTCTCCTGCTTCTCAAATAGAAGGAGCAGCCTCTTAAGGTACGAAAAGGTGGTAGCAATGCCAAAATACTGTTTATCAGGCTGGCTCTGTATTCTGACAGTGTAGTGTCTCCTGAGTACATGCAGTACTGTATTGTATTTGAAGATGCCATTGTTTGAATGTGCTGTTTGCATTGTCTGTATGCAGGACTCTATTTTCTAGTCTATGTTGCTCCTTGACTCTTGAAGCAGTGGTTGGAGTACAGATAATCTTTAGATGATGGAAAACAGTGTTTCTTACCTTTCCCCCTCTTTTCTTGCACAGATATATTTAGGAATCTGGGGAAACCTGCATGGTGTTATAAAATGCCAGGTAGAAGAAGCTGCTCAACTTGATTTTGGTACTGACCGAGAACCACGGAAGGAAGTAGCCCTGTTTGATAAACCAACAAGAGGAACCACTGTTGAGAAATTCAAAGAAATGGTATATGGTCTTTTTAAAGTAAGTGTATGCTTATTTTGTCTGTTTTGACAGAAAGGCTTATTTTCCAGCAGCTAAAGAGAATGCCCTGTTGTATGAGCCTTATTCAAGTGCATGTTGGGAAAAATAATCATCACAAAAATACTTTTTCCCAGAGGTGCTAACCTGGAAGTTTGAAGTAAGCAATTATTTTTTTTCCTTTTTAACAGATGGACTCTGGTATGCATTTTGGTTGTGGACAGCTTTCATGTATATTTGTATAGAAAATATGGTTGAAGTAGCTTGGTTTTGCTGCTTTTGGTGTTCCTATCACCAAGTACAAAGCCTGAAGCACAACTAAAAAGTGCTCACAATTGAGAAGAGTTACCATGTTAACTGAGCAGCAGGAATCTCTAACCAGAATGGCCAGCCATACCTCTAAGTTCTTTCTGTATTATATTAATGTGATATTTCAATTACCTTAATGCTACTTCAGAATGTTCATAATATAATCACTTTGATGCTGTGTCCATACTGATTTTAGGTTTTCTTTCTTAATGTCTTACTATTGTCATAGCCCTTGTGTCTCCAGGGGTGGAAGTAATGGTGTTCTAGCTGAGTTAGCATATATGTGCACATACACATATATGTAATGTAATCCTGTAAAGCCAATGGCAGTTGTCATACATAGCTTAATCTCTAAGAAGGGGTGAGCAACAGGTGTTTAAGTTTGTAGGAAATTGGGTAAAGTTTATGTGACTTCCTGTGTGTGTTAGTCCTAGCTGAAAATGAAACAGTTGTGATTCCAGCAATGGCTTGTTTCTCTGTATCCATACGATGGAGGTGGTTAAATCAATAGTAAAGTATTTCAGTACACTTATCATATGGGATTTGAACCCAGTGTGTCTTTAGTACTTTTTACAGTTGCCCAAAATGTAGATACTGTAATTTCTCTACACCTGTAAGGTTTAATGAGCTGAAGTCTAAGCCTGATCTAAACATTTGAATTCTACATACTTTTTTTCTAAGACTGGAGTCTTACTTAGCAAGCTACTTGGTAAGGCTTTTCTAAAGGCTGATGTGACCAAGGTTTGAATTTTAATGTTTCCATTCTGAAATGCAAAAACTAGTACTTTCAGAAGACTTGGTGCCTTTGAAAACAGAACCGAGAGGGAGCTTTTCAGGCATCTGATTGCAAGCTCTGTAATAGCTATAACTGATGAAAACTAGTGCGTAACATACCCCACCATGCTATCCATAGGAGGAGAATAACAGGAGTTAGGTGGATTGGGGTTAGTTAATGAAATGGTACTTAATCTTTTTCATTTGTTGCTTTTAGGCAAAATTGGGTGAACAAGGAAATCTTTCAGCACTGGTTAATCTCATCCTGTCTTTTGCTGATGGAAACAAAGATGGTAGAGTTTCTTTGCCAGAGGCAAAATCTGCATGGGCACTTCTGCAGTTAGATGAGTTTCCGTTAATGGTGATCTTGCAGGACAAAGAACATACTCCCAAGCTGATGGGTTTTTGTGGGGATCTCTATGTGACTGAGAAAGTTGAATATACCTCCCTCTATGGAATCAGCCTTCCATGGATTATAGAACTCTTTATTCCCTCTGGCTTCAGAAGAAGCATGGACCAATGGTTTACTCCATCATGGCCAAGAAAGGCAAAAATAGCTATAGGGCTTTTAGAATTTGTGGAAGATATTTTCCATGGACCTTATGGAAACTTTTTTATGTGTGATACAAGTACCAAAAACTTGGGATATAATGATAAATATGATTTGAAAATTATAGACATGAGAAAAATTGTCCCAGAAATGAATTTGAAGGAAATAATCAAAGATCGCCAATGTGAATCGGATTTGGACTGTATTTATGGTACAGACTGTAGAACTCTATGTGACCAAAGCAAAATGAGATGTGCAACAGAAGTAATTCAGCCAAACTTGGCAAAAGTCTGTCAGCTACTGAAAGACTATCTGCTTCGTGGTGCTCCTCCTGATATCCGTGAAGAACTAGAAAAACAACTGTACTTGTGTATTGCCCTTAAAGTCACAGCGAATCAGATGGAAATGGAACATTCTTTGATACTCAATAACCTAAAAACACTACTGTGGAAGAAAATTTCCCATACCAATGATTCTTAGCCTCTCCACCAGCAGAAGATGCTGTTGATGCCTGCCACTAGAGGTGGCCTACCACATTTGATAAAAATGATCTGCAGCCTTTTTTAAAAGCCTTTCTTTACTCAGATGACACAAGTAGCTCTTTTAACTCTTGCCCTTCAGTTGGTACCTTGTGACAGGGCTTGTCAAAGAACGCAGTGCCACTGAATGGTTGGACAGAGGCCAGAAGAACTTCTGGTGTTCCAGTGCTCTGTTAAGGAAACAAAACCCCTGCATGCTTGACTCTTCTGTGCACTTTGTCAGATCTTGAACAGGATGAAAGTATTTGCTGTGCCACCACATCAACTGATGGAACATCTCATAATTCTGTGAAAATCATTGTTCACTTGGGAAATACGTGCAGAAGATTTTTATCCTAACTAGTTTTATGAGGAACCATCTCTACTGCAAATAATGTGTCTGAGTCCAAGCTGCTGTGAATAACGTGAACTGTAAGACTGAAGTTTACCAATGTCTTGGCATGGCAGAGTTTGCACATTAATAATTTTTAATCTGTGGAAAGTCAGAATTTTGTTCTAGAACTGACAGGTTGTAATATGAGACAAATCAGATTCCATTTGCACCTAGTTACTTCATGCTTACCTCTTGAATTTTTAAGTAGTTGAACGTTTTTTAATTGAAGTTCTTATATAGTGAACCACAGTGGGAGGCAAGAGTTTTAGAATATGTTGTTAGTGTCATGTATGTAGTCTAGTAGCAGCAGCAACATCCATTTCAAAACTTGTAGATTATTGTACTTCAGTTGAAGCCTTTAACTCAAACTAAGCTGTTGCAGATACTGAAAAGTAAGGAGTTTGTGGACTAAGGTATTGTGTGAGAACTGACACTAATTAATTCTTTAAAATACTGTTAGCAGAAATGTCCTAAGTTAAAAAAATGAAGTTGCATAGTGTAGGAATCTGCTGAAAACAAGTAATAGGTGGGAATAAGGTCTTGACTCTTTACTGTCCCTCCAAATTAGCTGCAGACTTGTACTTAAATACTCTTGTACTGTTGCAGGAAATAAGTAAGCCAGAGCTAGACCTGACCTGTAGGATCGAAGCTGGATTGTTCAGGATCATGGAATATGACTTAAATGAGAGCCTGTGAGACAGTAACAGCTAGCAATGAGATGGAACAAAGATGAGCTATAGTGAATGTTACTATTCTCTCTTTCTAGCAGCATCTGAGTCACTGGTAAGTCTGAAGTTCTGACTAAACACTGTCTGATCCTGACACTCCACGTGGCATGACCATTCTACCACCTTTAATCTGCATCCCTGGTGTTTCTCAGATTTACACCTATGTTCAGAATTACGCAGAATTGGATGCCTCTAAAACCACTTTAATACTGTGCTCAATACTTACCTGTTAGTGTTTAATACTTTAGGTATTAAGTAATTCAGTCTTTAATAATTTCAGTGGCAGTTAAATGCGTTCCTTGAATGATTAAATTGAAATGCAGGACCAACATCAAGTCAGTTCTCCATACCATACATACATAATGGTATGCAGCCTGGGGTAAGAGTGTAATGTTTTGTAAATTACACCAGTTTAGTTTAAAAATTACTATGCTAATTATTGTCTCTAACTTGATAATGTCTTGCAACCACAAGCTAATAAGTATTTGTAGCCAGCAATGCACTTGTGTAAAGTGGTCACTTTCTTGGTGGAAAAATCTGACTGTAATTTGGGCAGATGGGCATTTTGAACAAATGGAAAACGTTTAATAGTGCGGTTTGTTATATAGAACCTTCCTCTTTCTTGCTGTTCATCAAGTTGGAGCTTTCGTTGTGAAAAAATACACTTTTGTTTACAACAAATCACAGGCCTCCTTTTCTCTTTCAACAGCAGTACTTAACATCTGTCACTGTCTTAAAGCAATGCATTCCTGCATGTAGCCTACTTGACTCGGGTTTTAACTGTGCAACCAAGTTCAGTACATCTAGTTCCATACATCTGAGGGTACACTCTGGATGAGGGGACAGAGTGTACCCTCAGCAAGTTCCCTGATAACACCAAATTGGGAGCACTGGCTGATTCCCCAGAGGCTGTGCTGCCATTCAGAGGGATCTCGACCGGCTTGAGAGTTGGACAGAGAGGAACCTCATGAGGTTCAACAAGGACAAGTGCAGAGTCCTGCTCCTTGGGAGGAACAACCCCATGCACCAGGACAGGCTGGGGGTTGACCTGCTGGAGAGTAGCTCTGCAGAGAGACACCTGGGAGTCCTGGTTGATAATAAAGTAACCATGAGTCAGCAATGTGCCCTTGTGGCCAAGGCGGCCAATGGCATCCTGGGATGCATCAAGAAGAGTGTGGCCAGCAGGTCAAGGGAGGTTCTCCTCCCCCTCTACTCTGCCCTCGTGGGGCCTCATCTGGAGTCCTGTGTCCAGTTCTGGGCTCCTCAGCTCAAGAGGGACAGAGAACTTCAGGAGAATGTCTAGTGCAAGGCCACCAAGATGATCAGGGGACTGGAGCGTCTTTCATACGAGGAAAGGCTGCGGGGACTGGGGCTGTTTAGTCTGGAGAAGACTGAGGGGAGATCTCATTAAAAGTTTATAAAAGGTGTGTGTCAGGAGGTTGGGACATCCTTTTTTTTCTACGGTATCTAGCAACAGGACAAGGGGTGATGGGATAAAGCTGGAACACAAAAAGTTCCATTTAAATATAAGAGAAAACTATTTCACTGTTCAGGTGAGGGAGCCCTGGCACAGGCTGCCCAGGGAGGGTGTGGAGTCTCCTCTCTGGATGTCTTCTCAACCTGCCTGGGCCCATTCCTGTGTGACCTCATGTAGGTGGACCTGCTTTAGCAGGGGGGTTGGACTAGGTGATATCTGAAGGTCCCTTCCAACTCCTACCTTCTATGATTCTAATGGGAAAAATCAGTGCCTAGGGAACTTGAGATGCAGGGAAAACTAAGGGATGGAGTTGAGTCAAGGCCTCTGTATTTAAGCACATATATGCAACTTTGAACTGAATTCTCCTGTCGAATCACTAAATCACGTTCAGCATTCAGCTTAAGACAGTACCTGTTTGAGTAACAGCCAGAAGTGGGAGCTCAGTGCTGGGGAGCACTTACTTCGGTTACATAGGAAGCTTGAATCAATTAGACATTTAAGTCACAGTGGGGAGTGTCACAGTTTGTGTTCCTGAAAACCTAAGGCTCCCTTGAGGCAGAGTTCAGAACCTGCTGTGACTATTGCATTTTCCTCTGTTACCAATATTAAGTATGATGAAAGAAAAGTGAAGGCTACATAAAGCTTTTCTCAAAAATTTAAAATACTGTTGTAGTGAGAATGACAAAGTTCTCATGTCGAGTCTTTGCTACTAGTCACTCCAAAAACTAAACAAATTTTTCTCTTAAGGAATAATTTTTGTCATTACAGTTTGAAAAGACTGTTGAGATCAAGTCCAACTGCTAACCCAAACTGCTAAGCCCATCACCTATGTGTCAAAGTTCTTTCTCATGTCCAATCTAAACCTCTCCTGGAGCAACCTGAACCCATGTCCTCGTGTCCTGTCATTAATTATTCCAAAGAAGAGACTGAATCCCCACAATACACCTGCATTTCAGGTAGTTGTAGATAATGATCTTGTTTCCTCTCAGCCTCTTCTCCAGGCTAAACATCCCACTTGTTCTCCCAACCCTTCACCAACTTCTTGCCCACCTCTGGCTATGCTCCAGCACCTCAATGTCCTCCTTGTAATGAGAAGCCCAGAACTGAACACAGTATTTGAGGTCCAGCCTCACCAGCATCAATGGGACAATCACTTCCCTGGTCCTGCTGGTCACACTATTTCTGATATATGCCAGGATTCCATTGGTCTTCTTGTCCACCTGGGCATGCTGTTGGCTTATGTTCAGCAAGTTTGTTGATTAATACCCCCAGGTCATTTCTGCAGTGCAGCTTTCCAGCCACTCTGCCCCACGCCTGGAGCATGACATGGGGTTCGTGTGGCCCAAGTGCCTGACTTGATTTTGAAGCCTCCTCTGCAAAGGAGTTCAATTCATGCAGTACTTCAAAAAGAGCAAGAAACCCAAAAAGCTATAAACGATCTGCATCATAAAAGACAGTCTTACACAGTTGCTTACTCAATAAATTTATTGCCACTTTTTCCAAAGCTTCATAGAAAATTGTGGAAGTTGTCTTTAACTGTCAGCCGTGCGCTCCTGGGCCCTGAGAAAGCTAGCCTTCTTCTGAGCTACACGATCTTTCTTCTGGGCCAGAGACATCTTGGGACAGTTCCATCTGCAATGTAAGCAAAGCGTATGTCATATCCAAGGTAGTAAGCAGAGTGGAGTCAAGAAAGCTGTGGTGCACAGGAACTGGCATTAAGAGTATGATGCTAGAACATAACTCCCACTTCTGTAACAGGATTTATTTCCTTGTAATGACTTAAGGCACCACAAAAAAGGCTAGACTGCAGAAGTTCACTTCCTGAGGAGGTAAGCTCAGTAGTGTCTTGTGGCTAGAGTCTAAGACTATATCAAGCCCAATACAGTAGCCTTGCCTTCATTTTTTTTTTTTATACCAGACCTCTAAAAAATAGTTTTTTTCCTCAGCCTGTCTTCACATGAAGAGAAGCAGCTTTCCCACTACAAACACCAAGATCTGAAGTGTTGCAGCTATTCAGGCCACAAACATCTTCCTCTTGTAAAACGGAATACAGGTGAGAGCTCTGAAGTATATATATCCCCACTGGTAAAGTTCACTCGATGAAGTTCTACAGAAATGCTGATATCTTAACCTGATCTGAAAAGCATGTGAGTTTTGACACAACTACAATGTGAATTACATTACTTCGTTTAACACAACTAAAATCCCTTCATCAGAGAACTGACATGTTAAAACAGATGAGAGTTTTACCTCTTTTTCTTGACTTCTCTCTTGGGTTTCTTTTCATGGACTGGGTTATCCCGTATGGCAGCATGGGCTTTTTTATACATTTCTTCCATCTTAAGAGAAAAAAAAAAAAAAGGGTTAAATTCTGCATAGTGGTCCATCTGTAGGATCATACAAAAAGATCCAAGATACCCTTACCAGCATGTGCACAAGAAACAAGTTTCATCACACTACAACTCGCAATTTCTGTCTTCATATAGAAGTTCACTGCCACAGCACACAAATCCCTACTGTCATTATGGTAACAGCTTCAATATCCAAACCCCTAACTTAAATGGAGAAAGTAATTTTATCCTTGTTTTACAGTTAGGAAATCAAAGCCATAGAGTAGCTACAGACTACTTGCAAGTCTTGCAAATACAGGCTAGCATCTTCAAGTTGAAATACCGTTTCTTCTGAAGCCTAGTTTCAGTGCTATAGCTTCCCTACACTTTTATCGTAAGGCAGTACAGACGTTATCCTACCTACAATGAACTATTTTGTGTTTACTTATTAAGACAAAATTATTCCACACAAACTCTGTCAGACAGGTCATCTTACCACTTTTCAGACCCTAGTGTAGTACACATTACAAAGCAGCTTAGTAAGAGGGAAAAAGTAGAAGCTGTAGAAGCAGCTACAGATTAACGAGTCTTGCATGAACCATGACATGTCCCTGAATCATCCCCAAAGGTGCACTAATGATGCTCTGACAAAAAAAACAACTCTGGTGCTACCTCTCTAATGGCACTAGTTTTAATAATACCTTTGTTGGGGGTTAATTAAGACCACTAGATCCCAGTTCAACACATCAGCAAAACTTTACAAAGACAAGCTGCCTAGCTGTTCTACTTCTTAGTTTTACTAGAAACTCAGTTAACAAAAAATTAGCAACTAGTTAAATTTACAAAAATACCCACCCAAACCTATAGCAATGAAGGAGTAAGGAAGTTAAGTTTATCATAGCCTAAGAAGGGGACATGAGAATATTTGCTTCAAGTTTCAGGACCACTGATTGGGAAAACCAGGCAAGACTGTTTCAGGCAGGGAGACTGGTCATCTGAAAGGAATTTAACATTTGAAAGTATTAAAGCAGCACTTTAGTGCAAGATTTTGCTTATCTTCTAGAGTTTTGTACAAAATACTGTAGAAGTAGTACTAGAAGTAGTACTAGAATAAGATGTATTATATTCTGTACTTTCATGAGATGCTAGCTTCTACAATAGAATAAGCTTGGGCTATACTATATTCACCCAGGGCCCAGAACTACCTCTAGGGTCACAAAAAATCATAAACGAGATTTGCCAAGCACATCCTCACAGTTGCAACCACTGCAGCTTCCGAAATGACAGACTGTGGTGCAGGATTAGGAATGAAGAGGCAGGATGTACGGACACTTAAACTTCATTTCTGTATCAGAAAAGAGCAGTCCTGTAAACTCACACTTATTGACAGAATTTCAAGCTTCATAGCAAAGAAAGAAAACCTTGCTTTCAAAAGGTCTATAAGATACTACAGAACCCTTAATAAAGACATCTTGTCTCTGTATGGATTACATACAACATGAACTCCATCATTTTATGTATCAAGCTTATTTGCATTACTCTTTGCAGCAAGACAAGGGGTGATGGGATGAAGCTGGAACACAAAAAGTTCCATTTAAACATAAGAAAAAACTATTTTACTGTGAGGGTGATGGAGCCCTGGCACAGGCTGCCCAGAGAGGGTGTGGAGTGTCCTTCTCTGGAGGTCTACAAGACTTGCTTGGATGCATTCCTGTGCGACCTGATCTAGGGGGACCTGCTTCTGCAGGGGGGTTGGACTAGATGATCTGTGAAGGTTCCTTCCAACCAATCAATTCTATGATCCTATGCAAGACTTCTCAGTATCTCCATTAATACACAAGAGCCAGCCAGATAAATCTTACCCCATCAGGTGTTATATTGTTCTTTATGTACTGGGAGAACTGTTTTTTGTAAGCGTCTTCATCCTCCTCCATCAGGTAACGCATATAATCTGCAACATTCTGGCCCATGATATGCTTGCGGTGAACCTCTGCATTGAATTCTTTGCTTTCTGAGTCATAACCAGGGAAACGTTTGGTACTGTGAAACGGCAGTTACAGTCACATTAATACAGACTGTCAAATGCTCTAATTCAGAGCACACAGAAATGACCAACAACACAGGGATAGGACCCTCTAATTAAAAACTAGGAGAAAAAGAAAATTAAGAAATAGAAATGTTGAGTTTGTCTCAGCTGCCATCAGTCCCGTCTTGAAAACACTGCAGCACATCACATACACACCATGGACCAACTACAATGTGCTCAGTCTTTAGGAGCATCATCACATAGCAGCCAAGTTGAAAACACAGGACAGTTACTCAAGAATAAAAAGGATAGTATAGGAAAATACACAGCAGATCTGAGATTATTTTCCCCACTGCTGTTAGCAGAGCAGAGAACACAGTGGAGAACACTGCCAAAAATCTTGTTTCAATCATTCATAGCCTATGACAGCTATTGTTAAAACTTACATGTAGAAAATTTTAAGTGCAGATGCACTGCTCAGACCTATTGTATGGACAACTGTAGCAAACATCAGTGGTTTTGCACCTGGTATGTACAGCTTTTCAGTGAAATTAATACATCCACACAATTTGCTGAAGACTTGAAACAACGTAATACTAAAGGTAGTGCATTCATCACTTGGTTTTAACTAGAAGCAATAAGATAGCTCTTTAGTTTCTGAAAGTTTAATAGCATTTCTTGATAGTTGGTTCCCAGCACCACTATCAGAATTGCACTTGAGGATTAAAAAACAACCAATCAAAAAAACCCACCCCAGAACCTAGGCTACATAATCACTACCAGGTCGTTATCAAAATTATTGCAATGTCAAATGGCACTGTAAATACACTGTCACATACAGAAGCATCTCAGGTTAATTCTACAGGAATTCTTCCAAATAGACTACATTACCTATGTGGGATAGACAGACCACCATCTACTGCACCCTTCAGAGCACCAAAGACTTTGTTTCCAGTAGTAGTTCTGGCCAGACCTGCATCCAGGTAGCATGTGAAAGCACCAGGCTTTCCATCCACACTCTCCACGTTGTATTCATCACCAGTCACTTCAACTTGGCCTTCATAGATCTTATCAAGGCCAAATTTATTCAGAAGCTGTGAGGAAGAGAAAGAAAAAGGCACTTCCGAAATCCCATTTACTGGCAAAATGAAGAATCATCATCACCTTAAAACACAAATTTCCAGTAGAAAATTTGAGTTTTTAACAAATATTTTTACAAAAATTATGCAACCTATATTAACAAACAGAGCTTTTAACAACCACCATTGTAGGCATGTCTGCAACGTTTCAACTTTTTATTCCTACAGGTACACCCATGAACTTAAGACTTACTCATGACCTGGTATGGTAAATGGATGGATCTGTATACATGGTTTCAACCTCTCAAAGGTACTTTTTCCTTTCATTTTTTATCTCAACTCCCTCCCCCCACCAAACTTAAGTGCTGTTGAAGCTGTGTGCTGTCCTACTTTTCACAGCCACAAAAGCCCATCAAATCTATATGATAAAGAACAAAAGTTATTATGTAGAGAAGGTCAGAGACACCTATTTCTATTAACATACCTCTTAAGGAAGAAAACCAGAAAAACAAAACAGTAACTTTCAGACAATCTGATACCTACCCTGCGTGCCAACAGCAGACCTGTGCAGTATGCTGCTGCATAATTGGTCAGGCCAACCTTCACACCGTATTTTGGCAGCTCATGGGCATAAGCAGCACAGACAATCATGTCGCCCTCAATTCTGGCATAAGCAATCTGACAACAAACAAATATTAGTGTTCTCACAATAATTCTGTGCTTGATTTACTGGGTTTTTGACATCTACTTAAACCAACAATAGTTCTGTATAGAAACATCCAGCAAACTGCCAACCTTTGCATGCAAGCTCAAGGGGTTATGTTTTATCTTTAAAATAAAAGGGATAATTCACTCCTGTCTGTCAGATACACAAATTCAAATCTGTATTTGGCCACAGAAAGCGTAGTCAGCAGCAATTTTTATTTACCTCTGCACATATAGCAAGATGAACTGCCTACAAAAGCGGCCTTTCAAAGAATCACTATGGACAGGGATGGATTCTGTCCCAGTTCCTGTATATAGCTCTCATACAACACATTACATAACTCACCTCAGAAAAACACAAGCAGCATCCTGTACAGTCTGGGATAACATTCTTACTAATCTTACGGAATTATTTCAGTAATGGGTCTGAGACTTTCATCATCTCAGGGGCCTCCTGAGACAGCATACTATCAGATATGTTTCTGCTGTTCCTTCCACATATAGAACTTTCTCCTTTTGACTGACACACCTCATTTCTACATCCAAAAGTTATCCCTTTTCTGCAGGATTGCTACGTACTGGAAAGGCACTACTGATCTTTGTTTTGAGTTTCAAATATTAAAAAACCTAATCAAAGTCATATAGATTTGTCTGAACTGACTGTATAACCAGCACTCTCTACTGTTCTCAACAGATTTCTTTAAGAAAAACGGCAGTTAAAACTTTCTTAGCTTCTTATTTGAGCTTAACAGCATGTATTTATAATAGAACAAACAAGTTTTTAACTCAAAAAATTAGTCAAAACATTTTGAAAATGAAACAAGAAAGCGAGCCCCAGTGAGGAACTACGTAAGATGCAACATACAACTGCACACTTGAAAAAAAATGCCTACTATTCTTATTTACCAGTCTCCTGTCATCTCACTGGAAAGCCATTGTAAGGCCTCGCTGCTTCAGCTGATCCACCTAACACCTCAGAACAAAACTGCTTAGAAGAGAGAGGACACCTTTAGATACAGTGTAACAGTCCAGGAAGGCTGACAGATCATGTAATCAACTTTGTTGAGTTGGGTCAGCCGAAAAGGCCCTCTTTGCAAAACACATTAAATACAACAGGAGAAAATCATAAAGCTTCCCTCTAAAATCTGCTTAGCATCGTTAAAACAGGACAATCTTCTATTAAGAATAACCTTGTTGAAGAATGTTGACACAAGTAAAACTCATTTTGTATTTTCAATAGTTCATGATAGAAGCTGTGTCAAAGTTAAGTTATTTTCCTCTAAGAAACTTTTTTCCAAGATAGGAACTTCTCAGATCGAGCCTGAAAAAACACAACTGCTTCCAGCATCCCTCTTTCCGTTTATATCACTCTTAAAAGGCAACAAGTAGGTAGCCATTGCCACAGACCTTACCTGGCAAATGATGTCCCTGTTGGTAACACGCACAATCATCCTATACTTAGGGGTGTTGTACTTGTTCTTATCTTGAATTACCAAACGTTTACGGGCATAGTAATCAGTTTTTCCCTCTGAAAAAGAAGTTGTAGTGTGGGGAATGTGAAAAAGTAAGAATGTTCGTAAATGATATTTCATTACATGATACAGGGAATTTAACAATACCTCTCCTTCTCCTGAATTTCACTTGGTATCTCTTGAAGTACGCCTTATTCTTGACAACTTTCACAAACCCCTTGAATAAAAAATAGAACTAGACGTTATTAACGTATAGCTATGTAAGCCGAGACCCCTCTAACTAAAGGAAGTCAGGAATAAAATAACAGGTTTAGCTCTACACTTAAATTTAAAAGCATCACAAAAGTAAAATGGAAAAACAGTCGACACATTAAACCCCGGAATTTCTGTCCTTCACACAGGAACGATGCATGCTTCTCCCTAAAACTTCAGATGAAACCCAGAAACTGTATTTTTTAACTTTCAGCAGAAATGGTAGACGTTCCTGCGGCAAGTTCTGCCACCGAGGCAGCTTCTCCTGCCGCCCCTCGCTATTCGTCAAAGACATGAAGCTCTGCTGACACTGCGACGGGACTAACCCTCCCCAACACCTGCCAACGACGTTTCAGCCCCGCGACAGGAAGAGGGGGGTCTGTCAAAACACCCGCACTCCCCACCTCCGCAGCCCAGCATCAGCCGCCGCAGGGCGCGGGGTGCTCTGTCAGACCGGGCGCCGCTGCCCGCACACACGCCGGTCTGGCCGTCCATCTCTCGCTCCCTCCCACGACGCCCGGCCGCCATGCGCTTGCGGCCAGGGCCCGATGCAGGCTGCTACTGCACACCGGCCAGGAGGCAACGGCCCAGGGCGGCAGCGCGGACGGCAGCGTGACCAGGCCGGGCCCCGCCGTGCCGGCCCGCGGTACAGCCCCAGCACTCATGGCTGCCATTGCCACGCTGGAGCCGCCGCAGCCGGCCCCGAGCTAATCGTGTTCCATCCGGGAAGCCAGAGCCCCGCGACGGCCACAGAGCGACGGACAGAGCTTCCGCACACCGCCGGGGTGCCGCGGGGGCCGGTACTAACCATCGTGCCAGGTACTGTCCGGTCTAGGCCTAGGCCGGGGCCCGCTCCGCACAACGACTGCACTCCGCAGCAGGGGCGAAAAGGCCGCGCCCACTGCGCAGCCGCAGCTCCTCGCCTGGCCCGCGAGGCGGGACGCCGCCGGCCAGCCTGGCCCCGCCGCCCGCCTGTGCTGCCCCCTCACGGCTCGGGGGAGCGCCGGCACCGCGCTTGCGGCGGCCTCGCCGGCCGGTGCGGACCCGCCGCCCGCGGAGTGGGGGCACAGCGGATGGGCCTCCTTCCGTGTGCGGGTCTGCAGACAGCAGGTCCTGGCGCCCAGCAGATCACAGATACATCATTCTACTGGTACAAATGATATTGCTGTCACCTAATGTCTGCGTGTCACGTGCCATTGCTTCCGAGTCTGCCTTCGTTAACTGCCTCAGCAGCTAAGCAAGACTTCACTAGTCTTGTTAAACAAGACAAAAAAAAACCCATTTCTTATTCTTCTGTGTAAGAAGAGGTTTTGTTCCTTAAATAGCTCCCCATCACAAACATCAGCCTGTGATCCCATGACACCTCCATCTGCTTTCCTGCTTGTCACCCTGCGAAACAAGGAGGCTCCAGCTGAGCTTATTAACCCCTCCCCGATTGCTGTGAAATGCAGGGCAAATCTCCCCTTCTGAGAAAATGTTTGTCAAAAGGGTGGCTGCTATTTATAGGGGCTCTGAACTTGTTGAGGCAAAAGCTAATATTTTCTGTGCTTTAATAAAATACTTGCTGTACTGACCTGTGTGGTCATTTATAGCAATTGCAGTTTCTCTGCTGCCATTTGCTGAACGGTTTTACTGAAGACCTATCTATATAATCTGTTCCTGTTTCCTTGGTTTTAAAGAGTGTATTGTGTACCTGGCTGTAAAGCAGTATGGAGACCATGGCACATGTTCTAGTAGTCTTGAAATGATTGTTTTAAACTGAATTTTTATCAGAACCCTTACAATAGAAAATACCTGTATGGTTTTGTCTAGAAGTCGGTTATCCTTCATTGTAGGAGGATAATGGTCATTGTTAGGTAGGGAGCTGTCCCGGGCACAGTCTCTCAACTGCCTGCGGAACCTTATCGTCATCTGGCTGAAATGTGTCTAACAAATATTCGTAAGGGCCTGTCCTGGCTGAGACCAGCGGGTGAGCCAAAAAACATCGTCATACGCAACATACAACAGACAGTGTTACGGAAGCCCCAGGCAGAGGCTGCACCGAAACAGCCTGAAGGGAGCAGACACCGTGCATCCTTGCTTCATGCCGCAGAGACGCGGCAGCCCCTTGGCTCTGCCATTGCTGTGAGGCAAGGGCTGGGAGGATGGGGTCTGGGGAGGACGTGAAGGTTAGCAGAAACGTTGCAGTGAGGGGCGTCTTGGCTTGTGGCTGTGGGGTCTCTTGCTGCTACAGCAGTGATAATGTCACGGGGGAACCTGCAAGAAGGGAGCACCTAAGCGACTCGCACGGGTGTAAGGGCAGCTTGACACCCGGTTTCACGGCATGGACCCCAGGACCCCCCTCGTGAACGAGGGGAGCCGGGGCTGTCCCCCGCCACGAGCACCGCAGTGCTTCCCCGCCGGCAAACCCAGCAACGGCACTGGGCCCGTTTCCAGCGGGAGCCCGGCGCGGCACAGCCGCCACCGGCGGCCTCGCTCCGCACCAGCCACCGGGTCGTCCTGCTGGGGGGGGCGCGGGGCTGCCCCTCGCGGCGGCGGCTGCGCGCCGACTGCGCCTGCGCGGGCAGGGACGTGGCCCGGCTGCCGGGGCCGGCGGAGCGCCGCGAGCCGCCGGGGGGGAGAGGGGAGCGGGGAGCTCGCGAAGGCCGCCGCTGGGCTGCGGGGGACGCCAGCGCTCGCGCCACCTCGCCCCAGGCAACGCTGCCAAGGTGAGGCGCGGCCGGGCCCGCGCCCCTGCCCCTCAGGGGACGGCCTGGGGTGTGCGGCCGGGCCTAGGCGGGGCGCGGCGACCCCAGCCGCGACGTCCCGTCCTCTCTTGTCAGGCCGCGGCGGGGTAGGGCCGGGCGGTGGTAGGGCGTCGCCAGCCGTCCGGCGCCCGCGGTCCGGGGCCCTCGTGTCGCGGTGGGCGGTGGAGCGGGTAGTGTCTCGCAGCCGGCAGGCAGGGCAAGCCCCGCGCCCCTCCGGCAGCCCGCGGAGTGCGGGTGATTGGAGGCCGC